>NC_091236.1:16380243-16475243 GCF_040958095.1 Procambarus clarkii
TGTAGCATTAAATATTATGATGGATATCGTGAGGAGACATTCACATATGGGACTAATAGAACGAGAACCCGGCAATGTGATGTTATAGTGGCCAGAATACCTCTGGGATATAGACGTATCTGGCAGCTTTCTCAAACCCCAAATGTCGCGTACACAATGTGTCAACTTTGTGAAAGAGAAAACATGCACTCTCTTGAACATTATATTGTAGAATGTCCCATATTGACAGATTTTCGCCCTCCTGGGCGAAATGCTGAACTGTGTAATTATTATATGAGTACTGGAACACTTGATGATATATTGGACTTGTACCCAATATTAACCATGTAATGTATCAATTATACAATGTATGTGATGTAACTATATAACCTGAGCTTGTAAAAACACCTTAATCACTTCAGTGATTAAGTGCTTAATTAAAACACATCTCTAACCCTGTCCATGGAAGACAGAAGAAAATGTATAAATGCTGGTTAACATTGTAAATATGTGGCCACGTCTGTGGTAGAAAATAATAATAATAATAATTATAATAATAATAATAATAATAATAATAATAATAATAATAATAATAATAATAATAATAATAATAATAAAAAGTACTTGTAGTTAGTGCTTGTAGTTGATGCTTGTAGTTGATGCTTGTAGTGGGTGCTTGTAGTGGGTGCTTGTAGTGGGTGCTTGTAGTTGATGCTTGTAGTGGGTGCTTGTAGTGGGTGCTTGTAGTGGGTGCTTGTAGTGGGTGCTTGTAGTTGATGCTTGTAGTTGATGCTTGTAGTGGGTGCTTGTAGTGGGTGCTTGTAGTGGGTGCTTGTAGTGGGTGCTTGTAGTGGATGCTTGTAGTGGGTGCTTGTAGTTGATGCTTGTAGTGGGTGCTTGTAGTGGGTGTTTGTAGTGGGTGCTTGTAGTTGATGCTTGTAGTTGATGCTTGTAGTTGATGCTTGTAGTGGGTGCTTGTAGTTGATGCTTGTAGTGGGTGCTTGTAGTTGATGCTTGCAGTTGATGCTTGTAGTGGGTGCTTGTAGTGGGTGCTTGTAGTGGGTGCTTGTAGTTGATGCTTGTAGTTGATGCTTGTAGTGGGTGCTTGTAGTTGATGCTTGTAGTGGGTGCTTGTAGTTGATGCTTGTAGTTGATGCTTGTAGTTGATGCTTGTAGTGGGTGCTTGTAGTTGATGCTTGTAGTTGATGCTTGTAGTTGATGCTTGTAGTTGATGCTTGTAGTGGGTGCTTGTAGTAGGTGCTTGTAGTAGGTGCTTGTAGTTGATGCTTGTAGTGGGTGCTTGTAGTGGGTGCTTGTAGTGGGTGCTTGTAGTTGATGCTTGTAGTTGATGCTTGTAGTTGATGCTTGTAGTGGGTGCTTGTAGTGGGTGCTTGTAGTTGATGCTTGTAGTTGATGCTTGTAGTGGGTGCTT
Source organism: Procambarus clarkii (assembly GCF_040958095.1). Classification (NCBI taxonomy): domain Eukaryota; kingdom Metazoa; phylum Arthropoda; class Malacostraca; order Decapoda; family Cambaridae; genus Procambarus; species Procambarus clarkii. The sequence continues at coordinate 16,381,655 of NC_091236.1, forward strand.
GTAGTGGGTGCTTGTAGTGGGTGCTTGTAGTTGATGCTTGTAGTGGGTGCTTGAAGTGGGTGCTTGTAGTTGATGCTTGTAGTTGATGCTTGTAGTGGGTGCTTGTAGTGGGTGCTTGTAGCGGGTGCTTGTAGCGGTTGCTTGCAGTGGGTGCTTGTAGTTGATGCTTGTAGTTGATGCTTGTAGTTGATGCTTGTAGTGGGTGCTTGTAGTGGGTGCTTGTAGTGGGTGCTTGTAGTTGATGCTTGTAGTGGGTTCTTGTAGTGGGTGCTTGTAGTTGATGCTTATAGATGATGCTTGTAGTTGATGCTTGTAGTTGATGCTTGTAGTGGGTGCTTGTAGTGGGTGCTTGTAGTTGATGCTTGTAGTTGATGCTTGTAGTGGGTGCTTGTAGTGGGTGCTTGTAGTGGGTGCTTGTAGTTGATGCTTGTAGTTGATGCTTGTAGTGGGTGCTTGTAGTGGGTGCTTGTAGTGGGTGCTTGTAGTTGATGCTTGTTGTTGATGCTTGTAGTTGATGCTTGTAGTGGGTGCTTGTAGTGGGTGCTTGTAGCGGGTGCTTGTAGTTGATGCTTGTAGTTGATGCTTGTAGTGGGTGCTTGTAGTGGGTGCTTGTAGTGGGTGCTTGTAGTGGGTGCTTGTAGCGGGTGCTTGTAGTGGGTGCTTGTAGTGGGTGCTTGTAGCGGGTGCTTGTAGCGGGTGCTTGTAGTGGGTGCTTGTAGTGGGTGCTTGTAGTGGGTTCTTGTAGTGGGTGCTTGTAGTTGATGCTTGTAGTTGGTGCTTGTAGTTGGTGCTTGTAGTTGGTGCTTGTAGTGGGTGCTTGTAGTTGATGCTTGTAGTTGGTGCTTGTAGTTGGTGCTTGTAGTGGGTGCTTGTAGCGGGTGCTTGTAGCGGTTGCTTGCAGTGGGTGCTTGTAGTTGATGCTTGTAGTTGGTGCTTGTAGTGAGTGCGGATAGAGGATGCATATATATAACGTAAGTAATTATCAAAAGAAGGCGCGTACGCGTATATAAGGTGCGGGGAGAGGGTGCGTAAAGAGACGGGTCATGAAGTGGGTATACGGCATTCCCCTACAAAACGATACTATTGCCACGAACGACGTATGAGCGACGTACCCAGATTGTTACTGTGAACGGAGCCAAGGGGGCTGGATGGAAATGAATTCAGACACTCACAGTAACATCGACTACACTGGAGTGCTGGAAGTGGGGCTTGAAAAAAAAAGAATAAACGAACAAAGGAATTGCATATTATTTACAAGCAAACTCACAAGCAAGCATGCATGCGCGCGCCCACACACACACACACACACACACACACACACACACACACACACACACACACACACACACACACACACACACACACACACACACACACACACATGCTACAGTTGAGAGGCGGGATCAAAGAGCCAAAGCTCAACCCCCGCAAGCACAAATAGGTGAGGTGAGTACACACACACACACACACACACACACACAGGCAGGAGTAAAAGGGAATGTACTCCACTAGATAAGGGAGTACCTAAACAACAGAACTCAGCTAATCACCGTGAGGTGTGAGGTCTCGGAGTGGCGGGGAGTCACCAGTGGAGTCCCACAGGGATCAGTCCTTGGACCTATAATGTTTCTGATATACGTAAATGATTCCCCAGAAGGAATTGACTCGTTCCTCTCGATGTTTGCTGATGATGCAAAAATTACGAGGAGGATGAAGACAGGAGGATAGCATGAGACTACAAGAGAACCTAGGAATAACAGAACCAGAACAAACTGAAGGAATGGTCCAATAAATGGCTACTAAAGTCCAACACAAGTAAATGTGAGGTAATGATACTAGGAGGAGGAACTAGAAGGCTAGTCACTGGATACCGAATGGGAGATGAAGTTCTTCACGAAACAGACAGAGAGAAAGATCTAGGAGTTGATATCACGCCAAACCTGTCTCCTGAAGCCCACATCAAAAGAATGACATCAGCGGCCTTTGCGAGGCTGGCTAACATCAGAACTGTTTTCAGAAACCTGTGTAAGGAATCCTTCAGAACCTTGTATATGAGATATATAAGGCCAATCCTGGAGTATGCAGCGCCAGCATGGAGCCCGTTCCTCTTCAAGAACAAGACGAAGCTGGAAAAGGCAGTTTAGTGGCAGAGGTATGCCACTAGACTAGTTCCAGAACTAAGAGGCATGAGTTACGAGGAAAGGCTGCGGGAAATGCACCTTACGCCACTGGAAGCCAGGAGAGTGAGGGGAGACCTGATCACTACCTACAAATTCCTCAGGGGAATTGACAGGGTAGACAAGGATAAACTATTCAACACTGGTTGTCCGCGAACAAGGGGACACAGGTGGAAACTGAGCACCCAAATGAATCACAGAGACGTTAGAAAGAACTTTTTCAGTGTCAGAGAAGTTAACAGGTGGAATGCATTAGGCAACGTTGTGGTGGAGGCTGACTCCATATACAGTTTTAAGTGTAGATATAATAGAGCCCAGTAGGCTCAGGAAAGTGTACACCAATTGATTGACAATTGAGAGGCGGGACCAAAGAGCCAAAGCTCAACCCCCGCAAGCACAGATAGATGAGTACACACACACACTCACACACACACACACTGTTATGACCCCAGGTAGCCTGAAGAATGAGTCTACCTGTCAGATATATATATATATATATATATATATATATATATATATATATATATATATATATATATATATATATATATATATATATATATATATATATATATGTATACATATATATATGTATACATATATATATATATGTATACATATATATATATATATATATATATATATATATATATATATATATTTATATATATATATATATATGTCGTACCTAGTAGCCAGAACGCAATTCTCGGCCTACTATGCAGGGCCCGATTTGCCTAATAAGCCAAGTTTTCCTGAATTAATATATTTTCTCTAATTTTTTTCTTATGAAATGATAAAGCTACCCATTTTATTATGTATGTCATCAATTTTTTTTTATTGGAGTTAAAATTAACGTAGATATATGACCAAACCTAACCAACCCTACCTAACCTAACCTAACCTATCTTTATAGGTTAGGTTCGGTTATGTAGCCGAAAAAGTTAGGTTAGGTTAGGTTAGGTAGGTTAGGTAGTCGAAAAACAAATAATTCATGAAAACTTAGCTTATTAGGCAAATCGGGCCTTGCATAGTAGGCTGAGAAGTGCGTTCTGGCTACTAGGTACGACATATATATATATATATATATATATATATATATATATATATATATATATATATATATATATATATATGTATATATATAGGGGGGTACCACCACTGGTGCAATTATAGGGACCCACAGCCTCAGAGAAGGGAACACAGAGCACTCAGGGAAAAACTTGACATTTAACTCTGAATACGAAAGAGTGTTCACTTCTCCTACCACCCCCTTTTTTTTTATTATGATGTACACTTTATTATGCAAGGTTATACAGTTACATATCTGATTTTATACAAAAAATGAACATTAAGAGGACACAAGAAAAAGTTCGCTTCCTAGAGGCTGTAGATTTCCTCGAACTCCTCCGACGCCGGGCAGGAACCGAGGATGCAGCGGGCATTTCCCCTCTGGATCGCGACACTGAGGCGCTGAAAGAGAAAAATATATATATATAAATATAAATATATATATATATATATATATATATATATATATATATATATATATATATATATATATATATATATATATATATATATATATGTCGTACCTAGTAGCCAGAACGCACTTCTCAGCCTACTATGCAAGGCCCAATTTGCCTAATATGCCAAGTTTTCATGAATTAATATATTTTCTCTAATTTTTTTCTTATGAAATGATAAAGCTACCCATTTCATTATGTATGAGGTCAATTTTATTTAATTGTAGTTAAAATTAACGTAGATATATGACCGAACCTAACCAACCCTACCTAACCTAACCTAACCTATCTTAATAGGTTAGGTTGGGTTAGGTAACCGAAAAAGGTAGGTTAGGTTAGGTTAGGTTAGGTAGGTTAGGTCGTCGAAAAAACATTAATTCATGAAAACTTGGCTTATTAGGCAAATCGGGCCTTGCATAGTAGGCCGAGAAGTGCGTTCTGGCTACTAGGTACGACATATATATATATATATATATATATATATATATATATATATATATATATATATATATATATATATATATATATATATATATATATTTATATATATATATAGATAGATAAGGAATTAATGTTGGTGACTAAATTTAAAATATGAGCAGAGGATGAACATGCAAATAACTGACATGGAGGGAGATGTCGATACTTTGCGGACATGATGTGAAGTTCACGTGGACGTCTTGACTTTACTGGAGCAACAGAGGTCGTTATAGTGGGGGTAGTGATGTGCTGAGCTCCTGGCAGAGGAGGAAACCCCTCTTACTGTGTGCTCCTACAAGAGGAGGTAATCAAGCAGGCGTTGATGAGTGAAGCCTGAGGACGACTTAAAGTGCTCAAGTCAGGACTAGAAGAAGCCTTGTGAGGCAGTCCTATAGCAATTTTGTGGGCGACCTGTGTGGGCGCCATAGAGAGGACCAGGACCTGAGCGCTCTTGAGATAAAGACTGCAGTAAGCTCATATAACACTTGTAACAGTGGTTAACTGTGCTTGATCGTGTGCCCAACGATCATTGCAGATATTTTTTTATATACATATATATATATATATATAGAGAGAGAGAGAGAGAGAGAGAGAGAGAGAGAGAGAGAGAGAGAGAGAGAGAGAGAGAGAGAGAGAGAGAGAGAGAGAATATATATTTTATTAAGGCAATAAGCTGAAATAATGGAGTAGAGAAAGGAGAGCATCTTGGAGGGAGGAGTGATACATCCTCCCTAGACGAAGGTCAATGGATGACTGGGGGGCAGAGGTGCCGGATTTGAATTGACAAAAGTCATGAGCTGAAGAACTAAATGTCACAAACTTTACAATAAAAGTAGCCAAATATGTTTTTTCCCAATTGATTCGCTTTTCAGAATAAACAGCCCAGCTTATTTTAATTGTAGCCGAAAAAGTAGTAAGTAGCGACATACATTGCTGTCTTTTTAAATAAAAAAATTTTCCTAATTGGTAACCTAATTGGGCTTCAAGTAGCCCAATTTGGAATCCTTGCTGGGGGCTGAAGCCCCGGCTGATAGCGGAGGCCAGTAGCATGTCTGGACACGTCGAAGATGGACTCGCCCAAGATGGGGGAGGACCATCGCGGCGACGCGTTAGAGTTTCAAGAGATGTCAGATGGAGGAGTCTTATTTTCTGTGAATGCATTTAATTATGTTTTAGTTGGGAAATACTTTTATTGGCATGGCAATGGAATTGCAGGCTTGTTAGCGGAGGAGTTGATGGGAGAACTTCGAGGCCAGGGAAGGAGTTAATGGAGGAAACTTCGAGGCTGGAGAAGTGTATGCTGAAATCTGTGGGAGAGCAGAACTCCATAGTGAGGAGTTGACCTGAAGCAGTGTAAAGGAGCAGTGAAGAGGAGTTTCCCATGTCACCGTGGGATCAGTGGTGAAGCATCACTGGTGTTTGAAGAGGACTTCATTGTGCAGCAGTTTTGGGAGAACTGCAGAAGTGTACTTTTGAGTATTTTGGAGGACCTAGAGATATATATATATGGTAGTGAAGCTCCAGGAGCAGAGCAGAGGTTTATGGTGGCTACACAGGAATGTATAAGGGAAGTGCTTGAATGTTTATTGGCGTGTAAGACGCAGTGTAAGGTGAGAGATTGACTGCTTCTTGTGTCGGGGAATATTTATCCAGATGTTTCTGGTATTTCAGCCACAGGCTGAGTTTTATGTACTTTTAGGGCTGATTGTACAATATTATTGTGAGGAGATTCAACCTCATTTAGTGACGGAGTGGTAAGTGGTAAGCCAAGAGTTGAGCAGCTACTTGATATGAACGGTTGGTGAAGCCAGGGTATGATATTGGATTGTTACTGGGTTGTAGCAGCTTAGAGTGTTGTACGATAATTTATTTTACCTTTTTTATGTCATGAATTGTATATGGTTATCCTTGTTCATTTAATGTATATTGTTAACCGGCTCTTGGTCTTGTCCTGGTGAGGCTTCCTAGAAAGCAACAGAGAGCGAGAGAGAAAGAGAGAGAGAGAGAGAGAGAGAGAGAGAGAGAGAGAGAGAGAGAGAGAGAGAGAGAGAGAGAGAGAGAGAGAGAGAGAGAGAGAGAGAAAGAGAGAGAGAAAGAGAGAGAGAGAGAGAGAGAGAGAGAGAGAGAGAGAGAGAGAGAGAGAGAGAGAGAGAGAGAGAGAGAGAGAGAGAATCACAGCTGTGGCAGGGTGGCAGCAAATACTAATTTACGAAAGGGGGTTTCAGGAGGTCAATTCGAACAAGGAGAGAGTGGAGAGTCACTGCGGCTCAAGTAGGGTGGGTGCACAAGACAACGAGGCCAGCATTGTAGCCTCACCCCCACAAATGTGATGCTGAACCCTTCTCCAAGATCCAGAAGCGTACACGGTGATCTCCTGAGTAAATTTTAAGTACTCCAGAGTCCATTGCTGGTAGACCGACGATAGCGGGAGTGTGGCTGCCGAGGTCGTTGTCTGTTCCGGCAGAGTGGTTGGAGAACATTGTCCACCTGTACGCCAACAACAGCCTGGTGCAACAACCAGAGCTCTCTTCGGAGACTTAAGTTTCATACGCCCCAACCCCCTCAGGTCAGTCTTGCAAGCTATCTCCCTGATCTGGAGCAGATACAACGGCATAGGCCATTATTTCTGGCACTTTACACACAGACACACATACACACACACACACACACACACACACACACACACACACACACACACACACACACACACACACACACACACACACACACACACACACACACAAAAGGAGTCATTGCTGTAAACAACCAATAGCTGGAAAGGCGGGATCCAAGAGTCAATGCTCGATCCTGCAAGCACAAATAGGTGAGCAAATAGGTGAGCACACACACACACACACACACACACACACACACACACACACACACACACACACACACACACACACACACACACACACACACACACACACACACACAAACACACACACACACAATAGTGTGTGTGTTCTATTGTTCACAATAGAACAAGGTGAGGTCACTGTGCTAGAAGAAAGGGAGGTAAACCAGGCGGCCTTGGAAGAGTTCGAAATTACGAGAGAGGAGGTCAAGAGACACCTGCTGGATCTGGATGTTAGAAAGGCTGTTGGTCCAGATGGGATCTCACCATGGGTACTGAAAGAGTGTGCAGAGGCACTTTGCTTGCCACTCTCCATAGTGAATAGTAAGTCACTGGAGACGGGAGACCTCCCAGAAATATGGAAGACGGCGAATGTGGTCCCAATATACAAAAAGGGCGACAGGCAAGAGGCACTGAACTACAGGCCAGTGTCCTTGACTTGTATACCATGCAAGGTGATGGAGAAGATCGTGAGAAAAAACCTGGTAACACATCTGGAGAGAAGGGTCTTCGTAACAAATCGCCTACATGGGTTCAGGGAGGGTAAATCTTGCCTTACAGGCTTGATAGAATTTTACGATCAGGTGACACAGATTAAGCAAGAAAGAGAGGGCTGGGCGGACTGCATTTTCTTGGATTGTCGGAAAGCCTTTGACACAGTACCGCATAAGAGGCTGGTACATAAGCTGGAGAGACAGGCAGGTGTAGCTGGTAAGGTGCTCCAGTGGATAAGGGAGTACCTAAGCAATAGGAAGCAGAGAGTTACAGTGAGGGGTGAGACCTCCGATTGGCGTGAAGTCACCAGTGGAGTCCCACAGGGCTCTGAACTCGGTCCTATCTTGTTTCTGATATATGTAAATGATCTCCCGGAGGGTATCGATTCATTTCTCTCAATATTTGCGGACGATGCTAAAATTATGAGATGGATTAAAACAGAAGAGGACTGTTTGAGGCTTCAAGAAGACCTAGACAAGCTGAAGGAATGGTCGAACAAATGGTTGTTAGAGTTTAACCCAACCAAATGTAATGTAATGAAGATAGGTGTAGGGAGCAGGAGGCCAGATACAAGGTATCATCTGGGAGAGGAAATTCTTCAGGAGTCAGAGAAGGAAAAAGACTTGGGGGTTGATATCACGCCAGACCTGTCTCCTGCAGCACATATCAAGAGGATAACATCAGCGGCATGTGCCAGGCTGGCCAACATACGAACGGCATTCAGAAACTTGTGTAAAGAATCATTCAGAACTTTGTATACCACATATGTCAGGCCAATCCTGGAGTATGCAGCCCCAGCATGGAGTCCATATCTAGTCAAGGATAAGACTAAACTGGAAAAGATTCAAAGGTTTGCCACCAGACTAGTACCCGAGCTGAGAGGTATGAGCTACGAGGAGAGAATACGGGAATTAAACCTCACTTCGCTGGAAGACAGAAGAGTTAGGGGGGACATAATCACCACATTCAAGATTCTGAAGGGAATTGATAGGGTAGATAAAGACAGTCTATTTAACACAAGGGGAACACGCACAAGGGGACACAGGTGGAAACTGAGTGCCCAAATGAGCCAAAGAGATATTAGAAAGAACTTTTTTAGTGTCAGAGTGGTTGACAAATGGAATGCATTAGGGGGAGATGTGGTGGAGGCTGGCTCCATACACAGTTTCAAGTGTTGTTATGATAGAGCCCGATAGGCTCAGGAACCTGTACACCTGTTGATTGACGGTTGAGAGGCGGGACCAAAGAGCCAGAGCTCAACCCCCGCAAACACAACTAGGTGAGTACAACTAGGTGAGTACACACACAAACATAGGGGAAAGGGGATAGGCAGGAGGCACTGAACTACTGGCCAGTGTCCCTAACCTGCATACCATGCAAGCTGATGGAGAAGATTGTGCGAAGAAAGCTAGTGGAACATCTGGAGCGAAAGAACTTTGTAACACAGCATCAACATGGGTTCAGGGAGGGTAAATCTTGCCTTACAGGATTGATAGAATTCTACGATCAGGTGACAAAGATTAAGCAAGAAAGAGAAGGATGGGCGGACTGCATTTTTTTGGACTGTCGGAAAGCCTTTGACACAGTACCCCATAAAAGGTTAATGCATAAGCTGGAGAAACAGGCAGGAGTAACTGGTAGGGCGCTCCAGTGGATAAGGGAATACCTAAGCAATTGGAAGCAGAGAGTTATAGTGAGGGGTGAGACCTCAGAATGGCGTGAAGTCACCAGTGGAGTCCCACAGGGCTCTGTGCTTGGACCTATCCTGTTTCTGATAGTCCAAAGGTATGCCACTAGACTAGTCCCAGAACTAAGAGGCATGAGTTACGAGGGAAGGCTAGGGGAAATGCACCTTACGACACTGGAAGTCAGAAGAGTAAGGGGAGACATGATCACTATCTACAAAATCCTCAACGGAATTGACAGGGTAGACAAGGATAAACTATTTAACACTGGCGGTAGGCGAACAAGGGGACACGGGTGGAAACTGAGTTCCCAAATGAACCACAGGGACTTTAGAAAGAACTTTTTCAGTGTCAGAGTAGTTAACAGGTGGAATGCATTAGGCAGAGATGTGGTGGAGGCTGACTCCATACACAGTTTTAAATGTAGATATGATAGAGCCCAGTAGGCTCAGGAATCTGTACACTAGTTGATTGACAGTTGACAAGCGGGCCCAAAGAGCTCAAGCTCAATCCCCGCAAGCACAATTAGGTGAGTACACACATAACATAAGAACTGCCTTTAGAAACTTTTGTAAGGAATCATTCATGGATCCTGTATTCCACTTATGTCAGACTAATCTTGGAATATGCAGCTCCAGCCTGGAGTCCATGCCTAGTTAAACACAAGACAAAGTTAGAGAAGATTTAGCGGTATGCCACCAGACTCGTCCCGGAACTGAGAGATATGAGCTACGAGGAAAGGCTAAAGGAGCTGAACCTCACGTCCCTGGAAAACAGAAGACTAAAGGGAGACTTGATAACCACCTACAAAATTCTCAGGCGAATTGACAGGGTGGACAAAGACAAACTCTTCAGCACGCGTGGAACACGAACAAGGGGACACAGGTGGAAACTTAGTACCCAGATGGACCACAGAGACGTTAGAAAGAATTTTTTCAGCCCCAGAGTAGTTAATAAATGGAATGCACTAGGCAGTGATGTAGTGGAGGCTGACTCCATACACAGGTTCAAATGTAGATATGACAGAGCCCAGTAGGCTCGCGAATCTGTACACCAGTTGATTAACAGTTGAGAGGCGGGAACAAAGAGAGAAAGCTCAACACACACACACGCACACGCGCACACACACACACACACACACACACACACACACACACACACACACACACACACACACACACACACACACACACACACACACACACACACACACACACACACATACTCACACGAGGAGGGGCCTCGTAGCCTGGTGGATAGCGCGCAGGATTCGTAATTCTGTGGCGCGGGTTCGATTCCCGCACGAGGCAGAAACAACTGAGCAAAGTTTCTTTCACCCTGAATGCCCCTGTTACCTAGCAGTAAATAGGTACCTGGGAGTTAGTCAGCTGTCACGGGCTGCTTCCTGGGGTGTGTGTGGTGTGTGGGATAAAAAAAAGTAGTAAACAGTTGATTGACAGTTGAGAGGCGGGCCGAAAGAGCAAAGCTCAACCCCCGCAAGCACAACTAGGTGAATACATGCTGTTCATGAATCTGTACACCAACTGATTTACAGTTAAGGGGCGGGACCAAAGAATCAAAGCTCAATCCCCACAAGCACAACTAAGTGAGTAGAACTAGGTGAGTACACCCATACACACACACATCCTGAACCTCACTACAATGAAGGAAGAAAGGAATAGGGCAGACATGGTAACGACGTATGAGATACTAAGGCGGAGAGTGCCAAAGTAGATATAGAAACATTGTTCAAATTAAGGAACAGTAAAACATGAGTACATAATTAGACATTAGAAACACAGGTGAATCACAGGGTTGGCAGATTTTTTTCTGTCAAAGAGTAGTAATTAAATAGAACGGACTTGATAAGAAAGTCTACCTGCTTGATGGGGTTCTAGAAGATCGTCTACTCCCCAACCCCGGCCCTAGGCCAGGCTTGACTTGTGAGAGCTTGGTCTAACAGGTTGTTGCTTGGAGCGGCCCGCAGGCCCGAATTGTCGAAGTCAATTCGATACAAAGTTTAAGAGCACATGCTTGACCCCTGCAAGCTCAACCAGGTGAGCACAACTAGGTGACACCACTCACACCAGCGTCCCCACACATAAAATTTCAAAACTAAAACTGCTCAAAGTTCTTTTGTTATTTCCACATCTTGGGGAGTTTACATATTATAATACTAACCAATACATCACAAGCCGCACGGTTCTCACTGACGGGGCTCAAATATTACAGCTGATTCAAAATCCTTTGAAACATTTCGACACTCTCGCAAACATCTGAAATATTACGAAACACGAAATAATATAGATCACTGAGAAACTTTAAGAAGTTATGTGAAACATGTTAAAACTTCCGAAATCCTCTATAAAATATTTTGCCGCTTACGAAATAATCTGAATCATTACTACACTCACGAAATCCTCGAAACATTTTGACTCACGAAAACCTACGAAACATTTGGCCACTCACAATATTCGTGGAGGCAGTACAACACTAACATAATTCTATGAAGCGTTACAACACCTAGAAGTGCTCAGAAACATAACGAATATCACGTAATCGTGGTCAGTATTACTGCTGAACGAACATGTCAGGCACTGCGGCTCTCAAGAACCTGTCACGATACTCTGGTCAATATTTGCTGTCACGAACCTGTCAAGTATTTCAATTGTCAGGAATCTGTCAAACATTATGACTGCTACATAAACTTGTGAGGCATAAAACTAGTGACATGAAGCACGAATAATTACTTGGCTGCTCTTGACAAATTTACAGAATGTGAAGCACATTGTCATCACTCTTCCTTGTTCTCCAGCGCTGCTGTCTCTTGAACTGGGTTTGAATTTTTTTTAGCGTGATGCAAGTTGAATAACCGCTGACCTGCCGCGGGGAAAGTTATATAATGTCTCCTACTGTTATGTTGGCGCTGATGTTGGCGTGTGTGTGTGTGTGTGTGTACTCACCTAGTTGTACTCACTTAGTTGTGCTTGCGGGTGTTGACTTCTGGTTCTTTGGGTCCGCCTCTAACTGTCAATCAATCAACTTATTTTTTTTTCCACACACACACACACACACACACACACACACACACACACACACACACACACACACACACACACACACACACACACACACACACACACACACACACACACACACACACACACACACATACACACACACACACACACACTTATTACCTATCCTTATTAGGCTAGGACTTATCTCCCCCAAAAAAGAACTAGGAATCAAAAGGCTGGCATACCGAAAGGGGAATTATGAACAGATGAGAAGTTTCCTAAGTGAAATACCTTGGGACACAGACCTCAGAGACAAGTCTGTACAGGGTATGATGGACTATGTTACCCAAAAGTGTCAGGAGGCAGTAAACAGGTTCATCCCGGCCCAAAGGGAAAAATCCGAGAAGCAACAGAAGAATCCATGGTATAATAGGACATGTATGGAAGCGAAGAAACTGAACAAGAAGGCGTGGAGGAACTTCCGGAATAACAGAACACCAGAAAGCAGAGAGAGATACCAGAGAACCAGGAATGAGGACGTCAGGGTGAGAAGAGAAGCAGAGAAAAATTTTGAAAATGATATAGCAAACAAAGCCAAGACCGAACCAAAGCTACTCCACAGACACATCAGAAGGAAAACAACAGTGAAAGAACAGGTATTGAAACTTCGAACAGGCGAGGACAGGTATACAGAGAATGACAGAGAGGTGTGTGAGGAACTCAACAAGAGGTTCCAGGAGGTCTTCACAATAGAACAAGGTGAGGTCACTGTGCTAGGATAAAGGGAGGTAAACCAGGAGGCCTTGGAAGAGTTCGAAATTACGAGAGAGGAGGTCAAGAGACACCTGCTGGATCTGGATGTTAGAAAGGCTGTTGGTCCAGATGGGATCTCACCATGGGTACTGAAAGAGTGTGCAGAGGCACTTTGCTTGCCACTCTCCATAGTGTATAGTAAGTCACTGGAGACGGGAGACCTACCAGAAATATGGAAGACGGCGAATGTGGTCCCAATATACAAAAAGGGCGACAGACAAGAAGCACTGAACTACAGGCCAGTGTCCTTGACTTGTATACCATGCAAGGTGATGGAGAAGATCTTGAGAAAAAACCTGGTAACACATCTGGAGAGAAGGGACTTCGTGACAAATCGCCAACATGGGTTCAGGGAGGGTAAATCTTGCCTTACAGGCTTGATAGAATTCTGCGATCAGGTGACAAAGATTAAGCAAGAAAGAGAGGGCTGGGCGGACTGCATTTTCTTGGATTGTCGGAAAGCCTTTGACACAGTACCGCATAAGAGGTTGGTGCATAAGCTGGAGAGACAGGCAGGTGTAGCTGGTAAGGTGCTCCAGTGGATAAGGGAGTATCTAAGCAATAGGAAGCAGAGAGTTACGGTGAGAGGTGAGACCTCCGATTGGCGTGAAGTCACCAGTGGAGGCCCACAGGGCTCTGTACTCGGTCCTATCTTGTTTCTGATATATGTAAATGATCTCCCGGAGGGTATCGATTCATTTCTCTCAATGTTTGCGGACGATGCTAAAATTATGAGAAGGATTAAAACAGAAGAGAACTGTTTGAGGCTTCAAGAAGACCTAGACAAGCTGAAGGAATGGTCGAACAAATGGTTGTTAGAGTTTAACCCAACCAAATGTAATGTAATGAAGATAGGTGTAGGGAGCAGGAGGCCAGATACAAGGTATCATCTGGGAGAGGAAATTCTTCAGGAGTCAGAGAAGGAAAAAGACTTGGGGGTTGATATCACGCCAGACCTGTCTCCTGCAGCACATATCAAGCGGATAACATCAGCGGCATATGCCAGGCTGGCCAACATACGAACGGCATTCAGAAACTTGTGTAAAGAATCATTCAGAACTTTGTATACCACATATGTCAGGCCAATCCTGGAGTATGCAGCCCCAGCATGGAGTCCATATCTAGTCAAGGATAAGACTAAACTGGAAAAGGTTCAAAGGTTTGCCACCAGACTAGTACCCGAGCTGAGAGGTATGAGCTACGAGGAGAGACTACGGGAATTAAACCTCACTTCGCTGGAAGACAGAAGAGTTAGGGGGGACATGATCACCACATTCAAGATTCTGAAGGGAATTGATAGGGTAGATAAAGACAGTCTATTTAACACAAGGGGAACACGCACAAGGGGACACAGGTGGAAACTGAGTGCCCAAATGAGCCACAGAGATATTAGAAAGAACTTTTTTAGTGTCAGAGTGGTTGACAAATGGAATGCATTAGGAAGTGATGTGGTGGAGGCTGACTCCATACACAGTTTCAAATGTAGATATGACAGAGCCCGATAGGCTCATGAATCTGTACACCTGTTGATTGACGGTTGAGAGGCGGGACCAAAGAGCCAGAGCTCAACCCCCGCAAACACAACTAGGTGAGTACACACCACACACACACACACACACACACACACACACACACACACACACACACACACACACACACACACACACACACACACACACACACACACACGTGGTGTCCCGTCTGGGGAGAAGGGACACCACGAGCAAAGCTCTAATCCTGAAACTACACTTAGATAATTACACTTAGGTAATTACACACACACATATACATACTCCCCCAGGAAGCAGCCCATAGCAGCTGTCTAACTCCCAGGTACCTATTTACTTCTAGGTGAACAGTTGAATCAGGGTGAAAGAAACTGCCCAATATATTTCTGCCATAGTCGGGGATTGAACCCGGATCCTAGGTTAACGAGTACAGAGCGCTGTCCACTCATCTATCAGGACCCCCTTATGTGTGTGTGTGTGTGTGTGTGTAAAGTGGCAGACAATATGGCCTATGCCGTCGTATCTGCCGCAGGCTAGGAAGAAAGCCTGCAAGACACGAATAATTCCTCATCATCAAGATGAAGGTCGCCATGGCCCACTGTCCAGCATAACGAGAACCACAACCGTACAGACTTAATGACCGCAAGAAGCATCAACACGGGGTCAACATCTTGCCCCTGTAAAGGTGGTAAGCAACAAGTGCCTCTACTTTGGTTAACACCAATCACCAGAATAACAGAACCAAAGAAGGCAGTGCTGTTGCAGTGAAGAACACTCACGAAAGTAGCAAATGCCGAGGTTGTGCAGTGTTAAAGCTTCGTTACCATAAGCATTAGGTTCATGGGGTACAAGTGAACTTATGTTCTTGAATGAATGGCAAAGAAATAAGAACGACCGCTTTTGTGTTCTAGTGCCTTAACATTGCTACCAGCGCGAAAACCTTTCTCTTGGCACACATCTCACATCTGAGAAGCAGTACAAATCTTCCATTTGCCCTATGTGTCATGTATATTAGCAAAAGGTAATTTTGTATATAATCCAACTCTTCCATTAGAATCAATTAATTTTGGAAAACTACAAGGTGTATATATGGCGCATTTTATTGAGGTTCTCAACATCTTCAGAGGTAGAGGACATACAGATTCAAAGGAGAAAGTTGGACTTAGTAAATACCATGTAAGATGACAACAAAAAGTGCTCATGTACACATGCACCAGTTCATTTGAAGGTTGAAAAAACAGGACAAGAAAGTTGAAACTCAACCCATCGCAAACCCCTCTAGATGAGTATAGAAGCGCACGCAACAAATGACGGGAGAGAGTAGATAGCGTGCGCCTCGCAGGGCTGCGCTGCACCCCACGTCCATCCTCATTAAAATGAGAGGCATCTGAAAAACTCCTCCTTGACATTGTCGTGGCTCCCATGTGCTATTATGCCTGGAATATAACTAGGAGCGTCCTCACCCCACCCATGAGAGTGAGGTTCCAGTCTCTCATGGCACCAGCTCCGTCTCATACATGAGGCATCCTGGCTCTCATGCCAACAGATACTCCCCTCATATGAGGCTTATTGGCTCTGCGGTCAGTCTCATTTCTGAGACTCGCCCGTGTCTCTCATCACGTCTGGTGTCTCACATACAACATTGCCTGCTCTCATTATGTCATAAACGTCTTAGATACAGCGTTTCCTCGTTCGTTCTTATTATATCCAGGACGTCAGAATAGCGTTACCGCTCTCAGTATATCTTGAACGTTACACACACTGTTTTTCCCCACTCTCAGCATATCCCTTACCTCTCACATACTATCCGCACTCTCAGTATACCCGAAACGTCACACATACAATGTTTTCCAGCTCAAAATATATCGAGAAAGGTGTATGACATACCATTTATTTCAGGATAGACCAGGCATGACCAGTTGACCGAGAAGAATGATATGGAATATTGCAATGATCGGACAATATTTTTAGGGAGAAAGTTAGCGTCACAAATTATTTAAACAAGTGGAACAAATAATTTCATTCCTGCATTTAGCTCCTGTTTTTTGTCATATTAGGAAAGAACATCGTAATATTCTTAAACATATTAATTAAAAAAAAATTTAGTTTATGTTCACCAATATTTATAGTATTGTAAACTATATAAACCTTGAGATCCTTTATGCTTTATCCTCAGATCTGGTGTTCATCTTTTCAAGTGTTCGTTTGATGCTTTGGGAATACCTCAAGAAACATAATAGATAGCTAGATAGATAGATAGATAGCTAGATAGATAGATAGATAGATAGATAGCTAGATAGATAGATAGATAGATAGATAGATAGATAGATAGATAGATAGATAGATAGATAGATAGCTAGATAGATAGATAGATAGCTAGATAGATAGATAGATAGATAGATAGATAGATAGATAGATAGATAGATAGATAGATAGATAGATAGATAGATTGATGAATGTGTAGTTTGATAGATATATGTCTGTATATAAAGATAGATGGATAGAAAACTGGATGGATAGATAGATAGATAGATGGATGGATGGATGGATGGATGGATGGATGGATGGATGGATGGATGGATGGATGGATGGATGGATGGATGGATGGATGGATAGATTGATAGATGGAGTGATAGATGAATATTTGGATGAATGCAAAGATAGATGGATAGAAAAAGGGATAGAAAGATGGATAAATATATGGATATATAGATTGTTGGCTAGTAGGATAGATTAATGGATAGATAACTGAATGCCAGATGAACAGATAGATGGATAGGTAGATAGATGAGTAGATGAATAGATAAATGGATGGATAGATAGATAAATTGATAGCTGGGAGAGAGACAGACAAACAGACGGACCCTGGTAACGCACATTACACACTCCTCTCCTCCGCTTCCAGTTTTAAATGTGAACAGTTCAGCTCCATGAGGAAACACATACAAATTCTTGAGACACAAACATAGATCAAAGTCTGAGACCAGAAACACCTAAATAAAATACCATCAAAAGCATTGTAATGTTGTACCATTGTCATTGTAATGTTGTACCATTACCAATGTAATGGTAATGGTACATCCCCCATTACCAATGTAATGGTAATGGTACATCCCCCATTACCAATGTAATGGTAATGGACAATGTAGCGTGTCTCGTATAATGTCTCATCACAGACATAATAAAATAGGATAAAAACTCCACACTTATGTATTAGTGAATGTTATGTAAAGATTTACACCAAGTCTCCCGCACCCTGCTGAGTGCTTTGTCAAGGTTGGAATGAGTGATTAGGACGATAATTACATTTCAACGATTAATGCCAGCGATATGAAATTATAATTATTATCATCATTATCATATTATTTTATTATTATTATTATTATTATTATTATTATTATTATTATTATTATTATTATTATTATTTTTATTACAATATAATGATAATAATATAATCATCACAACCATTTAAATTTTATAATAATTATTAAAATATATATTTATAATAATCGAGAGGACTGCAAATTAATTAATTCGCTTTTATAGTTCATCTCTTAGTTTTACCGAGGAGAATATTTTCATTTAAAATACAATCTCTTTAATAAAAATAAAGCATTATCTCCCAGCATATACCTGCACAATTATTGTAAATACACGTCATTACTACTATAGTTTTAAAGGCAGGAAAAAGCACTGTGAGAGCAGAGTGTATGGTAAGTGATAAAATATATAGGAAGGAGATAGCGAGGCCGTGGTGAGGCTTGCACTCAAGAGTCACTCGAGCGTTCACTCTGGCCTGTGAGGCGCTAATTAGTGCAAGTTCAGGTCACTGTAGTGTAATGTTACCTGCTGACGGTGGGTGCTGTAGGAGGGGGGGGGGGGGGGTGGCTTACCTGTGAGCTCCACTTGTGTTGTGGTGGTGAACATGTGTTGTGTTGGTGAACATGTGTTGTGTTGGTGAACACGTGTTGTGTTGGTGAACATGTGTTGTGGTGGTGAACACGTGTTGTGGTGGTGAACACGTGTTGTGTTGGTGAACATGTGTTGTGTTGGTGAACACGTGTTGTGGTGAACATGTGCTGTGGTGGTGAACATGTGTTGTGGTGGTGAACACGTGTTGTGGTGAACATGTGTTGTGTTGGTGAACATGTGTTGTGGTGGTGAACATGTGTTGTGGTGGTGAACATGTGTTATGGTGGTGAACATGTGTTGTGGTGGTGAACATGTGTTGTGGTGATGAACATGTGTTGTGGTGGTGAACATGTGTTGTGTTGGTGAACATGTGTTGAGTTGGTGAACATGTGTTGTGTTGGTGAACATGTGTTGAGTTGGTGAACATGTGTTGTGTTGGTGAACATGTGTTGTGGTGGTGAACATGTGTTGTGGTGGTGAACATGTGTTGTGGTGGTGAACATGTGTTGTGTTGGTGAACATGTGTTGTGGTGGTGAACATGTGATGTGGTGGTGAACATGTGTTGTGGTGGTGAACATGTGTTGTGTTGGTGAACATGTGTTGTGTTGGTGAACATGTGTTGTGGTGGTGAACATGTGTTGTGGTGGTGATTATGTGTTGTGGTGATGAACATGTGTTGTGGTGGTGAAAATGTGTTGTAGTGGTGAACATGTGTTGTGGTGGTGAACATGTGTTGTAGTGGTGAACATGTGTTGTGTTGGTGAACATGTGTTGTGTTGGTGAACATGTGTTGTGTTGGTGAACATGTGTTGTGGTGGTGAACATGTGTTGTGGTGGTGAACATGTGTTGTGGTGGTGAACATGTGTTGTGTTGGTGAACATGTGTTGTGTTGGTGAACATGTGTTGTGGTGGTGAACATGTGTTGTGGTGGTGAACATGTGTTGTGGTGGTGAACATGTGTTGAGTTGGTGAACATGTGTTGTGTTGGTGAACATGTGTTGTGGTGGTGAACATGTGTTGTGGTGGTGAACATGTGTTGTGTTGGTGAACATGTGTTGGTGAACATGTGTTGTGGTGGTGAACATGTGTTGTGTTGGTGAACATGTGTTGTGGTGGTGAACATGTGTTGTGGTGATGAACATGTGTTGTGTTGGTGAACATGTGTTGTGGTGGTGAACATGTGTTGTGTTGGTGAGCATGTGTTGTGTTGGTGAACATGTGTTGTGGTGGTGAACATGTGTTGTGGTGGTGAACATGTGTTGTGGTGGTGAACATGTGTTGAGTTGGTGAACATGTGTTGTGTTGGTGAACAAGTGTTGTGGTGGTGAACATGTGTTGTGGTGGTGAACATGTGTTGTGTTGGTGAACATGTGTTGGTGAACATGTGTTGTGGTGGTGAACATGTGTTGTGTTGGTGAACATGTGTTGTGGTGGTGAACATGTGTTGTGGTGATGAACATGTGTTGTGTTGGTGAACATGTGTTGTGGTGGTGAACATGTGGTTTGTTGGTGAACATGTGTTGTGCTGGTGAACATGTGTTGTGGTGGTGAACATGTGTTGTGGTGGTGAACATGTGTTGTGGTGGTGAACATGTGTTGGTGAACATGTGTTGTGTTGGTGAACATGTGTTGTGGTGGTGAACATGTGTTGGTGAACATGTGTTGGTGAACATGTGTTGTGTTGATGAACATGTGTTGTGGTGGTGAACGTGTGTTGTGGTGGTGAACATGTGTTGTGGTGGTGAACATGTGTTGTGGTGGTGAACATGTGTTGTGTTGGTGAACATGGTTTGTGGTGGTGAACATGTGTTGTGGTGGTGAACATGTGTTGTGGTGGTGAACATGTCTTGTGGTGGTGAACATGTGTTGTGGTGGTGAACATGTGTTGTGGTGGTGAACATGTGTTGTGTTGGTGAACATGTGTTGTGTTGGTGAACATGTGTTGTGGTGGTGAACATGTGTTGTGGTGGTGAACATGTGTTGGTGAACATGTGTTGTGGTGGTGAACATGTGTTGTGGTGGTGAACATGTGTTGTGGTGGTGAACATGTGTTGTGTTGGTGAATATGTGTTGTGGTATTGAACATGTGTTGAGGTGGTGAACATGTTTTGTGGTGGTGAACATGTGTTGTGGTGGTGAACATGTGTTGTGGTGGTGAACATGTGTTGTGGTGGTGAACATGTGTTGTGGTGGTGAACATGTGTTGTGGTGGTGAACATGTGTTGTGTTGGTGAACATGGTTTGTGGTGGTGAACATGTGTTGTGGTGGTGAACATGTGTTGTGGTGGTGAACATGTGTTGTGGTGGTGAACATGTGTTGTGGTGGTGAACATGTGTTGTGGTGGTGAACATGTGTTGGTGAACATGTGTTGTGTTGATGAACATGTGTTGTGGTGGTGAACATGTGTTGTGGTGGTGAACATGTGTTGTGGTGGTGAACATGTGTTGTGATGGTGAACATGTGTTGTGTTGGTGAACATGGTTTGTGGTGGTGAACATGTGTTGTGTTGGTGAACATGTGTTGTGTTGGTGAACATGTGTTGTGGTGGTGAACATGTGTTGTGTTGGTGAACATGTGTTGTGGTGGTGAACATGTGTTGTGTTGGTGAACATGTGTTGGTGAACATGTGCTGGTGAACATGTGTTGTGGTGGTGAACATGTGTTGTGGTGGTGAACATGTGTTGTGGTGGTGAACATGTGTTGGTGAACATGTGCTGGTGAACATGTGTTGGTGAACATGTGCTGGTGAACATGTGTTGTGTTGGTGAACATGTGTTGTGTTGGTGAACATGTGTTGTGGTGGTGAACATGTGTTGTGTTGGTGAACATGTGTTGTGGTGGTGAACATGTGTTGTGTTGGTGAACATGTGTTGTGTTGGTGAACATGTGTTGTAGTGGTGAACATGTGTTGTGTTGGTGAACATGTGTTGGTGAACATGTGTTGTGGTGGTGATCATGTGTTGTGGTGGTGAACATGTGTTGGTGAACATGTGTTGTGCTGGTGAACATGTGTTGTGCTGGTGAACATGTGTTGTGGTGGTGAACATGTGTTGTGGTGGTGAACATGTGTTGTGGTGGTGAACATGTGTTGTGGTGGTGAACATGTGTTGTGGTGGTGAACATGTGTTGTGGTGGTGAACATGTGTTGTGGTGGTGAACATGTGTTGTGTTGGTGAACATGTGTTGTGTTGGTGAACATGTGTTGTGGTGGTGAACATGTGTTGTGGTGGTGAACATGTGTTGTGGTGGTGAACATGTGTTGTGTTGGTGAACATGTGTTGTGTTGGTGAACATGTGTTGTGGTGGTGAACATGTGTTGTGGTGGTGAACATGTGTTGTGTTGGTGAACATGTGTTGTGGTGGTGAACATGTGTTGTGTTGGTGAACATGTTTTGTGTTGGTGAACATGTGTTGTGTTGGTGAACATGTGTTGTGTTGGTGAACATGTGTTGTGTTGGTGAACATGTGTTGTAGTGGTGAACATGTTTTGTGTTGGTGAACATGTGTTGTGTTGGTGAACATGTGTTGTGGTGGTGAACATGTGTTGTGGTGGTGAACATGTGTTGTGTTGGTGAACATGTGTTGTGGTGGTGAACATGTGTTGTGGTGGTGAACATGTGTTGTGTTGGTGAACATGTGTTGTGTTGGTGAACATGTGTTGTGTTGGTGAACATGTGTTGTGTTGGTGAACAAGTGTTGGTGAACATGTGTTGTGGTGGTGAACATGTGTTGTGGTGGTGAACATGTGTTGTGGTGGTGAACATGTTTTGTGTTGGTGAACATGTGTTGTAGTGGTGAACATGTGTTGTGTTGGTGAACATGTGTTGTGTTGGTGAACATGTGTTGTGTTGGTGAACATGTGTTGTGTTGGTGAACATGTGTTGTGTTGGTGAACATGTGTTGTGTTGGTGAACATGTGTTGTGTTGGTGAACATGTGTTGTGTTGGTGAACATGTGTTGTAGTGGTGAACACGTTTTGTGTTGGTGAACATGTGTTGTGTTGGTGAACATGTGTTGTGGTGGTGAACATGTGTTGTGGTGGTGAACATGTGTTGTGGTGGTGAAGATGTGTTGTGGTGGTGAACATGTGTTGTGTTGGTGAACATGTGTTGTGTTGGTGAACATGTGTTGTGGTGGTGAACATGTGTTGTGATGGTGAACATGTGCTGTGGTGGTGAACATGTGTTGTAGTGGTGAGCATGTGTTGTGTTGGTGGACATGTGTTGTTCTCCTGTGTTCTCCTGATCACCTGTGTTATCTTAATTCTATTTTTACTGTTCTACTGACCTGTGTTGTCTTCCTCTCCTGTGTTGTGTTGTGTTGTTCCCCTGTGTTGCCTCGCTTCCCTATGGGACATTTAGACATGAGTTGCTACATGTGATGTATAGTGTCTGGGAGTTTCGTGCAGTTTTCCTGCCTTGTGTTGCTCATTGTGTTATATCGTATTGACAACAAAGACCGGTCTATAAAAATAACTTAGAATGAAAATGAAATAAGTGCCATTCTAAATATAGTTCTTTGTTTCTGTATTTACGCGAGAAAATCTTGAAATTTCACTTACATCTGGTTTAGTCGTTGTCAGGGTAAAACCTTATTACACAGACGGGGAGATTAAACCCAAACAAGTTTCCAGGACAGACAAAGTCTTTGCCAGGGACCTGAAAGAAGATGATGACGAGCTAAGTGAGCCCCTTGACATTTATCTTCAGTAAGTCATTACAGTCGACCAAGGTACAGGGATCGTTGAGAGCTGCACATGTTGTGCCAGTCCTTAATATAAGTGATGTAATCGGATCACTAGATCACTTGCGTCACCGTATCCGCCAATTAGTTTAACGTCTATTTGGAAAATTGCTTGAATCGATAATAACAAACGTCTTTCGTCTACATGTTGAAAAACATAGATTAATAAAGAATTCACAACTTTGTATTACTAAGGGCTGCTAATTACTAATGGTTTAACTTTCATTCTTATAAAGTATATTTCAAGCAGATGATGGTTGAAGGATTGAAATGTGATCTTCGGCTTTATCAAAGATTTCGATAAAGTGCTTCACGAAAGACAGATATTAACAAAGAGGTGGTATAACTACAGTTAGGTGGAATGGTGAGCTATTGCTAGTGGAGTGCCCCAGGGTTACGGCCTGAGGCCTCGATTCTTTTCATCAAACAATCACCAGTAACACTGTAGAGATGAGTTAGGCTAACCCCAGGCGTCTGGTTTCCAGCTATGAACAAAGATTCTATGTTATCAATATGCGTAATTACTAACTAAGATAGCGAGAGAAGAGGTGAGAGAAAGAGAGTGAGAGAGAAAAAGAGAGAGAGAGAAAGAGAGAGAGAGAAAGAGAGAGAGAGAGAGAGAGAGAGAGAGAGAGAGAGAGAGAGA
This sequence comes from Procambarus clarkii, assembly GCF_040958095.1. Classification (NCBI taxonomy): domain Eukaryota; kingdom Metazoa; phylum Arthropoda; class Malacostraca; order Decapoda; family Cambaridae; genus Procambarus; species Procambarus clarkii. Next base: position 16,405,520 of record NC_091236.1, read on the forward strand.
GAGAGAGAGAGAGAGAGAGAGAGAGAGAGAGAGAGAGAGAGAGAGAGAGAGAGAGAGAGAGAGAGACAGACAGAGAGAGAGAGAGACAGAGAGAGACAGACAGACAGACAGACAGACAGACAGACAGACAGACAAACAGACGAGCCACTCATCAGAGGAGGGCTGGGATGACGAGGTAGCATGGCGGGCCTCCTGATGAGTGACCCGTGTTGGCAGGTAAAAAAGTTCCACTCTCTGATCCTAGCAAATGGATTTCTGTTTGTGAATTAATATTCTGGACTACGATCAGTGAACATACTCTTTGGTGTTGGTGTGTGAGTGTTGGTATGCCTCTGTGTGTACTGGAGAAGCATATGCTTCTAGGTGTTAGTGAGTATGGGTATCTGTGCGTGCAGGATCCAGCTGTTAGCTCTTAAACCCCCGCCTGTCTGACTGCCAGGTGTCTTATGATATCTCATAGTCTACTGATATATTTCCTAAATGATATCTACTACATATCTTTCTCTCTAACACACAAACACGACCCCCCCCCCTCCAAACACACACACAAACGAGCCCCTCGCACACCTCATCATGCTGCGAAGAAAAGACGCTATTCGTCCTATTTCTGCAACAGAGGCCTGCCGCCCTTTGAATGAGAAAACACTCAACGTCTGCTGCGGATCCGATTGTCCCACAGACATGCAGCAAGCCGCCAGTTTCCACCCCTCCGTGGACTGGATGGCACAACACAAGGCGACATGCGACATGCGTCGTCCAAAGATAGTGTGCCAGGGAACTTGAACGCCAACTAGTTGAGTAAACCGTATCACTAACAAGGATTCCCTGCAGTTGCAAGAGCGACTGATCCGAAACAGGTAACAAAAAACAAAAGTGGAACATTTTGAACAAATAAATTTTGTCTCAATGTACCAGCATGATTTTATCGTTAAAAATGAAAATCATGCTTGACAAAGTTGATGGAGTTCTACGACAAGTTGACAGAAATGAAACAAGAGAGAGAGAGCGATGGGCTGACTGCATATTCCCTGACTGTCAGAAGACATTTGATACGATCCCGGATGAAAGACTCCTACTCAAACTAGAAAAGCAGGCTGGCATATGTGGAGGGTCAGAGAGTATCTCTCAGGAAGGACGCTGACGATTACAGTGAAAAGCAGAGACATCAGAGTGGAGAGAGAGAGAGGTTATGAGTGGAGTACCACAAGGGTCGGTTCTAGGGCCCATCCTGTTTCTAATATATGTCAGTAATGTGACAAAGCAAATTGACTTCTTCATATTAATGTTTGCAGATGATGCAAAACTAATGAGAAGAGTCAGGTCAGGGTTAGGTTATGATGCATTGCAAGCGGATTTGGAATCACTCCAGAAGTGGCCTGAAAAATGGCTACTATAATTTAACCCAGCCAAATGCAAAGTTATGAGGATTGGCATATGAGTGCGAAGACCAGTACAACAATATAGGATGAACAGAAGACAAATTCTTCAATCAGAAAATGAGAAAGATCTGAAAGTGGACATAACTTCTAATCTGATAACAGAAGCCCATATTAGCAGAATAAAAAAATGCATATGACATACAGGCCAACATGTGTGTATCCTTCAGAAACTTGGACAAAGGATCTTTCCGAGTCCTATATTCAGCGAAGGTGAGAGCCACTCTTGAATATGCATCCCCAACACGCAACCTTTACCTGGAAAGAAAACATTTGAGTGTTTCTTACCTCATTTAAGGAAAATCTGGACTGGACTTTACTGTTCTGGAGAAAAGTCTGGAATGGACCTTACTGCACAGGAGAAAAAGAGAGATAGGGAGGACATGAAAATAACATATGATGTTATGCTAGATTCTAAAGATTCAATAAGATTCTAAAGGAAATTGAGAAAGAAGATAATGCAACGTTGTTCAAAGCAAGGAACAGCTTTGAACAATGCTGTCGGAAAATCCGACACCATTTAATAATCATACAGATAATAGCTGTATTACCAACAAGTTACCCATAGAAAACGTAACTTGTAGTGGATTTACCGTCTAAAGAAAACGGGATATCATCACCACATACTATTATAATTCACCAGCTATTTTGCTGGGAATTATTCTTAAATACATTAGTCTTTGGACTTTACCATCATAAAAACATCTTATATAAATTAACTTAATTATCAATATTAAAGTAGAGTAAATGTGACCCTTCTATCACTTTCTGAAATCTGGACAAAGTAGGCCAGGCGGGAGTGAGGAAGGAGGGCAGCCATTGTTGTGTCACCTCCGAGACGTGTGGAGCAAATTTGGCTCCTATCATTCTGGACAATGTCGGCCAGACGTCAATAGAATGGAGTGTTAAACAGGCATTGCTTATATTGAGACCAGAGGCTCACACGGGAGCAAATTCGGCTCCTGTTAAATTTACTTGGACGTAGTGTTATGGAACCCAAAGGTGTACCATTGTCAACACGCTGTCTACAAATACAAGTTAAGTGTCTATCCGAAACCCGTTTATCATTCATTTATGGCCATTAATGTCAGGATATAGGGTTAGCCGGTTAGAACGCGAAATCGCCTCATACTAAAGGTAATTAAGCCAGGTCTTTAATGTTCCATGTACTGTATAGTGGTTTCTCTGATATAGCTTGTCATATATAGGATTCTGGCTTCACAGCTAGCGCACTTTTGACAGGTCAAGACGAGGAAGATTTTGTGCACCAGTTACTGGGTGATATGGAAGCTACCTCAAAGAGGATAATTTGGTGTCTACACCCTAGTTATACCTGGTGGACTAACCTGCTGTACTATAAGAGAAGGAACCTCATCAATGTATGTAGCTATTACTGTAGTTTGATTGGCTGCATATATATTAATTTAAATAACCCCCCCTAATGTGTAGAGGATCGATTTGTGAGATTATGAGATTATTGCAGAAATACAGTCCACTTATCATTATACAAATTGCTATCGAAGTATATAAATTAACGTAAATATAAATTCATATAAATTAAATAAATATAAATCTCACAGGTCGGTTCCCACATTATTTGGTCCTTCGAAACCGAATTATTTGGACCTTCGGAACCGGAATATTCGGTCCTATGAACCCACATTTGGTCATCTTAGTACCGGATGAACCAGTTAACCAGTGGATTCATTAAACATACTAGTGCAGTGTTATTTAAACAAAGCCAGCAGTCAAGACGGCAGCGTAGCCTCGAGGGAGCTCAGGAGCCTCCCTCAGCCCAGTTCAGCCTTAGTCAGCGGTTTCATGCACACCCACAAATTTGGTGGCGTGTTATTTCGTGAAATGACAGCGCTAATATTGAAGCCAGCCTAATTAGTGACTGTGTCGCGAGATTGTTCACGGATTTCGTGGTGTTACATTTCGCGAGAGATTATCTACGAATTTTGTGGAGTTTATTTCGCGAGGTCACTAATAACATTTAATACTTCTAGATAATATTAGAAGTTTCATAGAGGCTAATTAAGAGGCTATTATCAATAATTGTGTATATTATTTCTCCAAGATAGAGAATTATTTAATATATATTGCACTAGTGATCACAGTATAATATTTACTAATTGCCAACCCACAACAGGGTAGGATATTAACCATTGACTAGTTGAACTATTATCGTTCATCCTAGTCCCATTATTACCATAGTCAGTTGTACTATATTGAATAACCTAACACCATTAATGAATGGTCCAGACCCTATTTTGGGTGTAATTTTTATCAACTCGAATTGAGTTGTATATATAATAATTTACTTATGATCATTACACCTTTGAGTGATTAATTAGTGTCTCTACCATCCTAGGGTGATATAGAAGAGCTAACCTAAAGGTACTTCCAGTGACACTGGTTTATCACTCAAATCATTAGTGTGTATGATTGTATATATATAATGTGTATTAATTTTAAGTGCTAACCTCTAGTAGAGGTAGGATTATTGCCTAGTGAGTGCAGAATTTAACCCTAGGCTACCATCAGTGCTTGTTCAGTATTATGAGCAGCCCAAATACAAGTCCCACAAGGCTTCACCAACGAGCCAGTATGGATAATGCAGGGAGAATGAAAAGAACCCTTGCAGGTCTTAAAGGCCACTTAACAAGACAGATCAAGAAATGTGAAGATTTGTCACAACAATCTCAAGTTGATTATGCTGACCTGGAAAGCTATTATCAAGCAGCTGCAGGTAAATTTGAGCAAATCAAATGCCAAATGGCTGTCCTTGTGGGGGCAGACTACTACCATCGATTCATCGGTAGCCCTACTAAATATCAGGGCATAACCATGTTAAACTCTGCAGGAGGTAAATTACTCTCAGGCCCAGTATCAAGCCTGAGGAGACCTATGCCTGCAGATAAACAATACCAGTAGAAATCTAAATTTGTCAGCTGATTATATTTCTCCAGTAGCATTATACTAAGGAGATTACAGCTGACTATACCAACAGAGGTTGATGTTAGTATCATCATTTGAAGCTGAAGATGAGTTCATGAGGTCTCAGTGGCAAATCAGTGAACAGTAGCCTAAAACAGCTACAAGTCACTGCGACCAATGTCACTGAACCCACTGCAGTCTCAGAACCATACTTTACTTTAATGATGAGCTATTCAATCTTCTGAATCAATTAACTAAATTAAACCCCAATAAATCTGATGACTGATTTGATACATTTATTATTTAATCAAGATGTATTCCATGGGCCTCAGTGTTTATATATCAGTGACCAGTTACCTGAACAAACTTCAAGTTATATCTAATGTCACTGATCTCACTGCAGTCCCTGAATCATACTTGACTGTAGTACTTGATCACATCCAGTCTTCTGGGTTAAATAATATGTAATAAGGCTTGAATATTAGCCTTTCAAGAGTTGACAGGGAAATGAAATCGCATTAGACTTCTAACCCCTGCAACTCTAGTACGGGACATCCGTCCTGTACGAACAGATGCACAAATGTGTGATTACTAACTATAATTCGAAGGAGGAGTATCGGTGTTCGTCTGTTCTAAACAGGACTTCGACCCGTGAGCAGCCCCCTGGGGAATTATGTCGGAAAATCCGACACCATTTAATAATCATACAGATAATAGCTGTATTACCAACAAGTTACCCATAGAAAACGTAACTTGTAGTGGATTTACCGTCTAAAGAAAACGGGATATCATCACCACATACTATTATAATTCACCAGCTATTTTGCTGGGAATTATTCTTAAATACATTAGTCTTTGGACTTTACCATCATAAAAACATCTTATATAAATTAACTTAATTATCAATATTAAAGTAGAGTAAATGTGACCCTTCTATCACTTTCTGAAATCTGGACAAAGTAGGCCAGGCGGGAGTGAGGAAGGAGGGCAGCCATTGTTGTGTCACCTCCGAGACGTGTGGAGCAAATTTGGCTCCTATCATTCTGGACAATGTCGGCCAGACGTCAATAGAATGGAGTGTTAAACAGGCATTGCTTATATTGAGACCAGAGGCTCACACGGGAGCAAATTCGGCTCCTGTTAAATTTACTTGGACGTAGTGTTATGGAACCCAAAGGTGTACCATTGTCAACACGCTGTCTACAAATACAAGTTAAGTGTCTATCCGAAACCCGTTTATCATTCATTTATGGCCATTAATGTCAGGATATAGGGTTAGCCGGTTAGAACGCGAAATCGCCTCATACTAAAGGTAATTAAGCCAGGTCTTTAATGTTCCATGTACTGTATAGTGGTTTCTCTGATATAGCTTGTCATATATAGGATTCTGGCTTCACAGCTAGCGCACTTTTGACAGGTCAAGACGAGGAAGATTTTGTGCACCAGTTACTGGGTGAGATGGAAGCTACCTCAAAGAGGATAATTTGGTGTCTACACCCTAGTTATACCTGGTGGACTAACCTGCTGTACTATAAGAGAAGGAACCTCATCAATGTATGTAGCTATTACTGTAGTTTGATTGGCTGCATATATATTAATTTAAATAACCCCCCCTAATGTGTAGAGGATCGATTTGTGAGATTATGAGATTATTGCAGAAATACAGTCCACTTATCATTATACAAATTGCTATCGAAGTATATAAATTAACGTAAATATAAATTCATATAAATTAAATAAATATAAATCTCACAGGTCGGTTCCCACAAATGCCGTCCATGATCATTTGTTCTGAACAGCAAAACAAGGGGGTCATAGAGGGAAACTAGATACGGAAATGAGTCACAGAGACATCAGGAAGATCTTTTCCAGTGTTAGAGCTGTCAGTAAATGGAATAGGTTTGAAGTAGATGTCGTTAAGTTAATTCGATTTAAAGTTGTATATGATTAAGCGTAAGAAATGAGTCATTGCATTAATCCATGAACGTTCAGAAGGCGGGGCTATGAGCCTAGCTGTACACATAGAAGCCCATCTAGGTGGGTACACAGTACAAAATGGGGATTCAGAGTATACAAAAATTTCCTGCAACATTGGTCTCAGAATTAAGAGGCTGGTGTTATTGGAATTGATTGACAGAATATATCAAGTCAGTAGATGAAGGAGAAAGGAGAAATAAAGGGGGACATGATCAGGATATATAAAATGCTCAGGGGTAACGATGATGTAGATAGGTACATTAGGATTAGGTTGTGCTAGAGGATATACATATACACATAATAATAATAAAGGAAACTAAAGATGCCGGATAATCCAATACGAAACAGTTCCTGTTTATAGTAAACCAAATTCATTTATATATATGTCTAACATACGTTTGAAATAAACAAAGCCAAAGCATGGAAGCCAAACAATAGGAGGAAGGAGCAAGCTATCAGGGTAAAGCGCCAAGTCATTACGACTATGGGAGGAGACCATCCTTAGAATAAGCACAAAAACAAGTAGAATGTATAGCATGGAAAATACAGGTCACGACCAACATCTTCAGTTTAAACGCAGATATGACAACACATAAAGGGGCGGGAAGTCATTCCATTATACGACCAACAGTTGGAGTGCCAGGAGCTGGAGCTCGTACCTACAAACTCTTAGGTATTTTTAACCATTATAAATATTAGAAAAGTAAACTATTAGAACAATCACAATCGACTTGAGAATGGTCCAGGACGGACCGAAACGTCGTCGTCCCTTCAACTTCTAGTGTGTGGTCTGGTCAACATACTTCAGCCACGTTATTGTGACTCATCGCCTGCATAAACTATTAGAAACTATTTGATTATAGTTATTAGAACTATTAGAAACAGTAATATAGAACTATTAGAAAAGTAAACTCATGGAGAATATTGGAAATTTTGACGTCAAAAATTATACCTGATACTGAAAAAAAATCCTTCCTCACCCACTCCAAGATCTTGCCTTCACAAGGAAGCAGGAGGGAAGGAGGAGCAAGAGAAGGAGGAAATGGGAGTAATCAACACAAGATACAAACAAAGAGAAAGCAATAAGAAAAGAATAAAAAAAAGTGTGAGGAAACATGAAAGAAGAGATAGAGACCTGTAGGAGGCGGGGTAGTGAGGGAGGGTGGTAAGAGGAGTAAGACTCGAGGGAAGAGGAAACACAGCCGTGATTGGAGGTAGTCAAGCCTCACCAGCCTACATTGTCTTTTATTAAAAATCTCTGGAGAGTGTTTTGAGACTTCCTGATGCTCACACATCTGAGTCCGGGTCATGTATCTTTACGACAGTGTTTATATATATATTTATATATATATATATATATATATATATATATATATATATATATATATATATATATATATATATATATATATATATATATATATATATATATATATATATATATATATCCCCTGGCTCGTTGTGAGAGCGCCATAGAGCTCCTAATGTTTCCATTGAGCTCCGGCTCCTTGTAAGAATCTGTTGCACACAAGTATTAATGTAAAGACTTCAAAGGAACAGTGAATCTGCCATTAACAGAAAGGAGTACTCTATGAACCATAAACAGGAATACTGTAACGACCAAAAAAAGGAGTACTGTAATGACTATAAACAAGACTTCTCTGACGACCATATATATACGTACAGTAACGACCACTAACAGGAGTACTGTAAGAACCATGGACAAGAGTATTGTAACGACCATAAAGAAGAGTACAGTAATCACCAAACACTTGACAAGAACTAGAAAAAAACATCCACCAACGGGCACAGTACAACAGACCAAATGTGAACTTTTATACCTCGGGACATCAAAGTTATACAGTGGCTGTCTCTTTTGTACATAGTCGAGTACAGGAACAGACTCCTGCTGACTCCTCCTACCAGACAGAGAGCTCTCCCTTCCCATTGCTCATGGTAAACTTCACCCACTAGTTTACCTCCTAGAATACGGCCCGCCACTCGATAAACAACCAGGTACCCATTTACTGCAGAGTGTACGTAGTGGAGGGGGGGGGGGGGCAGCAGTTAAGGATTAGTGTACTGCCCAGGTAGTCTTTCCTGGCCACACTCGAACCCAGACCATATGGCAGGCGAGGCATGGGGTTGAATGTTACAACTCAGCCACCAAGACCTTCATATTCACGGTCCACCTTCCATTCTCCTCAACTGAAAACAGGGAGTTGTTAATATGACTGTTTAATAAATATTTGTCTTAATCTCTTGACTATCTTGATAATCTGTGTTCCACTACGTTTTTGTCATTTCGTTTTCCTATCACGATATCCCATCCAAGTGCTACACAGTCGTTATGGCTTAGTGCTTTTCTCCTGGCATGCTTTCTCCATCGTCAGCATGCACGATGACGGTCCCAATAACAACTGTGGAACAATCTGTGTCATGCCCATGCAACAGGGGAGAGATGATGCGCAGCATTATCTGAGATTGAGATTGGACCTTCCACTTCCGCTAGTCTGTCTGTCACAGTCGTCCGCTTGCTTCAGGGGTTGTCATATGTGCAAGGAAGAGCCTCGCATCCTCGGACTCACCTGCACCTTCCGAGTTTCTCAAAACAATGCACACGAGCGACACTTTACGTCACAATGCACTTACAGTCTAAAAGCATCACATTTTAGCCGAGGATATGTGGCTATACAGAGATTCATAAATCCATGTGTATTTCTGTACATACCCATACACTTAAACTGAGCGGTGTGTATTCATGCCGGCCTGGCGATTTCTCCTCGTATCTTACCTAGAGCATTTACTATTGCTGTAGTCATGTAAAAATTCCTTTCCTTTGCGGCAATATGAACTTATTCCATTTATCTTGTAATTTGCTTTATCAATAAGGTACTACATATTACTACTCAATAGCCCAGACGATATAACTTCGGTCACACAATTGATTTTGAACAAACGAACATTTACACACACACACACACATATATATATATATATATATATATATATATATATATATATATATATATATATATATATATATATATATATATATATATATATATATATATATATATATATATATATATATATCATAAAATTAAACTACCAAAATGAACTATAAATCAAATTACAGGGCCTACTGTGCACTATACAGTGTACAATTGAACAGCTGAAAGGTTGCTATTCAACAGAGGCCGCAGCTCCTTTATATATAAGGATTCCATTACTCTCAAATCGGACTGGCCATTCATACAAGTGTCCATATGAATATGGACAATTCAATATATATATATATATATATATATATATATATATATATATATATATATATATATATATATATATATATATTGTGACGGTAACGCGTTGGTGTTCGGCTGTTTAAGGCTAGGGGTATGGCCTCGTCACATAGTTATAAAAAAAAATAGAAAAACTGGAACTTCGTCTGTGGTAAGGTAAGGAGAAGACACACAAAACACAAGTAAACTTTAACAATGAAATTTTAATTACGTTAAATAAATCAAAACATGAAAATAATGCACAAACAAATTCTTATAATAAAATCAATCAATCAAAATAATAAGAATACTTAAATGACACAATGAAAAGTTACGTTAAGGCAAAATAACAAGAAGTGCAACACAAAGGTAAGTGGGAGGTGCTGGAATATTGGCTTAAAGCCACCACCTCTCTCAGTACACGCTAACGTCTAGCTGGGAGGAGTGCTGGCTACGAAAGCACTGAACATTCTGAGGACTGATGTTGGGGCGACCCCAGACATCAGGTAGTATTGGGGGGGGGGCGAGGCAGGTGCAGCCAGACCGGCGACCAATCAGCGGAGCCGTAGCGATCAATGGGTAGTTTGGTGGTTGGAGTTCGAACAGGTGGCTGGCTGTATACGTTTTGCTCACCCTGGCAAGCCTTGCTGGTGTTGTTGTCGTTGTTGGACATTTCTTCCATAGTCTTTTATATAATTGTGACGACGTAATTATGAAGGGAAGAGCAGGCTCAATCTCTTGAAGGAGATTACCGTCACAAGTTATATGGTAACAAACAAATTCTTATAATAAAATCAATCAATCAAAATAATAAGAATACTTAAATGACACAATGAAAAGTTACGTTAAGGCAAAATAACAAGAAGTGCAACACAAAGGTAAGTGGGAGGTGCTGGAATATTGGCTTAAAGCCACCACCTCTCTCAGTACACGCTAACGTCTAGCTGGGAGGAGTGCTGGCTACGAAAGCACTGAACATTCTGAGGACTGATGTTGGGGCGACCCCAGACATCAGGTAGTATTGGGGGGGGGGCGAGGCAGGTGCAGCCAGACCGGCGACCAATCAGCGCAGCCGGCAGCGATCAACATGTAGTTTGGTGATTTGGGTCCGAACAGGCGGCTGGCTGCATACGTTTTGCTCACCCTGGCAAGCCTTGCTGGTGTTGTTGATAGATGCCAAGTTGACACCTCGCACCCCTACACGTCAGTCAGAGATGATGATACATACAACGGTAGGGAATTAGCTTATTTTTTCAGAGCACAAAAGTTCGCTAATTCTGTAAGTATCATATTAAATTCAGTAGGAAAAACTTGCTTTATGTCCTATAGAGACTTGGCAAGGTATGCCTACATCCTTGGACTACCAATTTTACTTTTGAAGCATTTAACTGTTTCATTTGTTTTCGAAACTTTGTTTCATTTGTTAGTAGGATTTTCTTGCCCTTATTCTCTTACATGAGTACCGGGTACAAGATTTCCTGCGCCCTTGATTTAATTTAATCGTTTAATATCTTTCACTTAACGTTAATTGTTAAAGATCACACAGGATAGGTACCAGTTGCCACGTTGTCCTGTTTCTGACATTTCATTATTGAACATTCGTGTACCTTTATTTGCTAATTTCACCATGTTTCGTCTCCAAACTTTCCGTGCAAATCCAGCAGGTGAAATAGGGACTTTAAGTCGTGCCAAGAGGACTGAACTACAAACTCTTGCACATGAGTATCAACTAGAAGTTCCCTACCAAGCCAACAAAAATGACCTACACAACCTGTTGCTGGATTACTATTTAGAGCAAGGTAAGATAGACTCTGAAACTCATGAAACTTACTATATTGCAGATAAAACTGACTTGGCAACGATGAAACTTAAACTAGAGCTGGCTAAGATTGAACGTGAGCAGCAAAAGGAAGCCCGCGAACAGCAAAGGGAAGCCCTCGAACAACAAGAACGAGCAGCTGCCATACGAAGGGAAGAACAAGAACGTGAGATTGCCTTACTCCAGGAGCGGGAACGCATACGGCTTGAAACCAAACAACGCGAGTTGGAAATGCAACGTGAACATGACAAGCAACAAGCGACTCTGGCTCTTGAGTGTCGTCAACGGGAATACACGTTGGAAACTTCACACCTCGCTCAACGCCAGCAAGCTACTGCCAATCTTCCCGTCAGTTTTAATATATCACATGCAAGTAAGTTAATGCCATCCTTTGTAGAAGCAGAAGTTGATGTGTTCTTTACCACCTTTGAAACCCTTGCTAATCAACTCAGTTGGCCTGTCGACCAATGGGCCACACTTCTCAGAGTCCATCTTACAGGTAGAGCTGCAGTCACACTCAGTACTTTGGCGTCTGAGAATGACTACTACACTCTGAAACAAGCAGTGTTGGACGCCTACCTCCTCTCTACTGAAAGTTATAGAAGGAAATTCCGTGACCACCTGAAGGCAAGTACCACTACCTTCCTCGAGTTTGCTAACACGAAACGGAGGTATTTCATGAAATGGCTGGAAGCAGCACATGTCTCTACTTTTACAGAACTCGTCAACCTGATGCTTGTTGAAGAATTCTTGAGACGTGTGCCGCCTCCTGTCCGCCTCTACTTAGCAGATAAAGAAGAAACCGACTACCTGAAGTGTGCTAAGTCGGCTGACACTTACAGCCTCATCCACCGGCTGACACCCGAACCATCCTCCAGTAAGAAGTCGTGGTACAGTTACGAGAAGGTGAGCCCCGATCAAGCTGGTTCACAACTGTACTGCAAGTATTGTAGACTCTATGGACATACCATAGACAAGTGTGGTAAGTCTCAATCCAAGGGAACCACTGACCAACAACGACCCAAACCAACTCCTCCTAAGTCCGGTAAGCCTGTGATGAATGTTGGTGTTGATGTTAATGATCTTTCTCTTTTCAGTAACCACCTGTATACTGGAACTGTCTCTGCCAACGGTTCAAATCCGGAGGGACGTTTCAAATTGAAGATCTTGAGGGACACAGCGGCTCTACAATCGATCATCTTGAAGTCGGCTGTGCCCAACATAGTCTACACCGGGGAAACAGTCTTCATCACTGACCTCACTGCTACCACTCCATACCCTCTCGCCAGAGTCCACCTGGATTGTCCCTACGTGAACGGGGAAGTCCAAGTCGCCGTCAGGGAAAAGCCTTTTCCCATGCCTGGAGTGCAACTTCTCCTAGGCAACGACTTGGCAGAAGACCTGCAACCGACCAACCTGATCGTCATGGACAAACCCCAGGTGTGTAACTCTGTGCCAAGTAACCCTATTCTTGAGTATGTTCCAGCAGAGGTTCAAGAGAGTGATGAAGTTTCTCCTCCGGTTCTCGTGACCACCCGTGCACAAGCCGCACGTCCAAAGCCAGCTGACTCTACTGCTACCGCTGTCCCTCAAGACCCTCAGAAACTACCCCCGCATCTGACCAAGTTGGAGTTCCGTAAGTTGCAGAGGGAAGATCTTACTTTAACACCATTGTTTTTCCAGGCTGAGACTCAACCCGACAGTATTCCTGGGTTCTTCCTAGAGAACGACTTGCTCTACCGCAGATATAGACCCAGTAAACTGAAGGAGGAGGACGATTGGGCCAACATCGAACAACTTGTGATTCCCACCAGCCTGCGGCCCACTATTCTACACCTGGCCCACGGAGCATTCTCCCACTACGGCTTCAACAAGACTTACCATGGGATTCGTCAAGACTACTACTGGCCAGGTATGGTAAATAACGTCAAACAGTACGTAAAACAGTGTCATACATGTCAGATGGCAGGCAAACCGAACGTCTCCATTCCCAGAGCACCACTGATTCCCATACAGGTGCCTGCGGAACCTTTCCACAGACTCATAATAGACTGTGTTGGTCCTTTACCTCGGACCAGTTCAGGTAACGCCTACATCCTAACCATCCTGTGTCCTACCACCAGATTTCCCATAGCAGTTCCAGTGAAGAACATCACGGCTGCTACGGTTATCAAACATCTATTGAAGATCTTCACTCAATACGGATTTCCCAGGGAGATTCAAAGTGACTGTGGCACCAACTTCACCAGTGATCTCTTCAAAAGGACACTGGAGGAGTTCAACATCAAACAGGTATTGTCCAGCCCCTATCATCCTGCTTCACAGGGTTCTCTTGAACGTAGTCATCAGACCATCAAAGCACTCTTGAAAAAGTTTTGTAGTGAAACCTCGAAGGATTGGGATAAGCAGATTGACCTAATAATGTGTATTTTCAGAAGTCTCCCCAATGAGTCCCTAGGAGTATCTCCTTATGAGATGCTCTACGGCCGTAAGTGCCGTACTCCCCTTAAGGCTTTCAAAGACTCTCTCAGAGATGCCACCTTCAGTGAGCATCAGAATGTGCCCCAGTTTCTTCAAAACCTTCAACACATTCTAGAGAGAGTCCACCGCTTTGCCCATGATAATCTATTGAAAGCCCAGGTGAGAATGAAGACTCATTACGACCAGACCAGCAAAGTAAGAAAATTCAAGCCGGGAGACTTCGTCCTTGCCTATTTTCCTATCCCAGGTTCACCTTTACAAAACAAATTTTCAGGACCCTACTGCGTCAAAGAGTGCAGAAACAACAACACATACGTCATAGAGACTCCAGATAGGCGGCGTAAGACCCAGCTGTGCCACGTCAACCTCTTGAAGCAATATAATGGTACTCCTCCCACTGTCTTGACTAACTATTCCACATTCACAGAACCCTACATCCACAGTGAGACCTTCCCAGCTTCTCCTCCCGAAAGCACTGACAAGGAGTCAGCGCTTTCTAATTCCGAAATCCTTAATGATCTTCCCAAATACTTTCAGGATAATCATAGTGCACCTCTCGTCAAGATCTTCAGAGAACATCAAGAGTTGTTCAGAGATGATCCCCAAGAGTGTAATGTTACCCAGCACGACATCCAACTGCTCCCCGACACCCGGCCGATTCGTCAACCCTTCTACCGAATCAGCCCGAGCAAGAAGGAAGTCATGCGTGCTGAGGTGCAGTACCTCTTGGACCATGGACTGGCTACACCTTGTGAGTCCCCCTGGGCCTCACCTTGTATCTTGGTGCCCAAACCCCAAGGTAAGGTGCGGTTGTGCACTGACTATCGTAAACTGAACTCTGTCACTGTCAAGGATGCTTACCCCTTGCCAAGGATAGATGACATCCTTGATGCCATTGGTAGTGCCCAGTACTTGTCCCAAGTGGACTTGCTTAAGGGGTACTATCAAGTGTGTCTAACGGAGCGCGCTAAAGAGATATCTGCCTTCATCACTCCTTTTGGACTTTTGGTCTTTTTGAATGTTCAGTGCTTTCGTAGCCAGCACTCCTCCCAGCTAGACGTTAGCGTGTACTGAGAGAGGTGGTGGCTTTAAGCCAATATTCCAGCACCTCCCACTTACCTTTGTGTTGCACTTCTTGTTATTTTGCCTTAACGTAACTTTTCATTGTGTCATTTAAGTATTCTTATTATTTTGATTGATTGATTTTATTATAAGAATTTGTTTGTGCATTATTTTCATGTTTTGATTTATTTAACGTAATTAAAATTTCATTGTTAAAGTTTACTTGTGTTTTGTGTGTCTTCTCCTTACCTTACCACAGACGAAGTTCCAGTTTTTTCTATTTTTTTTTTTTATAACTATGTGACGAGGCCATACCCCTAGCCTTAAACAGCCGAACACCAACGCGTTACCGTCACAAGTTATATAAATTCCGTCTTCACAATTATATAAAACGACTATGGAAGACATGTCCAACAACGACAACAACACCAGCAAGGCTTGCCAGGGTGAGCAAAAACGTATGCAGCCAGCCACCTGTTCGGACCCAAATCACCAAACTACATGTTGATCGCTGCCGGCTGCGCTGATTGGTCGCCGGTCTGGCTGCACCTGCACTCGCCCCCCATACTACCTGATGTCTGGGGTCGCCCCAACATCAGTCCTCAGAATGTTCAGTGCTTTCGTAGCCAGCACTCCTCCCAGCTAGACGTTAGCGTGTACTGAGAGAGGTGGTGGCTTTAAGCCAATATTCCAGCACCTCCCACTTACCTTTGTGTTGCACTTCTTGTTATTTTGCCTTAACGTAACTTTTCATTGTGGGATGTATGCACAACGCATATGTTATATGCGTTGGTGTTCGGCTGTTTAAGGCTAGGGGTATGGCCTCGTCACATAGTTATAAAAAAAAATAGAAAAACTGGAACTTCGTCTGTGGTAAGGTAAGGAGAAGACACACAAAACACAAGTAAACTTTAACAATGAAATTTTAATTACGTTAAATAAATCAAAACATGAAAATAATGCACAAACAAATTCTTATAATAAAATCAATCAATCAAAATAATAAGAATACTTAAATGACACAATGAAAAGTTACGTTAAGGCAAAATAACAAGAAGTGCAACACAAAGGTAAGTGGGAGGTGCTGGAATATTGGCTTAAAGCCACCACCTCTCTCAGTACACGCTAACGTCTAGCTGGGAGGAGTGCTGGCTACGAAAGCACTGAACATTCTGAGGACTGATGTTGGGGCGACCCCAGACATCAGGTAGTATTGGGGGGGGGCGAGGCAGGTGCAGCCAGACCGGCGACCAATCAGCGGAGCCGTAGCGATCAATGGGTAGTTTGGTGGTTGGAGTTCGAACAGGTGGCTGGCTGTATACGTTTTGCTCACCCTGGCAAGCCTTGCTGGTGTTGTTGTCGTTGTTGGACATTTCTTCCATAGTCTTTTATATAATTGTGACGACGTAATTATGAAGGGAAGAGCAGGCTCAATCTCTTGAAGGAGATTATCGTCACAACTCTCCCCCGAAGCCTGCGGTTCTGGAAGAAGTACGTCGTTATGTGGTGGAGTAATGGATGGAGTTGCTCCTACTTTATAAACTCTGGAGAGATCATGGGCTAAGATGTTGTCAGACTCTTGGTATAGCGTGTCTCCAGGTTGAATTTCTGCAGTTAACAAGCCCATAGTAGAAGACGTTGAGATGAGAAGTGGGCGTGCTGCAGGAGGTGTAGGGTGGTGTGGTCCGTAATGAGTCTTCATTCTCACCTGGGCTTTCAATAGATTATCATGGGCAAAGCGGTGGACTCTCTCTAGAATGTGCTGAAGGTTTTGAAGAAACTGGGGCACATTCTGATGCTCACTGAAGGTGGCATCTCTGAGAGAGTCTTTGAAAGCCTTAAGGGGAGTACGGCACTTACGGCCGTAGAGCATCTCATAAGGAGATACTCCTAGGGACTCATTGGGGAGACTTCTGAAAATACACATTATTAGGTCAATCTGCTTATCCCAATCCTTCGAGGTTTCACTACAAAACTTTTTCAAGAGTGCTTTGATGGTCTGATGACTACGTTCAAGAGAACCCTGTGAAGCAGGATGATAGGGGCTGGACAATACCTGTTTGATGTTGAACTCCTCCAGTGTCCTTTTGAAGAGATCACTGGTGAAGTTGGTGCCACAGTCACTTTGAATCTCCCTGGGAAATCCGTATTGAGTGAAGATCTTCAATAGATGTTTGATAACCGTAGCAGCCGTGATGTTCTTCACTGGAACTGCTATGGGAAATCTGGTGGTAGGACACAGGATGGTTAGGATGTAGGCGTTACCTGAACTGGTCCGAGGTAAAGGACCAACACAGTCTATTATGAGTCTGTGGAAAGGTTCCGCAGGCACCTGTATGGGAATCAGTGGTGCTCTGGGAATGGAGACGTTCGGTTTGCCTGCCATCTGACATGTATGACACTGTTTTACGTACTGTTTGACGTTATTTACCATACCTGGCCAGTAGTAGTCTTGACGAATCCCTTGGTAAGTCTTGTTGAAGCCGTAGTGGGAGAATGCTCCGTGGGCCAGATGTAGAATAGTGGGCCGCAGGCTGGTGGGAATCACAAGTTGTTCGATGTTGGCCCAATCGTCCTCCTCCTTCAGTTTACTGGGTCTATATCGGCGGTAGAGCAAGTCGTTCTCTAGGAAGAACCCAGGAATACTGTCGGGTTGAGTCTCAGCCTGGAAAAACAATGGTGTTAAAGTAAGATCTTCCCTCTGCAACTTACGGAACTCCAACTTGGTCAGATGCGGGGGTAGTTTCTGAGGATCTTGAGGGACAGCGGTAGCAGTAGAGTCAGCTGGCTGTGGACGTGCGGCTTGTGCACGGGTGGTCACGAGAACCGGAGGAGAAACTTCATCACTCTCTTGAACCTCTGCTGGAACATACTCGAGAATAGGATTTATTGGCACAGAGTTACACACCTGGGGTTTGTCCATGACGATCAGGTTGGTCGGTTGCAGGTCTTCTGCCAAGTCGTTGCCTAGGAGAAGTTGCACTCCAGGCATGGGAAAAGGCTTTTCCCTGACGGCGACTTGGACTTCCCCGTTCACGTAGGGACAATCCAGGTGGACTCTGGCGAGAGGGTATGGAGTAGTAGCAGTGAGGTCAGTGATGAAGACTGTTTCCCCGGTGTAGACTATGTTGGGCACAGCCGACTTCAAGATGATCGATTGTAGAGCCGCTGTGTCCCTCAAGATCTTCAATTTGAAACGTCCCTCCGGATTTGAACCGTTGGCAGAGACAGTTCCAGTATACAGGTGGTTACTGAAAAGAGAAAGATCATTAACATCAACACCAACATTCATCACAGGCTTACCGGACTTAGGAGGAGTTGGTTTGGGTCGTTGTTGGTCAGTGGTTCCCTTGTATTGAGACTTACCACACTTGTCTATGGTATGTCCATAGAGTCTACAATACTTGCAGTACAGTTGTGAACCAGCTTGATCGGGGCTCACCTTCTCGTAACTGTACCACGACTTCTTACTGGAGGATGGTTCAGGTGTCAGCCGGTGGATGAGGCTGTAAGTGTCAGCCGACTTAGCACACTTCAGGTAGTCGGTTTCTTCTTTATCTGCTAAGTAGAGGCGGACAGGAGGCGGCACACGTCTCAAGAATTCTTCAACAAGCATCAGGTTGACGAGTTCTGTAAAAGTAGAGACATGTGCTGCTTCCAGCCATTTCATGAAATACCTCCGTTTCGTGTTAGCAAACTCGAGGAAGGTAGTGGTACTTGCCTTCAGGTGGTCACGGAATTTCCTTCTATAACTTTCGGTGGAAAGTAGGTAGGCGTCTAACACTGCTTGTTTCAGAGTGTAGTAGTCATTCTCAGACGCCAAAGTACTGAGTGTGACTGCAGCTCTACCTGTAAGATGGACTCTGAGAAGTGTGGCCCATTGGTTGACAGGCCAACTGAGTTGATTAGCAAGGGTTTCAAAGGTGGTAAAGAACACATCAACTTCTGCTTCTACAAAGGATGGCATTAACTTACTTGCATGTGATATATTAAAACTGACGGGAAGATTGGCAGTAGCTTGCTGGCGTTGAGTGAAGTGTGAAGTTTCCAAGGCGATTTCGCGTTGACGACACTCTAGAGCCAGAGTCGCTTGTTGTTTGTCATGTTCGCGTTGCATCTCCAACTCTCGTCGTTTGGTTTCAAGCTGTACTCGTTCCCGCTCCTGGAGTGTTTCAAGCTGTACTCGTTCCCGCTCCTGGAGTAGTGCAACCTCACGTTCCTGGAGGGCGAGTCCGCGTTCTTGTTCTTCTCTTCGTATGGCAGCTGCTCGTTCTTGTTGTTCGAGGGCTTCCCTTTGCTGCTCACGTTCAATCTTGGCCAGCTCTAGTTTGAGTTTCAGCGTTGCCAAATCAGTTTTATCTGCAATATAGTAAGTTTCATGAGTTTCAGAGTCTATCTTACCTTGCTCTAAATAGTAATCCAGCAACAGGTTGTGTAGGTCATTTTTGTTGGCTTGGTAGGGAACTTCTAGTTGATACTCATGTGCAAGAGTTTGTAGTTCAGTCCTCTTGGCACGACTTAAAGTCCCTATTTCACCTGCTGGATTTGCACGGAAAGTTTGGAGACGAAACATGGTGAAATTAGCAAATAAAGGTACACGAATATTCAGTAGTGAAATGTCAGAAACAGGACAACGTGGCAACTGGTACCTATCCTGTGTGATCTTTAACAATTAACGTTAAGTGAAAGATATTAAATGATTAAATTAAATCAAGGGCGCAGGAAATCTTGTACCCGGTACTCATGTAAGAGAATAAGGGCAAGAAAATCCTACTAACTAATGAAACAAAGTTTCGAAAACAAATGAAACAGTTAAATGCTTCAAAAGTAAAATTGGTAGTCCAAGGATGTAGGCATACCTTGCCAAGTCTCTATAGGACATAAAGCAAGTTTTTCCTACTGAATTTAATATGATACTTACAGAATTAGCGAACTTTTGTGCTCTGAAAAAATAAGCTAATTCCCTACCGTTGTATGTATCATCATCTCTGACTGACGTGTAGGGGTGCGAGGTGTCAACTGGTGACGAGAACTGCTGCTGAGGTCCCAATTCAGCAACTAAAGTTCGAGCTAGAGGAACTATGGCCCTCTTTGTCCTCCTACAGTCAGATTGCAGAAGATTGGGTACTCTTGACCCGGGGCAGACCACAGTACCAGGGTACCAATATGATGATCTGTCAGAATGAGAAATATTCAAGGGACATAGATGGTAAATACGAGTAATAACAAGGAGGGAGAGATGACCAATTAAGAGTATGACTGCGGCCTACAGTCACCACGTAATCCAAAGTTGTCTCACCTTCACTATATGTTACTCTCGTAATGCACAATACACCGCACCTTATAAAAAATGAAATTGAATGAAAAATAGTAAAGCTACGTTAACAGAGTTAAATACGCTTACCATAAATTACCACTTGGCACCAGTACCTGAGTGAAGCTCCTAGGACAGGCCCCCATATAACTTGTGACGGTAACGCGTTGGTGTTCGGCTGTTTAAGGCTAGGGGTATGGCCTCGTCACATAGTTATAAAAAAAAATAGAAAAACTGGAACTTCGTCTGTGGTAAGGTAAGGAGAAGACACACAAAACACAAGTAAACTTTAACAATGAAATTTTAATTACGTTAAATAAATCAAAACATGAAAATAATGCACAAACAAATTCTTATAATAAAATCAATCAATCAAAATAATAAGAATACTTAAATGACACAATGAAAAGTTACGTTAAGGCAAAATAACAAGAAGTGCAACACAAAGGTAAGTGGGAGGTGCTGGAATATTGGCTTAAAGCCACCACCTCTCTCAGTACACGCTAACGTCTAGCTGGGAGGAGTGCTGGCTACGAAAGCACTGAACATTCTGAGGACTGATGTTGGGGCGACCCCAGACATCAGGTAGTATTGGGGGGGGGCGAGGCAGGTGCAGCCAGACCGGCGACCAATCAGCGGAGCCGTAGCGATCAATGGGTAGTTTGGTGGTTGGAGTTCGAACAGGTGGCTGGCTGTATACGTTTTGCTCACCCTGGCAAGCCTTGCTGGTGTTGTTGTCGTTGTTGGACATTTCTTCCATAGTCTTTTATATAATTGTGACGACGTAATTATGAAGGGAAGAGCAGGCTCAATCTCTTGAAGGAGATTATCGTCACAATATATATAGTCATTTCACTTTTTTTCGCTTGATTTTGTTGATTTTTCATTAAGATGACTGTGTGCTCATTTCTTGTTTTTTTATATGCTTATTAAACAAGGTTTGTTTTTTTATTTTGGATTTGTTTGACATTATAGCGCCTCGTGAGTAAGAGTGGGTGAGTGCGTGTGTGTATATGGGTGTGTGGGTGTGTGTGTGTGTGTGTGTGTGTGTGTGTGTGTGTGTGTGTGTGTGTGTGTGTGTGTGTGTGTGTGTGTGTGTGTGAGTGTGTGTGTGTGTGTGTGTGTGTGTGTGTGTGTATGTGTGTGTGTGTGTGTGTGTGTGTGTGTGTGTGTGTGTGAGTGTGTGTGTACTCACCTAATTGTACTCACCTAATTGTGCTTGCGGGGGTTGAGCTTTGGCTCTTTGGTCCCGCCTCTCAACTGTCAATCAACTAGTGTACAGATTCCTGAGCCTACTGGGCTCTATCATACCTACATTTGAAACTGTGTATGGAGTCAGCCTCCACCACATCACTTCCTAGTGCATTCCATTTATTAACTACTCTGACACTGAAAAAATTCTTTCTAACGTCTCTGTGGCTCATCTGGGTACTAAGTTTCCACCTGTGTCCCCTTGTTCGTGTCCCACCCGTGCTGAAGAGTTTGTCTTTGTCCACCCTGTCAATTCCCCTGAGAATTTTGTAGGTGGTTATCATGTCTCCCCTTACTCTTCTGTTTTCCAGGGATGTGAGGTTCAGCTCAGTGTGTGTGTGTGTGGTGTGTGTGTGTGTGTGTGTGTGTGTGTGTGTGAGAGTATGTGTGTGTGTGTGTGGGTGTGTGTGTGTGTGTGTGTGTGAGTGTGTGTGTGTGTGTGTGTGTGTGTGTGTGTGTGTGTGTGTGTGTGTGTGTGTGTGTACTCACCTAATTGTACTCACCTAGTAGTGTTTGCGGGGGTTGAGCTCTGGCTCTTTGGTCCCGCCTCTCAACCGTCAATCAACTGGTGTACAGATTCCTGAGCCTACTGGGCTCTATCATATCTACATTTGAAACTGTGTATGGAGTCAGCCTCCACCACATCACTTCCTAGTGCATTCCATTTACTAACTACTCTGACACTGAAAAAGTTCTTTCTAATGTCTCTGTGGCTCATTTGGGTACTCAGCTTCCACCTGTGTCCCTCCAGTGTTGAATAGTTCATCCTTGTTTACCCGGTCGATTCCCCTTAGGATTTTGTAGGTTATGATCATGTCCCCCCTTACTCTTCTGTCTTCCAGTGTCGTAAGGTGCATTTCCCGCAGCCTTTCCTAATAACTCATGCCTCTTAGTTCTGGGACTAGTCTAGTAGCATACCTTTGGACTTTTCCCAGCTTCGTCTTGTGCTTGACAAGGTATGGGCTCCATGCTGGGGCCGCATACTCCAGGATTGGTCTTACATATGTGGTGTACAAGATTCTGAATGATTCCTTACACAGGTTCCTGAACGTCGTTCTGATGTTAGCCAGCCTCGCATATGCCGTTGACGTTATTCTCTTTATGTGGGCTTCAGGAGACAGGTTTGGTGTTATATCAACTCCTAGATCTTTCTCTCTGTCTGTTTCATTAAGAACTTCATCTCCTATTCTGTATCCTGTGTCTGGCCTCCTGTTTCCACTGCCTAGTTTCATTACTTTGCATTTACTCGGGGTTGAACTTCAACAGGCATTTGTTGGACCATTCACTCAGTCTATCTAGGTCATCTTGTAGCCTCCTACTATCATCCTCTGTTTCAATCCTCCTCATAATTTTTGCATCGTCGGCAAACATTGAGAGGAACGAATCTATACCCTCTGGGAGATCATTTACATATACCAGAAACAGTTTAGGTCCAAGGACTAACCCCTGCGGGACTCCACTTGGAACGTCTCGCCAATCTGGGACCTCACCCCTCACACAGACTCGTTGTCTCCTGTTGCTTAGGTACTCCTCCATCCACCGGAGGACCTTCCCTTTCACTCAAGCCTGCATCTCCAACTTTCGCACTAGCCTCTTGTGTGGCAGTGTATCAAAGGCTTTCTGACAATCCAAAAATATGCAGTCTTCCCACCCTTCTCTTTCTTGCCTTATTTTTGTTGCCTGGTCGTAGAATTCAAGTAACCCTGTGAGGCAGGACCTGCCATCCGTGAATCCATGTTAATGCTGTGTTACAAAGTTCTTTCGCTCCAGGTGCTCCACAAGCTTTCTTCGCACAATCTTCTCCATCAGCTTGCATGGTATGCAGGTTAGGGACACTGGCCTGTAATTCAGTGCCTCCTGTCTCTCCCCTTTCTTGTATATCGGGACTACGTTAGCTGCTTTCAAAATTTCTGGCAGTTCCCCTGTTGCCAGAGATTTGTTATACACTATGGAGAGTGGTAGGCACAGTTCTTCTGCTCATTCCTTTAGTATCCAATGGGAGATTCCATCTGGGCCTATAGCTTTTGTCACATACAACTCTAGTAAACACTTCCTTACTTCCCCACTGGTAATCTCAAACTCTTCCAGTGGTTCCTGGTTAGCTATTCTCTCTCTTATCTCTGGGATTTCTCCTTGCTCTACGGTGAAGACCTTTTGGAATTTCTTATTCAGTTCCTCACACACTTCCTTGTCGTTTGTAGTGAATCCTTCTGCTCCTATCCTTCATTTCATAACCTGTTCCAAACTGTTGTTTTTCTCCTAATGTGGCTATGCAGCAATTTAGGCTGAGTCTTTGCCTTGCTTGCGATGTCGTTTTCGTATTGTCTTTCTGTCTCTCTTCTCTTCCTGACATATTCATTCCTGGCATTCTGGTATCTTTCTCTGCTCTCCAGTGTCCTGTTATTCCTATAGTTTCTCCATGCCCTATTACTTTGCTGCTTAGCTAGCCTACATCTCTGATTAAAAATTCAGTGGCAAGGTATATGCCTGCAAGTTCGGTTTGAGTTGTACTTGCCCAGTCATTGACGCGCTTCATTGCTGTATGTACGAGAGAAGATTGTTCAAATATGTTACATGCACATCCGGTACATCGTCCACCTTCTTCTACAGAGCCGTCGGTATAGCACTGATAAACATCGTTACCCATACTCTGAGTACTTTCAGTGATGCTTTTCAGTGTTAACTGTTTTAATAATGTGGTGTGCACACTATCTTTCTTGGGCGCATTTACAAAATCAACTGATAGATCCCAGTTATCCCATGGAGTAGTTGGCTGATTAATCATTAGTTGAGTTGGGTACATATTTAAAAGACAAAGGCAGTGGACTTATATACTGTGACTCGCAGAGTGCACTCCTGGCACTGAATGCACATAGTAGTGACACCCAGAAAATAGTCAGTGATATTCGAATGAATGTTTTAGCTGCTAAAGAAAACAGTTTTGAGATTAAATTCCTATGGATACCATCACATGTTGGCATCTCAAGGCATGACACTGTTGATATGCTTGCTAAGACAGCCTGCAGAAAACCAGTGGTAGAAATTGATATGGGTGTTTCATTAGCAGTGACAAAGAGAATACTTAAACAAATATCTAATGAAAATCTCACCGACCTAACAAATTCACAAAGACCTGAAAGTTGTAGCATTAAATATTATGATAGATATCGTGAGGAGACATTCACATATGGGACTAATAGAACAAGAACCCGGCAATGTGATGTTATAGTGGCCAGAATACGCCTGGGATATAGACGTATCTGGCAGCTTTCTCAAAACCCAAATGTCGAGTACACAATGTGTCAACTTTGTGAAAGAGAAAACATGCACTCTCTTGAACATTATATTGTAGAATGTCCCATACTGACTGACTTTCGTCCTCCTGGGCTAAGGTATGCTGAACTCTGTAGTTACTATATGAGTACTGGAACACTTGATGATATATTGTACTTGTATCCAAGATTGACCATGTAATATATCACTTATTCAATGTTATATTCAATATATCATTTATTCAATGTTATATGATGTAACTATATAACCTGAGCTTGTAAAAGCACCTTCATCACCTTCAGTGATTAAGTGCTTAATTGCACACTAGTTTCTTTATCAGGTATCTCACCCTGTCAGAGTAAATGAGACAGATGTATGTGAATGCATGTGTGTGTATATGTATGTATATGTATGGGTATAAAGTATATATGGAAGCTGATCAGAATTACATTTCACCTTTGTGAATGTACATTAATGACACTGTAAAAGTCACATCAAACACTTTATGTAGGGCATACGTAAATCTGTGTATCTATGTATTTACGTATGTAGGTTAGCTTAGCATTTTAAAAGCACCGAATCACCTTCTGTGGTTGAGTGTTCAATAAACTCTTGAACTCTATGTTTAACATTTCTCTAACCCTGTCCATGGAGGACAGAAGAAAATGTATATATGCTGGTTAGCATTGTAAATGTGTGGCCACGTTTGTGGTAGAAAATAATAATAAAAAAAAAAAAAAAATTCCTACTGGGGCCTCAAAACCGATTTCTCTTATGTCAGAGTCGTTCAGGGTGAAGACCAGGTCGAGTCTCGCTGGTTCGTCATTTCCTCTCATCCTTGTGGGTTCTCTGATAGGCTGGGTTAAGAAGTTTCTAGTCACCACCTCCAGTAGTTTGGCTCTCCACGTATCCTCGCCTCCATGCGGTTCCTTGTTCTCCCAATCAATCCTTCCGTGATTGAAGTTCCCCCATGATGAGCACGTGGGATCTATTTCTACAGGCAGCAGAGGCTGCCCTCTCAATTATATTGTTAACTGCCATGTTGTTGTTTTCGTTCTCTTGACTGGGTCTCCTGTCATTTGGTGGAGGGTTATATATTACTGCTACTACTATTCTTGGTCCTCCCATTATCATGGTGCCTGCTATGTAGTCTCTGAAACCCTCACAGCCCGGGATAGTCATCTCCTTAAAACTCCATTCCTTTCTCATGAGTAGGGCCACTCCGCCTCCTCCCCTACCTTCCCTCTCTTTGCTTATTACTGTGTACTCCTGGGGAAACATGGCATTCGTTATGATTCCAGAGAGTTTTGTTTCAGTGAGTCCAATTACATCTGGGTTCACTTCTTGTGCTCTTTCCCTTAGTTCACTTGCCTTGCTTGTGATTCCATCTATGTTCGAGTACATTACCCTGAAACTGACTCTCTTCTGCTTCTCCTCTGGGGGGGGACCTTTGGGGTCTGGGGTGAGCGGGAGCTGGGAGGATCTAATACGGGGAGAGTGGTGGAGGAGGAAGGGCTTAGGGGGGGGTGGGGGGAGGGGTAGGGTAGGGGTGGTGGGTGAGAGGGGGAGGGCGGGGGGGGGGGGTTGAGAGGGGGAGGGTTGGGGGTGGTTGAGAGGGGGAGGGTTGGGGGGGTGAGAGGGGGAGGGTTGGGGGGTGGTTGAGAGGGGGAGGGTTGGGGGGTGAGAGGGGGAGGGTTGAGGGGGTGAGAGGAGGAGGTTTGGGAGGATGGGGGAGAAGGGGGAGTTTGGGGGGCAGTAAAGGGGCGAGGGCTTCGGGGGCGTGGGGGGAAAGGGAAAACTGAGGTGGGTGAGGAAGAGGGGGAGGGTTTTGGGGAGTGGTGGAGAGGGGAAGGGTTAGGTGGGGTGGGGGGCTTAGGGGGGCGGGAGAAACGGAGGGCTTGTGGGTGGGAGAGACGGGAGGGCATCTGAGAGAAGGGAGGTCCTGGAGGGGAGGGGGAGTGGGAGGACGGGGGGGGGTGAGTGGGAGGAGGGTGCCTTAGGTGGGTTCTTAGTGGGGGGCTGACAGGGGTTGGGTCAGGTAGGGTGTCTGTTGGGTAGAATGTGGGGGTGGTGCCGCACTCCCTGTGGCTAGTGCAATGTGTGAGGAGGGTTCCCCACTCCCCTCTGGGATTGTAGGGATCGGGGTTGTGGCTCCCCGATTCCTTTCTCTCTCCCTGCGCTCCTTCCTCGTGTCTGCTGCCTGCTTCCTCTCTTCCCTTGTCATATCCCTCTGCAGGAATACTTTTTTGAACTTTCTACATTTGCTAGACAGGACTTCCTTGCTCACAGTTCCTCTTTCGTGATTTCGCTCATGAATACCACCTTTATCATTCGGTCTTTGTCCTTGTTGTACTTTCCAAGCCTAAAAACCTTTTCAACATTTTGTTCAGTTCCCTCCATCTTTACCTCTTTAGAGATCTCTTTAAATATGTTTTTGTCCTTGTCTCTCCGCTCCTCTGGTCTGGTCCCTGTTTGCTCTTTAATGCCTGCTACTACTACTGCTCTTTATCTCTCTATTAGCCGGCTAGTACATCTAACTGCTTCCTGAGAGGAGGCCACTTCCATGGCAACTTCCTTAACTGCAGACCTAGCTGCATGGCTCATTTTAAGCATTTCAGCAAATGAGAGCTGAGGTGTGGAGGTCCCCTCCACAGTAGCATTCCTGTCTCCCTGAGGCACAGTTTGTGTCTGGTATTGTGGAGAAGTCTCCTTCAGGCATCTTATCTCCTCCTTTGCTGCCCTTAGTTCATCCTGCAAGTTGGCAACTGTGTGTGTGCGTGTGTGTGTGTGTTTACTAGTTGTGTTTTTATGGGGGTTGAGCTTTGCTCTTTCGGCCCGCCTCTCAACTGTCAATCAACTGTTTACTAACTACTATTTTTTTTTTCCCACACCACACACACACACCCCACACCCCAGGAAGCAGCCCGTGACAGCTGACTAACTCCCAGGTACCTATTTACTGCTAGGTAACAGGGGCACTTAGGGTGAAAGAAAATTTGCCCATTTGTTTCTGCCTCGTGCGGGAATCGAACCCGCGCCACAGAATTACGAGTCCTGCGCGCTATCCACCCCTACGAGGCCCCTGTGTGTGTGTGTGTGTGTGTGTGTGTGTGTGTGTGTGTGTGTGTGTGTGTGTGTGTGTGTGTGTGTGTGTGTGTGTGGAGGTCTTATCTCCATAATTACAAAATGAAGCTGGGTAAAGTTCAGAGTTATTCCACAAGACTAGTATTCCCAGAGCTTAGAATTGTTAGTTAAGAGAAAAGTCTGTAAAAGGTAAACCTCATGCCACTGGAAGAGAGAAGAAACCGGGATGATATGATCACCACATATAAAATACTCAGTACTCAGGTGAATAGCCAGGACAGACAAGAACAGACTGAGTAGCATTTTCTTACATTTCTTAACCTTATCTATTTCTCCTGCTTTCGTCCATGTTCTCTCCTTCTATTGTTATTCATTAAATTAATTTAATCTATTCAATGCGTCATTATTTTGTCTCTATCAGGTGATCTCTCTCTACTCTTCCGATTTTAGCATCGTTATAACTAGTTCCTTCAGCCATTCTTCATAGTCCATCAGGCGTAGTGTCTGGACGAGCCTCGTTACAAAGTTTTGTGCCTTTTTAAGTTTCTTTATGATGCTTTTTAAGGTGGGACTCGACGTCGGGGCAACATATTCAAGAACTTATATCACATGTGTGTGTATGTGTGTGTGTACTCACCTATTTGTGCTTGCGGGGGTTGAGCTTTGGCTCTTTGGTCCCGCTGAGTGTGTGTGTGTGTGTGTGTGTGTGTACTCACCTATTTGTACTCACCTATTTGTGCTTGCGGGGGTTGAGCTTTGGCTCTTTGGTCCCGCCTCTCAACTGTCAATCAACTGGTGTACAGATTCCTGAGCCTACTGGGCTCTATCATATCTACATTTAAAACTGTGTATGGAGTCAGCCTCCACCACATCACTGCCTAATGCATTCCATCCGTTAACTACTCTGACACTGAAAAAGTTCCTTCTAACGTCTCTGTGGCTCATGTGAGTACTCAGTTTCCACCTGTGTCCCCTTGTTCGCGTCCCACCAGTGTTGAATAGTTTATCCTTGTTTACCCGGTCGATTCCTCTGAGGATTTTGTAGGTTGTGATCATGTCTCCCCTTACTCTTCTGTCTTCCAGTGTCGTAAGGTGCATTTCCCGCAGCCTTTCCTCGTAACTCATGCCACTTAGTTCTGGGACTAGTCTAGTGGCATACCTTTGGACTTTTTCCAGCTTCGTCTTGTGCTTGACAAGGTACGGGCTCCATGCTGGGGCCGCATACTCCAGGATTGGTCTTACATATGTGGTGTACAAGATTCTGAATGATTCCTTACACAGGTTCCTGAACGCTGTTCAGGGTGTGTGTGTGTGTGTGTGTGTGTGTGTGTGTGTGTGTGTGTGTGTGTGTGTGTGTGTGTGTGTGAGTGTGTTTGTGTGTGTGTGTACTGTGACGGAGTTCCCCCCCTTATAATTCTCCCACGCCTGCAGTAAGAGTCATGTCTGCTTTTCCCAAGCGTTCTCTACGTTGCAGGCTACAATTTGATATATGGGAGAGAGTGAAGTGTTCTCGGAGAGCCGAGAAATTTGTGAAATAGTAATATTTTGGCCTGTGGTATAGGCCCTTTAGGGAGCCAAGATGGCGCTTACCTCCCTGATCTCCCGCCAAAACCGTGTGACGTCAGTGGCACCGGATTGGTCACCGACAGCAGTGTGGCACCGGGAGCCAATGAAAACCTCCCATAGTAAAAGTGACGTCACGAAGGAAGAGGGTCCGGCCAGCGCGCCAAGCTGGCGCCATCAGTCAGACACGACACGTCATAGAGGTCGGACGTGCGACGGATGGTCTTGTCAGTAGGACAGTTGTACCTCGCTCCCGTGGATTTACGCGTCACCTGAAGTCCGCCAGTACTCTGAGAAGTCTTCCCTAGTCCATGTGTTGGACCAGAAGAGGGAATTGACGGTTATTTGAGCAACAAGTGCTCCAGTCAGGTACTGTGCCAGTAGCAGTGAAGCCGTGCAGTGACGTATGTTGACGTCTGTGGCAATTCACCAGTTCGTGACAGCGTAGTGGCTGACAGAGCCACTGGGTAGCTGAGGAAGAGAGGACTATTTGGGGAAACCGGACGACTGTAGCTGAGACGTAGGCGACAGCCGTTGCTGGGAGAAGACGACGGCCAGGAGACCGACTAAAACCTTCAAGAAGTTAAGAAGGAGGACGGACCTGCAGTGAGGAGGCACGGAGACGACGCGCTAAACGGTGGGACGACGAGAGGCTCTGGTAGGACACGACGACGTGTAGTGTGGGGGCGTTCCCGACACGAGGACCAGGAGCTACATCTCGACTCTCATCGGAGGATAGGGTGAAGTAGGTGGTTCTAGTTCCCTCCCCATTCCCCTTTAGTTAGATATATAATTCGGCTATATTATCTAGCCTGAGGATTTTATATGTCGTGAGCAAGTCTCACCCATGTCACGGTAAAGCACCAGTGTGCTAGACAGTACTATCAAGAGTACTTGTAATATTCATGTTGATTATTGGTGTGTACAGGCACCAGGAACCAGTGATAAATTTACTGTGTTGTGTATATCTTTCTATAGATTTTGATATGAACATATAGTGGTAAATTATATATAATATTATGCCAGTATTTGGAGGCTAGGCTATGTGCTCAGAAACTATTTATTTTCCATGTATTGATGATTGATTTACATACCATATATATGTCTATGTTCATTCAGTGAATAATCATTTGTGAGTACAGTGAATTATTGCGTTATCGCCAACGAGAGAAAGTATTGAAAACTCCAGTGTTAATAGTTCTTAATATATTGCTGAGTGAAGAACAATGTAAAGCCATTACAGTGAATCATTACAGCATTGATTGTAGAAAAGACTGTTTGAGCCTGAGTACAGTGTAACCAAGTGATACGTGTTGTAGTAGCCAATATCGTGTGTGCGAGTTCATAGTAATATTTAATGAAACACTTCATAGTAATGAATTTAATGAAACAGCGCGCGTGAATCTAGAAAACAAGCAAAGATCTTCCGCGCGGAAAGGCCACGCGATCAGCTGGTTTTTGACACTTGATGAGGGGGGGGGGGAGATGTTGCCCCCTGATGATCGCATAATATCCGTGGGAATTACCGGCCGAGTCAGGATCAGTTGATTTATCGATTATTGTGTGGCCTTGTGACATCTTTCATACGTTTTAAGTAAAATACAAAACTCTCTTTGTGTTTTTATCATCCCCTCCATTGATCTTGTGGCTATATTATACTGGTAAATATAGAGTGATAACAATAAGTACCTGCCTGATTCCTGATCTTTGAGTGTGACCTTGCCAAGGCTACCACTGAATACACCAGTCCACTGATGGTGTTACTGGCCACCTAAAAACACCAGTTGGCGACCTTGTGATTAACCGTAGAGCCCTATTGTTGGGGAGGGCACACGACAGTCGATATGAACGAGTCGTGTTCTCACTCTTTCTTGATAAGAGGCCGTTAAGATTGACTGGGAGACTCTCCTGGCGTGCAGTGGCGCCGTGAGGATCGAGGGAAGACCCGCAGGGCTACGGTGAGTTACCTTGAGCATAACTATTGCTCACCCCAGAGTAAGGGTAGAGAATAATAGAGAGGAGAAACCCCGACAGTACTCACCTAATTGTGCTTGAGGGGGTTAAGCTCTGGCTCTTTGGTCCCGCCTCTCAACAGTCAATCAACAGATGTACAGGTTCCTGAGCCTATTGGGCTCTATCATATCTACACTTGAAACTGTGTATGGAGTCAGCCTCCAAAACATCACTTCCTAATGCATTCCATTTGTCAACCACTCTGACACTAAAAGAGTTCTTTCTAATATCTCTGTGGCTCATTTGAGCACTCAGTTTCCACCTATGTCCCCTAGTGCGTGTGCCCCTTGTGTTAAATAGCCTGTCTTTATCTACCCTATCAATTCCTTTGAGATTCTAGCATGTGGTGATCATGTCCTCCCTAACTCTTCTGTCTTCCAGCGAAGTGAGGTTTAATTTCCGTAGCGTCTCCTCGTAGCTCATACCTTTCAGCTCGGGTACTAGTCTGGCGGCAAACCTTTGAACCTTTTCCAGTTTCGTCTTATCCTTGACTTGATATGGACTCCATGCTGGGGCTGCATACTCCAGGATTGGCCTGACATATGTTGTTTACAAAGTTCTGAATGATTCTTTACACAAGTTTCTAAATGCCGTTCATATGTTGGCCAGCCTGGCATATGCCGCTGATGTTATCCTCTTGATATGGGCAGCAGGGGACAGGTCTGGCATGATGTTAACCCCCAAGTCTTTTTCTCTCTCTGACTCATGAAGAATATTATCTCCCCAGATGATATCTAGTATCTGGCCTCCTGCTCCGTACGCCTATCTTCATTACATTACATTTGCTTGGGTTAAACTCTGACAACCATTTGTTCGACCATTCCTTCAGCTTGTCTAGGTCTTCTTGAAGCCTCAAGAAGTCTTCCTCTGTCTTAATCCTTCTCATAATTTTGGCATCGTCAGCAAACATTGAGAGAAATGAAAATATACCCTCCGGGTGATCATTTACATATATCAGAAACAAGATACGACCAAGTACAGAGACATGTGGGACTCCACTGGTGACTTCACGTCAATCCGAGGTCTCACTCCTCACCGTAACTCTCTGCTTCCTATTGCTTAGGTACTCCCTTATCCACTGGAGCAACTTACCAGCTACACCTTCGTGTCTCTCCAACTTATGTACCAGCCTCTTATGCGGTACTGTGTCAAAGGCTTTTTGACATTCCAAAAAAATGCAGTTCGCCCAGCCTTCTCCTTCTTGCTTAATCTTTGTCACCTCGTCGTAGAATTCTATTAAGCCAGTCAGGCAAGATTTACCCTCCTTGAATCCATGTTGGGTATTTGTCACGAAGTCCCTTTTCTCCAGATGTGTTACAAGGTTTTTTCTCACGATCTTCTCCATCACCTTGCATGGTATACAAGTCAAGGACACTGGCCTGTAGTTCAGTGCCTCTTACCTGTCGCCCTTTTTGCATATTGGGACCACATTCGCCGTCTTCCATATATCTGATAGGTCTCCCGTCTCCAGTGACTGACTATACACTATGGAGAGTCACAAGCAAAGTGCCTCTGCACACTCTTTCAGTACCCATCGTGAGATCCCGTCTGGACCAACAGCCTTTCTAACATCCAGATCCAGCAGGTGTCTCGTGGCCTCCTCACTCGTAATTTCAAATCCTTCCAAGGCCGCCTGGTTTACTTCCCTTTCTCCTAGCTCAGTGATCTCACCTTGTTCTATTGTGAAGCCCTCCAAGAACCTCTTGTTGAGTTCTTCACACCTCTTTTTCATTCTCTGTATACCTGTCCTCGCCTGTTCTTAGTTTCATTACCTGTTCTTTAACTGTTGTTTTCTTCCTGATGTAACTATGGAGTAGCTTAGGTTCAGGTTTGGCTTTGTTTGCTATATCATTTTCATAATTTTTCTCTGCTTCTCTTCTCGCCCTGACATACTCATTCCTGGTTCTCTGGTATCTCTCTCTGCTTTCTGGTGTTCTGCTATTCCGGAAATTCCTCCATGCTTTTTTGTTCAGTCCCTTTCTTTCCATACATGCCCTATTATACCATGAATTCTTCTTTTGCCTCTCGGATTTTTCCGTTTGGGACGGGATGAACCTGTTTACTGCCTCCTGACACTTTTGGGTGACATAGTCCAACACATCTTGTAAAGACTTAGCTCTGAGGTCTGTGAGCCAAGGTATTTCCCTTAGGAAACGTTTCATCTCCTCATATTTCCCCTTTCGGTAAACCAGCCTCTTGTTTCTTAGTTCTTTTTGGGGGGAGATAATTCCTAGCTCTACCAGGTACTCGAAGTTTAATACACTGTAGTCACTCATTCTCAACGGTGCTTCTATCTTAACTTCCCTAATATCCCACTCATTTAGGGTAAATATCAGATCGAGCATGGCTGGTTCATCTTCTCTATCTCTTGTTGGTGCCTTGATGTGCTGGCTTAGAAAGTGTCTTGTTGCCACGTCCAGCAGCTTAGCTCTCCATGTTTTTGGTCCTACATGCGGATCCCCGTTCTCCCAGTCTATTTTTCCGTGGTTGAAGTCTCTCATAATTAGTAGTCCAGATCAATTCCTGCTGACAACAGAAGCTGCTCTGTGTATTATGTTAATGATGGTCATGTTGTTTCTACCATATTTCTGTCTGTGTCTTCTGTCATTTGATGGTGGATTATATATAACTACGACTATAATTTTTTATCCTCCAGTTGTTATGATACCTGCTATGTAATCACTGAAACCCTCACAGCCCTGAATAACCATCTCCTCAAAGTCCCAGCCATTTCTTACCAGCAGAGCTACACCACCACCACCTCTTCCTTCCCTCTCTTTCCTCATAACATAATATTCCTGTGGGAACACTGCATTTGTTATGGTTTTCGTTAGCTTTGTTTCTGTGAGTGCTATTGTACTCACCTAGTTGTGTTTGCGGAGGTTGAGCTCTGGCTCTTTGGTCCCGCCTCTCAACCGTCAATCAACAGATGTACAGGTTCCTGAGCCTATTGGGCTCTTTCATATCTACACTTGATATTAAGTATAGAGTCATCGTCCAACACATCACTTCGTAATTCATTCCATTTGTCAACCACTCTGACACTAAAAAAGTTTTTTTAATATCTATGTGGCTCATTTGGGCACTCAGTTTCCACCTGTGTCCCCTAGTGCGTGTGCCCCTTGTGTTAAATGGTCTGTCTTTATCTAACCTGTCGATTCCCTTGAGAATCTTGAATGTGGTGATCATGTCAGTAGTAGGGAGTAAGACGCACACGGGATATTTTGTTTCTGGGGAAATATCCCGCATATGGCTTCGGGTTTTCAGGTCAAATATCCCGTTTAAGACCCAGGGTTTTCAGGTCAAATATCCCGTTTAAGACCCAGGGTTTTCAGGTCAAATATCCTGTTTAAGACCCAGGGTTTTCAGGTCAAATATCCCATTTAAGACCCAGGGTTTTCATGTCAAATATCCTGTTTTATGAGAAAAATAATTTCCGAGATTTTAGAAGTTTGTTAAAAGTTCTTATGATGAAAATAATATCATAGAAGTTTGTTAAAGTTCTTATGGGAGAAATTCTAATTTTTCAGAGTTCTTACCAAGAATAAACAGATATTTAGGCCTTATACATTTAAGTAGAATTTTTGCTTAGAAACTAATATATGTCTATATAACTGAAGCATTACCCTGCCATCCCCCTCCCCCTTCCCTCACCTCACAATCTCCCGCGTCACCTGTGTTTACCTTACGCCTCCAGCCAGCCAGCCAGACTCTATCTTCAGGTCACCTCCATAATCTTATCTTCTCCATAATATCTGGACCATCCCTCCACCCTCTCTCTCTCTCTCTAGCTGCTACAGTACACCTCTCTCCTTTCATATTTCTCTTTCTTCGTAAGTCCTTACAGCTATTTTCTGACATCGTATGTTTGCTCCTTGTCATTAAACGAGTCAGTTTTTACACAAATCAACCGAGACGTCTCAATGTATCCTTTAATACTGAAGCTGCCTCCGAGACTAATGCCTGAAATAATCAGAGTCAAGTTTTACCCAGAAAATTAACAGAGTCCAATTAACAACAGAAATTCGTCAGAGTTCAGTTTAAGCTCAAATTTCACCAGAGTCCAGTTATAGACAGAAATAATCAGAGTCAAGTTTTTCCCCGAAAATTAACAGAGTCCACTTTGTGAGCAAAAATTCATTAGAGTCCAGTTTTTACCCAAAAATGATCAGAGTCCAATTAACAACAGAAATTCATCAGAGTCCAGTTTTCTAGCAAAATTCGTCAGTCCTGTAATCTGTGAAAATTTGACAGAGTCCATTTTCTACCCAATTTTCAGAGTCCAGTTTATACCGAAAATTCGCCAGAGTCCACTTTGTGCCAAAATATTCAGAGTCCAGTTCATGATCGAAATTAATCAGAGTCCAATTGAAGACCCAAATTTGACAGAGACCACATTTTCGCTACTAGCAGTCCAATCCCCTGAAATTTTAAACAGTCACATTTCAGTCATAGTAAATAAGATCAAGTCAGTTACTGAGCTCCAGCTCTCGTTCCCCACCCTACTTCCCCCCTCAAGTCTTTGTTAATATCCTATCAATTCCCCTGAAATTTTTTCCCTCTGTATTTCAGACACCGTAAATAAGATCAAAAACAGTTAACGAGCTCCAGCTCTCGTCCCCACCTTAGTTCTCTCTCGTATCTTTGTAAATAACCCATCAATTTCCCTGAAATTTTTACCCTCTGTATTTCAGACATAGTAAATATGATGTAAACAATTATAAAACTCTAGCTCTTGTCCTCTGTCCAAGTTCACTCCTGTAAATTCATTACTATCAGTCCAAATCCCCCCTGAGATTTTAACACTCAACTACATTTTCAGACCCCCTGCAAATAAATCAAAAGCAAATTACCAAGTTCCAACTCATGTTCTTCACGTAGTTCATTTGTACAAGTTCTTTATTATCCAACTAAATCACGTGAGATTTAAGATCACCTTATTTCTAACATTGTAAAATTAATCAGGACATTAGCTCCATTTCCTCTGTCATAGATCATCAAACATAAATATATCCGATCAAGTCCCTCTCCAGCCTAACTCTTTATCAGAGTAATCACCTTACCATTTCCCTCCCTTACCTTCTCACCCCCAACTTATCCAATTTTCAATAATCCTATTGTATTTTCATATTTTCTCTATATTCACTGAACGTGTTTCGTAATGCTTATTACATTTTCAAAGACTTAATTTACACACAGCTTCATCGAATATATACTCATTTTGGGTTAGGTGATATCGTACAAAAGTTTTGGGTGAGGTGAACAAACTTATGACAAACACAAGACAGAACACGAAACAATGGGCTATAAATTAGATATGAGAACTGCAGAAGGCCTATTGGCCCATACTTCCTCTTGTTGCTTCCATATTGGTTCGGGTCTTGAAGTGGGTAGAATATAGTTGTGCATTAATTGGCTATGAATTGCTGGTGTTGACTGTTTTATGTGTAGTGCCTCTCTTATGTCAAGCCGCCTGCTATCACTGTACCTATCGATGATTTCTGTGTTGTGTTTTAAGATTTCTCTGGTGATGGTTTGGTTGTGAGAAGAGATTATATGTTCCTTGATGGAGTCTTGTTGCTTATGCATCGTTAACTACCTGGAAAGAGACATTGTTGTCTTGCCTATATACTGAGTTCTTTAGGGCTTACAGTCCCCAAGTGGGCATTTGAAGGCATAGACGACGTTGGTCTCTTTTAAGGCGTTCTGCTTGGTTTCTGGAGCGTTTTTCATAAGTAGATGTGACGTTTTTTGGTTTTATAATAATTTGTCAATTGTATTTTCTGTTTTTTGTCTGTAGGGGATAACGTTCTTATCAACAATATCTTTCAGGACCCTTTCCTCCGTTTTGTGAGGCGTCGAAAAGAAGTTCCTGTAAAATAGTCTAATAGGGGGTATAAGTGTTGTGTTGAATGACTCTTCAGAGGTTTCATGGCGTTTCACCTTTCTATTTATGACGTCTTCAACGAAACCGTTAGAGAAGCCGTTGTTGACAAGGACCTGCCTTACCCTAAAGAGTTCTTCATCGACTTGCTTGCAATCTGAGCTTTGGCTGAGAGCTTGGTCGACGTAAGCGTTGACAACACTCCTCTTGTACCTGTCTGGGCAGTCACTATTGGCATTGAGGCACATTCCTTTGTTGGTTTCCTTAGTGTCTACACTAAGGAAACCAACATAAGTCAGTACAATGGCTTTTGCAAGAGAATGTTATCTCCTCAGTGTCCTTCCCTCGTGTCTGAGAAGGAGCCGCGCAGGTGCGACGGACTTCCTCACACTGACTGACTTAACCCAGGGAGAAAAATAAATAGAAACTTCCCGCCGTGGTCCCCCTCATAGTTCCTGGACCCGGGGTCCTGAAGCGTCTTCACCTGCGTCTCCTTTACTTGTCCTAAGTTGGCACAAAGTGTTAAGTGGACCGGAAGTGAGTGGGAAGCTGGAATTAAGACTCTGAAGCTTATATTGGGCAGGTGGGTGTAACAAGGCAGGTGGGTGTAACAAGGCAGGTGGGTGTAACAAGGCAGGTGGGTGTAACAAGGCAGGTGGGTGTAACAAGGCAGGTGGG
The DNA here is from genome assembly GCF_040958095.1 of Procambarus clarkii. NCBI lineage: Eukaryota > Metazoa > Arthropoda > Malacostraca > Decapoda > Cambaridae > Procambarus > Procambarus clarkii. The sequence continues at coordinate 16,443,579 of NC_091236.1, forward strand.
TGTAACAAGGTAGGTGGGTGTAACAAGGAAGGTGGGTGTAACAAGGCAGGTGGGTGTAACAAGGCAGGAGGGTGTAACAAGGCAGGTGGGTGTACTGAAGGCAGGAGGGTGTAGCAAGGCAGGTGGGTGTAACAAGGCAGGTGGGTGTAACAAGGCAGGTGGGTGTAACAAGGCAGTTGGGTGTAACAAGGCAGGTGGGTGTAACAAGGCAGGTGGGTGTAACAAGGCAGGTGGGTGTAACAAGGCAGTTGGGTGTAACAAGGCAGGTGGGTGTAACAAGGCAGGTGGGTGTAACAAGGCAGGAGGGTGTAACAAGGCAGGTGGGTGTAACAAGGCAGGTGGGTGTAACAAGGCAGGAAGGTGTAACAAGGCAAGTGGGTGTAACAAGGTAGTTGGGCGTAACAAGGCAGGTGGGTGTAACAAGGCAGGTGGGTGTAATAAGGCAGGTGGGTGTAACAAGGCAGGTGGGTGTAACAAGGCAGTTGGGTGTAACAAGGCAGGTGGGTGTAACAAGGCAGGTGGGTGTAACAAGGCAGGAGGGTGTAACAAGGTAGGTGGGTGTAACAAGGCAGGTGGGTGTAACAAGGCAGGTGGGTGTAACAAGGCAGGTGGGTGTAACAAGGCAGGTGGGTGTAACAAGGCAGGTAGGTGTAACAAGGCTGGTGGGAGTAACAAGGCAGGTGGGTGTAACAAGGCAGGTGGGTGTAACAAGGCTGGTGGGAGTAACAAGGCAGGTGGGTGTAACAAGGCAGGTGGGTGTAACAAGGCAGGTGGGTGTAACAAGGCAGGTGGGTGTAACAAGGCAGGTGGGTGTAACAAGGCAGGTGGGTGTAACAAGGCAGGTGGGTGTAACAAGGCTGGTGGGAGTAACAAGGCAGGTGGGTGTAACAAGGCAGGTGGGTGTAACAAGGCAGGTGGGTGTAACAAGGCAGGTGGGTGTAACAAGGCTGGTGGGAGTAACAAGGCAGGTGGGTGTAACAAGGCAGGAGGGTGTAACAAGGCAGGTGGGTGTAATGAAGGCAGGTGGGTGTAATGAAGGCAGGTGGGTGTAATGAAGGCAGGTGGGTGTAACAAGGCAAGTGGGTGTAACAAGGCAGGAGGGTGTAATGAAGGCAGGTGGATGTAATGAAGGCAGGTGGGTGTAATGAAGGCAGGTGGGTGTAACAGGGCAGGTGGGTGTAATGAAGGCAGGTGGGTGAAACAAGGCAGGTGGGTGTAATGAAGGCAGGTGGGTGTAACAAGGCAGGTGGGTGTAACAAGGCAGGTGGGTGTAACAAGGCAGGTGGGAGTAACAAGGCAGGTGGGTGTAACAAGGCAGGTAGGTGTAACAAGGCAGGTGGGTGTAACAAGGCTGGTGGGAGTAACAAGGCAGGTGGGTGTAACAAGGCTGGTGGGAGTAACAAGGCAGGTGGGTGTAACAAGGCAGGTGGGTGTAATGAAGGCCGGTGGGAGTTACAAGGCAGGTGGGTGTAACAAGGCAGGTGGGTGTAACAAGGCAGGTGGGTGTAACAAGGCAGGTGGGAGTAACAAGGCAGGTGGGTGTAACAAGGCAGGTAGGTGTAACAAGGCAGGTGGGTGTAACAAGGCTGGTGGGAGTAACAAGGCAGGTGGGTGTAACAAGGCTGGTGGGAGTAACAAGGCAGGTGGGTGTAACAAGGCAGGTGGGTGTAACAAGGCTGGTGGGAGTAACAAGGCAGGTGGGTGTAACAAGGCAGGTGGGTGTAACAAGGCAGGTGGGTGTAACAAGGCAGGTGAGTGTAACAAGGCTGGTGGGAGTAACAAGGCAGGTGGGTGTAACAAGGCAGGTGGGTGTAACAAGGCAGGTGGGTGTAATGAAGGCAGGTGGGTGTAATGAAGGCAGGTGGGTGTAACAAGGCAGGTGGGTGTAACAAGGCAGGAGGGTGTAATGAAGGCAGGTGGATGTAATGAAGGCAGGTGGGTGTAATGAAGGCAGGTGGGTGTAACAAGGCAGGTAGGTGTAATGAAGGCAGGTGGGTGAAACAAGGCAGGTGGGTGTAATGAAGGCAGGTGGGTGTAACAAGGCAGGTGGGTGTAATGAAGGCTGGTGGGTGTAATGAAGGCAGGTGGGTGCAACAAGGCAGGTGGGTGTAATGACGGCAGGTGGGTGTAACAAGGCAGGTGGGTGTAATGAAGGCAAGTGGGTGTAATGAAGGCAGGTGGGTGTAACAAGGCAGGTGGGTGTAATGAAGGCAGGTGGGTGTAATGAAGGCAGGTGGGTGTAACCAGGCAGGTGGGTGTAACAAGGCAGGAGGGTGTAACGAGGCAGGTGGGTGTAACAAGGCAGGTGGGTGTAACAAGGCAGGTGGGTGTAATGAAGGCAGGTGGGTGTAACAAGGCAGGTGGGTGTAACAAGGCAGGTAGGTGTAACAAGACAGGTGGGTGTAACAAGGCAGGGGGGTGTAATGAAGGCAGGTGGGTGTAACAAGGCAGGTGGGTGTAACAAGGCAGGAGGGTGTAACAAGGCAGGTGGGTGTAATGAAGGCAGGTGGGTGTAATGAAGGCAGGTGGGTGTAACAAGGCAGGTGGGTGTAACAAGGCAGGTGGGTGTAATGAAGGCAGGTGGGTGTAATGAAGGCAGGTGGGTGTAATGAAGGCAGGTGGGTGTAACAAGGCAGGTGGGTGTAATGAAGGCAGGTGGGTGTAACAAGGCAGGTGGGTGTAATGAAAGCAGGTGGGTGTAACAAGGCAGGTGGGTGTAACAAGGCAGGAGGGTGTAACAAGGCAGGTGGGTGTAATGAAAGCAGGTGGGTGTAACAAGGCAGGTGGGTGTAACAAGGCAGGTGGGTGTAATGAAGGCAGGTGGGTGTAACAAGGCTGGTGGGTGTAATGAAGGCAGGTGGGTGTAACAAGGCAGGTGGGTGTAATGAAGGCAGGTGGGTGTAACAAGGCAGGTGGGTGTAACAAGGCAGGAGGGTGTAACAAGGCATGTGGGTTTAATGAAAGCAGGTGGGTGTAACAAGGCAGGTGGGTGTAACAAGGCAGGTGGGTGTAACAAGGCAGGTGGGTGTAATGAAGGCAGGTGGGTGTAACAAGGCAGGTGGGTGTAACAAGGCAGGAGGGTGTAACAAGGCAGGTGGGTGTAATGAAGGCAGGTGGGTGTAATGAAGGCAGGTGGGTGTAACAAGGCAGGTGGGTGTAACAAGGCAGGTAGGTGTAATGAAGGCAGGTGGGTGTAATTAAGGCAGGTGGGTGTAATGAAGGCAGGTGGGTGTAACAATGCAGGTGGGTGTAATGAAGGCAGGTGGGTGTAACAAGGCAGGTGGGTGTAATGAAGGCAGGTGGGTGTAACAAGGCAGGTGGGTGTAACAAGGCAGGAGGGTGTAACAAGGCAGGTGGGTGTAATGAAAGCAGGTGGGTGTAACAAGGCAGGTGGGTGTAACAAGGCAGGTGGGTGTAATGAAGGCAGGTGGGTGTAACAAGGCAGGTGGGTGTAACAAGGCAGGTGGGTTAAACAAGACATGGTGGGTGTAATGAAGGCAAGTGGGTGTAACGATGCAGGTGGGTGTAATGAAGGCAGGTGGGTGTAATGAAGGCAGGTGGGTGTAACAAGGCAGGAGGGTGTAACAAGGCAGGTGGGTGTAATGAAGGCAGGTGGGTGTAACAAGGCAGGTGGGTGTAATGAAGGCAGGTGGGTGTAACAAGGCAGGTGGGTGTAATGAAGGCAGGTGGGTGTAACAAGGCAGGTGGGTGTAATGAAGGCAGGTGGGTGTAACAAGGCAGGTGGGTGTAACAAGGCAGGTGAGTGTAACAAGGCAGGAGGGTGTAACAAGGCAGGTGGGTGTAACAAGGCAGGTGGGTGTAACAAGGCAGGTGGGTGTAATGAAGGCAGGTGGGTGTAATGAAGGCAGGTGGGGGTAACAAGGCAGGTGGGTGTAACAAGGCAGGTGGGTGTAACAAGGCAGGTGGGTGTAACAAGGCAGGTGGGTGTAACAAGACAGGAGGGTTTAACAAGGCAGGTGGGTGTAATGAAGGCAGGTGGGTGTAACAAGGCAGGTGGGTGTAATGAAGGCAGGTGGGTGTAACAAGGCAGGTGGGTGTAATGAAGGCAGGTGGGGGTAACAAGGCAGGTGGGTGTAACAAGGCAGGTGGGTGTAACAAGGCAGGAGGGTGTAACAAGGCAGGTGGGTGTACTGAAGGCAGGAGGGTGTAGCAAGGCAGGTGGGTGTAACAAGGCAGGTGGGTGTAACAAGGCAGGTGGGTGTAACAAGGCAGATGGGAGTAACAAGGCAGGTGGGTGTAACAAGGCAGGTAGGTGTAACAAGGCAGGTGGGTGTAAGAAGGCTGGTGGGAGTAACAAGGCAGGTGGGTGTAACAAGGCTGGTGGGAGTAACAAGGCAGGTGGGTGTAACAAGGCAGGTGGGTGTAATGAAGGCAGGTGGGTGTTACAAGGCAGGTGGGTGTAACAAGGCAGGTGGGTGTAAAAAGGCAGGTGGGTGTAACAAGGCAGGTGGGAGTAACAAGGCAGGTGGGTGTAACAAGGCAGGTAGGTGTAACAAGGCAGGTGGGTGTAACAAGGCTGGTGGGAGTAACAAGGCAGGTGGGTGTAACAAGGCTGGTGGGAGTAACAAGGCAGGTGGGTGTAACAAGGCAGGTGGGTGTAACAAGGCTGGTGGGAGTAACAAGGCAGGTGGGTGTAACAAGGCAGGTGGGTGTAACAAGGCAGGTGGGTGTAACAAGGCAGGTGGGTGTAACAAGGCAGGTGGGTGTAATGAAGGCAGGTGGGTGTAACAAGGCAGGTGGGTGTAACAAGGCAGGAGGGTGTAACAAGGCAGGTGGGTGTAATGAAGGCAGGTGGGTGTAATGAAGGCAGGTGGGTGTAACAAGGCAGGTGGGTGTAACAAGGCAGGTAGGTGTAATGAAGGCAGGTGGGTGTAATGAAGGCAGGTGGGTGTAATGAAGGCAGGTGGGTGTAACAATGCAGGTGGGTGTAATGAAGGCAGGTGGGTGTAACAAGGCAGGTGGGTGTAATGAAGGCAGGTGGGTGTAACAAGGCAGGTGGGTGTAACAAGGCAGGAGGGTGTAACAAGGCAGGTGGGTGTAATGAAAGCAGGTGGGTGTAACAAGGCAGGTGGGTGTAACAAGGCAGGTGGGTGTAATGAAGGCAGGTGGGTGTAACAAGGCAGGTGGGTGTAACAAGGCAGGTGGGTTAAACAAGGCAGGTGGGTGTAATGAAGGCAAGTGGGTGTAACGATGCAGGTGGGTGTAATGAAGGCAGGTGGGTGTAATGATGGCAGGTGGGTGTAACAAGGCAGGAGGGTGTAACAAGGCAGGTGGGTGTAATGAAGGCAGGTGGGTGTAACAAGGCAGGTGGGTGTAATGAAGGCAGGTGGGTGTAACAAGGCAGGTGGGTGTAATGAAGGCAGGTGGGTGTAACAAGGCAGGTGGGTGTAATGAAGGCAGGTGGGTGTAACAAGGCAGGTGGGTGTAACAAGGCAGGTGAGTGTAACAAGGCAGGAGGGTGTAACAAGGCAGGTGGGTGTAACAAGGCAGGTGGGTGTAACAAGGCAGGTGGGTGTAATGAAGGCAGGTGGGTGTAATGAAGGCAGGTGGGGGTAACAAGGCAGGTGGGTGTAACAAGGCAGGTGGGTGTAACAAGGCAGGTGGGTGTAACAAGGCAGGTGGGTGTAACAAGGCAGGTGGGTGTAATGAAGGCAGGTGGGTGTAACAAGGCAGGTGGGTGTAACAAGGCAGGAGGGTGTAACAAGGCAGGTGGGTGTAATGAAGGCAGGTGGGTGTAATGAAGGCAGGTGGGTGTAACAAGGCAGGTGGGTGTAACAAGGCAGGTAGGTGTAATGAAGGCAGGTGGGTGTAATGAAGGCAGGTGGGTGTAATGAAGGCAGGTGGGTGTAACAATGCAGGTGGGTGTAATGAAGGCAGGTGGGTGTAACAAGGCAGGTGGGTGTAATGAAGGCAGGTGGGTGTAACAAGGCAGGTGGGTGTAACAAGGCAGGAGGGTGTAACAAGGCAGGTGGGTGTAATGAAAGCAGGTGGGTGTAACAAGGCAGGTGGGTGTAACAAGGCAGGTGGGTGTAATGAAGGCAGGTGGGTGTAACAAGGCAGGTGGGTGTAACAAGGCAGGTGGGTTAAACAAGGCAGGTGGGTGTAATGAAGGCAAGTGGGTGTAACGATGCAGGTGGGTGTAATGAAGGCAGGTGGGTGTAATGAAGGCAGGTGGGTGTAACAAGGCAGGAGGGTGTAACAAGGCAGGTGGGTGTAATGAAGGCAGGTGGGTGTAACAAGGCAGGTGGGTGTAATGAAGGCAGGTGGGTGTAACAAGGCAGGTGGGTGTAATGAAGGCAGGTGGGTGTAACAAGGCAGGTGGGTGTAATGAAGGCAGGTGGGTGTAACAAGGCAGGTGGGTGTAACAAGGCAGGTGAGTGTAACAAGGCAGGAGGGTGTAACAAGGCAGGTGGGTGTAACAAGGCAGGTGGGTGTAACAAGGCAGGTGGGTGTAATGAAGGCAGGTGGGTGTAATGAAGGCAGGTGGGGGTAACAAGGCAGGTGGGTGTAACAAGGCAGGTGGGTGTAACAAGGCAGGTGGGTGTAACAAGGCAGGTGGGTGTAACAAGACAGGAGGGTTTAACAAGGCAGGTGGGTGTAATGAAGGCAGGTGGGTGTAACAAGGCAGGTGGGTGTAATGAAGGCAGGTGGGTGTAACAAGGCAGGTGGGTGTAATGAAGGCAGGTGGGGGTAACAAGGCAGGTGGGTGTAACAAGGCAGGTGGGTGTAACAAGGCAGGAGGGTGTAACAAGGCAGGTGGGTGTACTGAAGGCAGGAGGGTGTAGCAAGGCAGGTGGGTGTAACAAGGCAGGTGGGTGTAACAAGGCAGGTGGGTGTAACAAGGCAGATGGGAGTAACAAGGCAGGTGGGTGTAACAAGGCAGGTAGGTGTAACAAGGCAGGTGGGTGTAAGAAGGCTGGTGGGAGTAACAAGGCAGGTGGGTGTAACAAGGCTGGTGGGAGTAACAAGGCAGGTGGGTGTAACAAGGCAGGTGGGTGTAATGAAGGCAGGTGGGTGTTACAAGGCAGGTGGGTGTAACAAGGCAGGTGGGTGTAACAAGGCAGGTGGGTGTAACAAGGCAGGTGGGAGTAACAAGGCAGGTGGGTGTAACAAGGCAGGTAGGTGTAACAAGGCAGGTGGGTGTAACAAGGCTGGTGGGAGTAACAAGGCAGGTGGGTGTAACAAGGCTGGTGGGAGTAACAAGGCAGGTGGGTGTAACAAGGCAGGTGGGTGTAACAAGGCTGGTGGGAGTAACAAGGCAGGTGGGTGTAACAAGGCAGGTGGGTGTAACAAGGCAGATGGGAGTAACAAGGCAGGTGGGTGTAACAAGGCAGGTAGGTGTAACAAGGCAGGTGGGTGTAAGAAGGCTGGTGGGAGTAACAAGGCAGGTGGGTGTAACAAGGCTGGTGGGAGTAACAAGGCAGGTGGGTGTAACAAGGCAGGTGGGTGTAATGAAGGCAGGTGGGTGTTACAAGGCAGGTGGGTGTAACAAGGCAGGTGGGTGTAAAAAGGCAGGTGGGTGTAACAAGGCAGGTGGGAGTAACAAGGCAGGTGGGTGTAACAAGGCAGGTGGGTGTAACAAGGCAGGTAGGTGTAACAAGGCAGGTGGGTGTAACAAGGCAGGTAGGTGTAACAAGGCAGGTGGGTGTAACAAGGCAGGTGGGAGTAACAAGGCAGGTGGGTGTAACAAGGCAGGTGGGTGTAACAAGGCAGGTAGGTGTAACAAGGCAGGTGGGTGTAACAAGGCTGGTGGGAGTAACAAGGCAGGTGGGTGTAACAAGGCTGGTGGGAGTAACAAGGCAGGTGGGTGTAACAAGGCAGGTGGGTGTAACAAGGCTGGTGGGAGTAACAAGGCAGGTGGGTGTAACAAGGCAGGTGGGTGTAACAAGGCAGGTGGGTGTAACAGGGCAGGTGGGTGTAACAAGGCAGGTGGGTGTAATGAAGGCAGGTGGGTGTAACAAGGCAGGTGGGTGTAACAAGGCAGGAGGGTGTAACAAGGCAGGTGGGTGTAATGAAGGCAGGTGGGTGTAATGAAGGCAGGTGGGTGTAACAAGGCAGGTGGGTGTAACAAGGCAGGTAGGTGTAATGAAGGCAGGTGGGTGTAATGAAGGCAGGTGGGTGTAATGAAGGCAGGTGGGTGTAACAATGCAGGTGGGTGTAATGAAGGCAGGTGGGTGTAACAAGGCAGGTGGGTGTAATGAAGGCAGGTGGGTGTAACAAGGCAGGTGGTTGTAACAAGGCAGGAGGGTGTAACAAGGCAGGTGGGTGTAATGAAAGCAGGTGGGTGTAACAAGGCAGGTGGGTGTAACAAGGCAGGTGGGTGTAATGAAGGCAGGTGGGTGTAACAAGGCAGGTGGGTGTAACAAGGCAGGTGGGTTAAACAAGGCTGGTGGGTGTAATGAAGGCAAGTGGGTGTAACGATGCAGGTGGGTGTAATGAAGGCAGGTGGGTGTAATGATGGCAGGTGGGTGTAACAAGGCAGGAGGGTGTAACAAGGCAGGTGGGTGTAATGAAGGCAGGTGGGTGTAACAAGGCAGGTGGGTGTAATGAAGGCAGGTGGGTGTAACAAGGCAGGTGGGTGTAATGAAGGCAGGTTGGTGTAACAAGGCAGGTGGGTGTAATGAAGGCAGGTGGGTGTAACAAGGCAGGAGGGTGTAACAAGGCAGGTGGGTGTAACAAGGCAGGTGGGTGTAACAAGGCAGGTGGGTGTAACAAGGCAGGTGGGTGTAATGAAGGCAGGTGGGTGTAATGAAGGCAGGTGGGGTAACAAGGCAGGTGGGTGTAACAAGGCAGGTGGGTGTAACAAGGCAGGTGGGTGTAACAAGGCAGGTGGGTGTAACAAGGCAGGTGGGTGTAATGAAGGCAGGTGGGTGTAACAAGGCAGGTGGGTGTAACAAGGCAGGAGGGTGTAACAAGGCAGGTGGGTGTAATGAAGGCAGGTGGGTGTAATGAAGGCAGGTGGGTGTAACAAGGCAGGTGGGTGTAACAAGGCAGGTAGGTGTAATGAAGGCAGGTGGGTGTAATGAAGGCAGGTGGGTGTAATGAAGGCAGGTGGGTGTAACAATGCAGGTGGGTGTAATGAAGGCAGGTGGGTGTAACAAGGCAGGTGGGTGTAATGAAGGCAGGTGGGTGTAACAAGGCAGGTGGGTGTAACAAGGCAGGAGGGTGTAACAAGGCAGGTGGGTGTAATGAAAGCAGGTGGGTGTAACAAGGCAGGTGGGTGTAACAAGGCAGGTGGGTGTAATGAAGGCAGGTGGGTGTAACAAGGCAGGTGGGTGTAACAAGGCAGGTGGGTTAAACAAGGCAGGTGGGTGTAATGAAGGCAAGTGGGTGTAACGATGCAGGTGGGTGTAATGAAGGCAGGTGGGTGTAATGAAGGCAGGTGGGTGTAACAAGGCAGGAGGGTGTAACAAGGCAGGTGGGTGTAATGAAGGCAGGTGGGTGTAACAAGGCAGGTGGGTGTAATGAAGGCAGGTGGGTGTAACAAGGCAGGTGGGTGTAATGAAGGCAGGTGGGTGTAACAAGGCAGGTGGGTGTAATGAAGGCAGGTGGGTGTAACAAGGCAGGTGGGTGTAACAAGGCAGGTGAGTGTAACAAGGCCGGAGGGTGTAACAAGGCAGGTGGGTGTAACAAGGCAGGTGGGTGTAACAAGGCAGGTGGGTGTAATGAAGGCAGGTGGGTGTAATGAAGGCAGGTGGGGGTAACAAGGCAGGTGGGTGTAACAAGGCAGGTGGGTGTAACAAGGCAGGTGGGTGTAACAAGACAGGAGGGTTTAACAAGGCAGGTGGGTGTAATGAAGGCAGGTGGGTGTAACAAGGCAGGTGGGTGTAATGAAGGCAGGTGGGTGTAACAAGGCAGGTGGGTGTAATGAAGGCAGGTGGGGGTAACAAGGCAGGTGGGTGTAACAAGGCAGGTGGGTGTAACAAGGCAGGAGGGTGTAACAAGGCAGGTGGGTGTACTGAAGGCAGGAGGGTGTAGCAAGGCAGGTGGGTGTAACAAGGCAGGTGGGTGTAACAAGGCAGGTGGGTGTAACAAGGCAGATGGGAGTAACAAGGCAGGTGGGTGTAACAAGGCAGGTAGGTGTAACAAGGCAGGTGGGTGTAAGAAGGCTGGTGGGAGTAACAAGGCAGGTGGGTGTAACAAGGCTGGTGGGAGTAACAAGGCAGGTGGGTGTAACAAGGCAGGTGGGTGTAATGAAGGCAGGTGGGTGTTACAAGGCAGGTGGGTGTAACAAGGCAGGTGGGTGTAACAAGGCAGGTGGGTGTAACAAGGCAGGTGGGAGTAACAAGGCAGGTGGGTGTAACAAGGCAGGTAGGTGTAACAAGGCAGGTGGGTGTAACAAGGCTGGTGGGAGTAACAAGGCAGGTGGGTGTAACAAGGCTGGTGGGAGTAACAAGGCAGGTGGGTGTAAAAAGGCAGGTGGGTGTAACAAGGCTGGTGGGAGTAACAAGGCAGGTGGGTGTAACAAGGCAGGTGGGTGTAACAAGGCAGGTGGGTGTAACAAGGCAGGTGGGTGTAACAAGGCAGGTGGGTGTAATGAAGGCAGGTGGGTGTAACAAGGCAGGTGGGTGTAACAAGGCAGGAGGGTGTAACAAGGCAGGTGGGTGTAATGAAGGCAGGTGGGTGTAATGAAGGCAGGTGGGTGTAACAAGGCAGGTGGGTGTAACAAGGCAGGTAGGTGTAATGAAGGCAGGTGGGTGTAATGAAGGCAGGTGGGTGTAATGAAGGCAGGTGGGTGTAACAATGCAGGTGGGTGTAATGAAGGCAGGTGGGTGTAACAAGGCAGGTGGGTGTAATGAAGGCAGGTGGGTGTAACAAGGCAGGTGGGTGTAACAAGGCAGGAGGGTGTAACAAGGCAGGTGGGTGTAATGAAAGCAGGTGGGTGTAACAAGGCAGGTGGGTGTAACAAGGCAGGTGGGTGTAATGAAGGCAGGTGGGTGTAACAAGGCAGGTGGGTGTAACAAGGCAGGTGGGTTAAACAAGGCAGGTGGGTGTAATGAAGGCAAGTGGGTGTAACGATGCAGGTGGGTGTAATGAAGGCAGGTGGGTGTAATGATGGCAGGTGGGTGTAACAAGGCAGGAGGGTGTAACAAGGCAGGTGGGTGTAATGAAGGCAGGTGGGTGTAACAAGGCAGGTGGGTGTAATGAAGGCAGGTGGGTGTAACAAGGCAGGTGGGTGTAATGAAGGCAGGTAGGTGTAACAAGGCAGGTGGGTGTAATGAAGGCAGGTGGGTGTAACAAGGCAGGTGGGTGTAACAAGGCAGGTGAGTGTAACAAGGCAGGAGGGTGTAACAAGGCAGGTGGGTGTAACAAGGCAGGTGGGTGTAACAAGGCAGGTGGGTGTAATGAAGGCAGGTGGGTGTAATGAAGGCAGGTGGGGGTAACAAGGCAGGTGGGTGTAACAAGGCAGGTGGGTGTAACAAGGCAGGTGGGTGTAACAAGGCAGGTGGGTGTAACAAGGCAGGAGGGTTTAACAAGGCAGGTGGGTGTAATGAAGGCAGGTGCGTGTAACAAGGCAGGTGGGTGTAATGAAGGCAGGTGGGTGTAACAAGGCAGGTGGGTGTAATGAAGGCAGGTGGGGGTAACAAGGCAGGTGGGTGTAACAAGGCAGGTGGGTGTAACAAGGCAGGAGGGTGTAACAAGGCAGGTGGGTGTACTGAAGGCAGGAGGGTGTAGCAAGGCAGGTGGGTGTAACAAGGCAGGTGGGTGTAACAAGGCAGGTGGGAGTAACAAGGCAGGTGGGTGTAACAAGGCAGGTAGGTGTAACAAGGCAGGTGGGTGTAAGAAGGCTGGTGGGAGTAACAAGGCAGGTGGGTGTAACAAGGCTGGTGGGAGTAACAAGGCAGGTGGGTGTAACAAGGCAGGTGGGTGTAATGAAGGCAGGTGGGTGTTACAAGGCAGGTGGGTGTAACAAGGCAGGTGGGTGTAACAAGGCAGGTGGGTGTAACAAGGTAGGTGGGAGTAACAAGGCAGGTGGGTGTAACAAGGCAGGTAGGTGTAACAAGGCAGGTGGGTGTAACAAGGCTGGTGGGAGTAACAAGGCAGGTGGGTGTAACAAGGCTGGTGGGAGTAACAAGGCAGGTGGGTGTAACAAGGCAGGTGGGTGTAACAAGGCTGGTGGGAGTAACAAGGCAGGTGAGTGTAACAAGGCAGGTGGGTGTAACAAGGCAGGTGGGTGTAACAAGGCAGGTGGGTGTAACAAGGCTGGTGGGAGTAACAAGGCAGGTGGGTGTAACAAGTCAGGTGGGTGTAACAAGGCAGGTGGGTGTAATGAAGGCAGGTGGGTGTAATGAAGGCAGGTGGGTGTAACAAGGCAGGTGGGTGTAACAAGGCAGGAGGGTGTAATGAAGGCAGGTGGATGTAATGAAGGCAGGTGGGTGTAATGAAGGCAGGTGGGTGTAACAAGGCAGGTAGGTGTAATGAAGGCAGGTGGGTGAAACAAGGCAGGTGGGTGTAATGAAGGCAGGTGGGTGTAACAAGGCAGGTGGGTGTAATGAAGGCTGGTGGGTGTAATGAAGGCAGGTGGGTGCAACAAGGCAGGTGGGTGTAATGACGGCAGGTGGGTGTAACAAGGCAGGTGGGTGTAATGAAGGCAAGTGGGTGTAATGAAGGCAGGTGGGTGTAACAAGGCAGGTGGGTGTAATGAAGGCAGGTGGGTGTAATGAAGGCAGGTGGGTGTAACAAGGCAGGTGGGTGTAACAAGGCAGGAGGGTGTAACAAGGCAGGTGGGTGTAACAAGGCAGGTGGGTGTAACAAGGCAGGTGGGTGTAATGAAGGCAGGTGGGTGTAACAAGGCAGGTGGGTGTAACAAGGCAGGTAGGTGTAACAAGGCAGGTGGGTGTAACAAGGCAGGGGGGTGTAATGAAGGCAGGTGGGTGTAACAAGGCAGGTGGGTGTAACAAGGCAGGAGGGTGTAACAAGGCAGGTGGGTGTAATGAAGGCAGGTGGGTGTAATGAAGGCAGGTGGGTGTAACAAGGCAGGTGGGTGTAACAAGGCAGGTGGGTGTAATGAAGGCAGGTGGGTGTAATGAAGGCAGGTGGGTGTAATGAAGGCAGGTGGGTGTAACAAGGCAGGTGGGTGTAATGAAGGCAGGTGGGTGTAACAAGGCAGGTGGGTGTAATGAAAGCAGGTGGGTGAAACAAGGCAGGTGGGTGTAACAAGGCAGGAGGGTGTAACAAGGCAGGTGGGTGTAATGAAAGCAGGTGGGTGTAACAAGGCAGGTGGGTGTAACAAGGCAGGTGGGTGTAATGAAGGCAGGTGGGTGTAACAAGGCTGGTGGGTGTAATGAAGGCAGGTGGGTGTATCAAGGCAGGTGGGTGTAATGAAGGCAGGTGGGTGTAACAAGGCAGGTGGGTGTAACAAGGCAGGAGGGTGTAAAAAGGCAGGTGGGTTTAATGAAAGCAGGTGGGTGTAACAAGGCAGGTGGGTGTAACAAGGCAGGTGGGTGTAACAAGGCAGGTGGGTGTAACAAGGCAAGTGGGTGTAATGAAGGCAGGTGGGTGTAACAAGGCAGGTGGGTGTAACAAGGCAGGAGGGTGTAACAAGGCAGGTGGGTGTAATGAAGGCAGGTGGGTGTAATGAAGGCAGGTGGGTGTAACAAGGCAGGTGGGTGTAACAAGGCAGGTAGGTGTAATGAAGGCAGGTGGGTGTAATGAAGGCAGGTGGGTGTAACAAGGCAGGTGGGTGTAATGAAGGCAGGTGGGTGTAACAAGGCAGGTGGGTGTAATGAAGGCAGGTGGGTGTAACAAGGCAGGTGGGTGTAACAAGGCAGGAGGGTGTAACAAGGCAGGTGGGTGTAATGAAAGCAGGTGGGTGTAACAAGGCAGGTGGGTGTAACAAGGCAGGTGGGTGTAATGAAGGCAGGTGGGTGTAACAAGGCAGGTGGGTGTAACAAGGTAGGTGGGTTAAACAAGGCAGGTGGGTGTAATGAAGGCAAGTGGGTGTAACGATGCAGGTGGGTGTAATGAAGGCAGGTGGGTGTAATGAAGGCAGGTGGGTGTAACAAGGCAGGAGGGTGTAACAAGGCAGGTGGGTGTAATGAAGGCAGGTGGGTGTAACAAGGCAGGTGGGTGTAACAAGGCAGGTGGGTGTAACAAGGCAGGTGGGTGTAATGAAGGCAGGTGGGTGTAACAAGGCAGGTGGGTGTAATGAAGGCAGGTGGGTGTAACAAGGCAGGTGGGTGTAACAAGGCAGGTGAATGTAACAAGGCAGGAGGGTGTAACAAGGCAGGTGGGTGTAACAAGGCAGGTGGGTGTAACAAGGCAGGTGGGTGTAATGAAGGCAGATGGGTGTAATGAAGGCAGGTGGGGGTAACAAGGCAGGTGGGTGTAACAAGGCAGGTGGGTGTAACAAGGCAGGTGGGTGTAACAAGGCAGGTGGGTGTAACAAGACAGGAGGGTTTAACAAGGCAGGTGGGTGTAATGAAGGCAGGTGGGTGTAACAAGGCAGGTGGGTGTAATGAAGGCAGGTGGGTGTAACAAGGCAGGTGGGTGTAATGAAGGCAGGTGGGGGTAACAAGGCAGGTGGGTGTAACAAGGCAGGTGGGTGTAACAAGGCAGGAGGGTGTAACAAGGCAGGTGGGTGTACTGAAGGCAGGAGGGTGTAGCAAGGCAGGTGGGTGTAACAAGGCAGGTGGGTGTAACAAGGCAGGTGGGTGTAACAAGGCAGGTGGGAGTAACAAGGCAGGTGGGTGTAACAAGGCAGGTAGGTGTAACAAGGCAGGTGGGTGTAAGAAGGCTGGTGGGAGTAACAAGGCTGGTGGGTGTAACAAGGCTGGTGGGAGTAACAAGGCAGGTGGGTGTAACAAGGCAGGTGGGTGTAATGAAGGCAGGTGGGTGTTACAAGGCAGGTGGGTGTAACAAGGCAGGTGGGTGTAACAAGAAAGGTGGGTGTAACAAGGCAGGTGGGAGTAACAAGGCAGGTGGGTGTAACAAGGCAGGTAGGTGTAACAAGGCAGGTGGGTGTAACAAGGCTGGTGGGAGTAACAAGGCAGGTGGGTGTAACAAGGCTGGTGGGAGTAACAAGGCAGGTGGGTGTAACAAGGCAGGTGGGTGTAACAAGGCTGGTGGGAGTAACAAGGCAGGTGGGTGTAACAAGGCAGGTGGGTGTAACAAGGCAGGTGGGTGTAACAAGGCAGGTGGGTGTAACAAGGCAGGTGGGTGTAATGAAGGCAGGTGGGTGTAACAAGGCAGGTGGGTGTAACAAGGCAGGAGGGTGTAACAAGGCAGGTGGGTGTAATGAAGGCAGGTGGGTGTAATGAAGGCAGGTGGGTGTAACAAGGCAGGTGGGTGTAACAAGGCAGGTAGGTGTAATGAAGGCAGGTGGGTGTAATGAAGGCAGGTGGGTGTAATGAAGGCAGGTGGCTGTAACAATGCAGGTGGGTGTAATGAAGGCAGGTGGGTGTAACAAGGCAGGTGGGTGTAATGAAGGCAGGTGGGTGTAACAAGGCAGGTGGGTGTAACAAGGCAGGAGGGTGTAACAAGGCAGGTGGGTGTAATGAAAGCAGGTGGGTGTAACAAGGCAGGTGGGTGTAACAAGGCAGGTGGGTGTAATGAAGGCAGGTGGGTGTAACAAGGCAGGTGGGTGTAACAAGGCAGGTGGGTTAAACAAGGCAGGTGGGTGTAATGAAGGCAAGTGGGTGTAACGATGCAGGTGGGTGTAATGAAGGCAGGTGGGTGTAATGAAGGCAGGTGGGTGTAACAAGGCAGGAGGGTGTAACAAGGCAGGTGGGTGTAATGAAGGCAGGTGGGTGTAACAAGGCAGGTGGGTGTAATGAAGGCAGGTGGGTGTAACAAGGCAGGTGGGTGTAATGAAGGCAGGTGGGTGTAACAAGGCATGTGGGTGTAATGAAGGCAGGTGGGTGTAACAAGGCAGGTGGGTGTAACAAGGCAGGTGAGTGTAACAAGGCAGGAGGGTGTAACAAGGCAGGTGGGTGTAACAAGGCAGGTGGGTGTAACAAGGCAGGTGGGTGTAATGAAGGCAGGTGGGTGTAATGAAGGCAGGTGGGGGTAACAAGGCAGGTGGGTGTAACAAGGCAGGTGGGTGTAACAAGGCAGGTGGGTGTAACAAGGCAGGTGGGTGTAACAAGGCAGGAGGGTTTAACAAGGCAGGTGGGTGTAATGAAGGCAGGTGGGTGTAACAAGGCAGGTGGGTGTAATGAAGGCAGGTGGGTGTAACAAGGCAGGTGGGTGTAATGAAGGCAGGTGGGGGTAACAAGGCAGGTGGGTGTAACAAGGCAGGTGGGTGTAACAAGGCAGGAGGGTGTAACAAGGCAGGTGGGTGTACTGAAGGCAGGAGGGTGTAGCAAGGCAGGTGGGTGTAACAAGGCAGGTGGGTGTAACAAGGCAGGTGGGTGTAACAAGGCAGGTGGGAGTAACAAGGCAGGTGGGTGTAACAAGGCAGGTAGGTGTAACAAGGCAGGTGGGTGTAAGAAGGCTGGTGGGAGTAACAAGGCAGGTGGGTGTAACAAGGCTGGTGGGAGTAACAAGGCAGGTGGGTGTAACAAGGCAGGTGGGTGTAATGAAGGCAGGTGGGTGTTACAAGGCAGGTGGGTGTAACAAGGCAGGTGGGTGTAACAAGGCAGGTGGGTGTAACAAGGCAGGTGGGAGTAACAAGGCAGGTGGGTGTAACAAGGCAGGTAGGTGTAACAAGGCAGGTGGGTGTAACAAGGCTGGTGGGAGTAACAAGGCAGGTGGGTGTAACAAAGCTGGTGGGAGTAACAAGGCAGGTGGGTGTAACAAGGCAGGTGGGTGTAACAAGGCTGGTGGGAGTAACAAGGCAGGTGGGTGTAACAAGGCAGGTGGGTGTAACAAGACAGGTGGGTGTAACAAGGCAGGTGGGTGTAACAAGGCTGGTGGGAGTAACAAGGCAGGTGGGTGTAACAAGTCAGGTGGGTGTAACAAGGCAGGTGGGTGTAATGAAGGCAGGTGGGTGTAATGAAGGCAGGTGGGTGTAACAAGGCAGGTGGGTGTAACAAGGCAGGAGGGTGTAATGAAGGCAGGTGGATGTAATGAAGGCAGGTGGGTGTAATGAAGGCAGGTGGGTGTAACAAGGCAGGTAGGTGTAATGAAGGCAGGTGGGTGAAACAAGGCAGGTGGGTGTAATGAAGGCAGGTGGGTGTAACAAGGCAGGTGGGTGTAATGAAGGCTGGTGGGTGTAATGAAGGCAGGTGGGTGCAACAAGGCAGGTGGGTGTAATGACGGCAGGTGGGTGTAACAAGGCAGGTGGGTGTAATGAAGGCAAGTGGGTGTAATGAAGGCAGGTGGGTGTAACAAGGAAAGTGGGTGTAATGAAGGCAGGTGGGTGTAATGAAGGCAGGTGGGTGTAACAAGGCAGGTGGGTGTAACAAGGCAGGAGGGTGTAACAAGGCAGGTGGGTGTAATGAAGGCAGGTGGGTGTAATGAAGGCAGGTGGGTGTAACAAGGCAGGTGGGTGTAACAAAGCAGGTGGGTGTAATGAAGGCAGGTGGGTGTAATGAAGGCAGGTGGGTGTAATGAAGGCAGGTGGGTGTAACAAGGCAGGTGGGTGTAATGAAGGCAGGTGGGTGTAACAAGGCAGGTGGGTGTAATGAAAGCAGGTGGGTGAAACAAGGCAGGTGGGTGTAACAAGGCAGGAGGGTGTAACAAGGCAGGTGGGTGTAATGAAAGCAGGTGGGTGTAACAAGGCAGGTGGGTGTAACAAGGCAGGTGGGTGTAATGAAGGCAGGTGGGTGTAACAAGGCTGGTGGGTGTAATGAAGGCAGGTGGGTGTAACAAGGCAGGTGGGTGTAATGAAGGCAGGTGGGTGTAACAAGGCAGGTGGGTGTAACAAGGCAGGAGGGTGTAAAAAGGCAGGTGGGTTTAATGAAAGCAGGTGGGTGTAACAAGGCAGGTGGGTGTAACAAGGCAGGTGGGTGTAACAAGGCAGGTGGGTGTAACAAGGCAAGTGGGTGTAATGACGGCAGGTGGGTGTAACAAGGCAGGTGGGTGTAACAAGGCAGGAGGGTGTAACAAGGCAGGTGGGTGTAACAAGGCAGGTGGGTGTAACAAGGCAGGTGGGTGTAACAAGGCAAGTGGGTGTAATGACGGCAGGTGGGTGTAACAAGGCAGGTGGGTGTAACAAGGCAGGAGGGTGTAACAAGGCAGGTGGGTGTAATGAAGGCAGGTGGGTGTAATGAAGGCAGGTGGGTGTAACAAGGCAGGTGGGTGTAACAAGGCAGGTAGGTGTAATGAAGGCAGGTGGGTGTAATGAAGGCAGGTGGGTGTAATGAAGGCAGGTGGGTGTAACAAGGCAGGTGGGTGTAATGAAGGCAGGTGGGTGTAACAAGGCAGGTGGGTGTAATGAAGGCAGGTGGGTGTAACAAGGCAGGTGGGTGTAACAAGGCAGGAGGGTGTAACAAGGCAGGTGGGTGTAATGAAAGCAGGTGGGTGTAACAAGGCAGGTGGGTGTAACAAGGCAGGTGGGTGTAATGAAGGCAGGTGGGTGTAACAAGGCAGGTGGGTGTAACAAGGCAGGTGGGTTAAACAAGGCAGGTGGGTGTAATGAAGGCAAGTGGGTGTAACGATGCAGGTGGGTGTAATGAAGGCAGGTGGGTGTAATGAAGGCAGGTGGGTGTAACAAGGCAGGAGGGTGTAACAAGGCAGGTGGGTGTAATGAAGGCAGGTGGGTGTAACAAGGCAGGTGGGTGTAATGAAGGCAGGTGGGTGTAACAAGGCAGGTGGGTGTAATGAAGGCAGGTGGGTGTAACAAGGCAGGTGGGTGTAATGAAGGCAGGTGGGTGTAACAAGGCAGGTGGGTGTAACAAGGCAGGTGAGTGTAACAAGGCAGGAGGGTGTAACAAGGCAGGTGGGTGTAACAAGGCAGGTGGGTGTAACAAGGCAGGTGGGTGTAATGAAGGCAGGTGGGTGTAATGAAGGCAGGTGGGGGTAACAAGGCAGGTGGGTGTAACAAGGCAGGTGGGTGTAACAAGGCTGGTGGGTGTAACAAGGCAGGTGGGTGTAACAAGGCAGGAGGGTTTAACAAGGCAGGTGATTGTAATGAAGGCAGGTGGGTGTAACAAGGCAGGTGGGTGTAATGAAGGCAGGTGGGTGTAACAAGGCAGGTGGGTGTAATGAAGGCAGGTGGGGGTAACAAGGCAGGTGGGTGTAACAAGGCAGGTGGGTGTAACAAGGCAGGTGGGTGTAACAAGGCAGGTGGGTGTAATGAAGGCAGATGGGTGTAACAAGGCAGGTGGGTGTAACAAGGCAGGTGGGTGTAACAAGGCAGGTGGGTGTAACAAGGCAGGTGGGTGTAACAAGGCAGGTGGGTGTAATGAAGGCAGGTGGGTGTAACAAGGCAGGTGGGTGTAATGAAGGCAGGTGGGTGTAACAAGGCAAGTGGGTGTAACAAGGCAGGTGGGTGTAACAAGGCAGGTGGGTGTAATGAAGGCAGGTGGGTGTAATGAAGGCATGTGGGTGTAACAAGGCAGGAGGGTGTAACAAGGCAGGTGGGTGTAACAAGGCAGGTGGGTGTAACAAGGCAGGTGGGTGTAACAAGGCAGGTGGGTGTAACAAGGCAGGTGGGTGTAATGAAGGCAGGTGGGTGTAACAAGGCAGGTGGGTGTAATGAAGGCAGGTGGGTGTAACAAGGCAAGTGGGTGTAACAAGGCAGGTGGGTGTAACAAGGCAGGTGGGTGTAATGAAGGCAGGTGGGTGTAACAAGGCAGGTGGGTGTAACAAGGCAGGTGGGTGTAACAAGGCAGGTGGGTGTAACAAGGCAGGAGGGCTTAACAAGGCAGGTGGATGTAACAAGGCAGGTGGGTGTAACAAGGCAGGTGGGTGTAACAAGGCAGGTGGGTGTAACAAGGCAGGTGGGTGTAACAAGGCAGGTGGGTGTAACAAGGCAGGTGGGTGTAATGAAGGCAGGTGGGTGTAACAAGGCAGTTGGGATTAATGAAGGCAGGTGGGTGTAACAAGGCAGGTGGGTGTAACAAGGCAGGTGGGTGTAACAAGGAAGGAGGGTGTAACAAGGCAGGTGGGTGTAACAAGGCAGGTGGGTGTAACAAGGCAGGTGGGTGTAACAAGGCAGGTGGGTGTAACAAGGAAGGAGGGTGTAACAAGGCAGGTGGGTGTAACAAGGCAGGTGGGTGTAACAAGGCAGGTGGGTGTAATGAAGGCAGGTGGGTGTAACAAGGCAGGTGTGTGTAATGAAGGCAGGTGGGTGTAACAAGGCAGGTGGGTGTAATGAAGGCAGGTGGGTGTAACAAGGCAGGTGGGTGTAATGAAGGCAGGTGGGTGTAACAAAGCAGGTGGGTGTAATGAAGGCAGGTGGGTGTAATGAAGGCAGGTGGGTGTAATGAAGGCAGGTGGGTGTAATGAAGGCAGGTGGGTGTAACAAGGCAGGTGGGTGTAACAAGGCAGGTGGGTGTAACAAGGCAGGTGGGTGTAACAAGGCAGGTGGGTGTAACAAGGCAGGTGGGTGTAATGAAGGCAGGTGGGTGTAACAAGGCAGGTGGGTGTAACAAGGCAGGTGGGTGTAACAAGGCAGGTGGGTGTAATAAAGGCAGGTGGGTGTAACAAGGCAGGTGGGTGTAACAAGGCAGGTGGGTGTAACAAGGCAGGTGGGTGTAACAAGGCAGGTGGGTGTAACAAGGCAGGTGGGTGTAACAAGGCAGGTGGGTGTAACAGGGCAGGTGGGTGTAATAAAGAAGGATAACTGTAATAAAGGCAGCTGGATAACATAAGAACAGGAAGAAACAATAAAGGGTGATACTCAGATGGAGAAGCCAGGATCATTGGCTGTCTCTTTTGCTGATGTTGAGCCTCAGTTCATGGGTCCCACCTTTGGTTCTCACCTGTTATTATACACGTTGTCAGGCACAATGGTTCTGTTCGGAATAGTCCTCTGTACATAACTTATTTCCCTAGTATATTTAACTGTTAAACTACCCTGACAATCTCCCACTGAAGCAAACTACCCTGACAATCATCCACTGAAGCAAACTACCCTGACAATCATCCACTGAAGCAAACTACCCTGACAATCTACCACTGAAGCAAACTACCCTGACAATCTACCACTGAAGCAAACTACCCTGACAATCTACCACTGAAGCAAACTACCCTGACAATCTACCACTGTAGCAAACTACCCTGACAATCATCCACTGAAGCAAACTACCCTGACAATCATCCACTGAAGCAAACTACCCTGACAATCTCCCACTGTAGCAAACTACCCTGACAATCTCCCACTGTAGCAAACTACCCTGACAATCTCCCACTGTAGCAAACTACCCTGACAATCTCCCACTGTAGCAAACTACCCTGACAATCTCCCACTGTAGCAAACTACCCTGACAATCTCCCACTGTAGCAAACTACCCTGACAATCTCCCACTGTAGCAAACTACCCTGACAATCTCCCACTGTAGCAAACTACCCTGACAATCTCCCACTGTAGCAAACTACCCTGACAATCTCCCACTGTAGCAAACTACCCTGACAATCTCCCACTGTAGCAAACTACCCTGACAATCTCCCACTGTAGCAAACTACCCTGACAATCTCCCACTGTAGCAAACTACCCTGACAATCTCCCACTGTAGTAAACTACCCTGACAATCTCCCACTGTAGCAAACTATTATGATTTTCTCCGATTGAAGAATTATTTGTTTAAATCTGTGACTCATTTAAGGATTTTGTTAACCACTCTGTTCCTTCGTTCTTCCGCTACACTCGTCAAAGACCTTTGACGATTTCTTACGAATATTTTCCACATCGAAAAGTGATGATACTCAGATGGAGAAGCCAGGATCATTGGCTTTGTCTCTTTTGCTGATGGTGAGCCTCAGTTCATGGGTTGATTAGCAATGTATTCGCTCCTCTGTGCTCTGTTGACATGATGTAAAGTCTTGTAACTCCTATATTCCAGCTGAGGGTCAGCTTGGTGGCACACCTCATGGTTCTCTCTACTTTGGTTGAGCGCTTGGCTCGATTGGTGCACCGCGCTAGTTCTTCATGTTGTCGAACTGGTCTATCACATGTGGAGGAAAAGTTGTCTGAATGATCACTTGCCACGGTTCCTTAATGCAGATTTTTCGTTGGCTAGTGTTGCACCTGTTGCTGAGCGAACCCACTTTTTGATGTGCTCCTATCGAAATATGTTTGGCCAGATATCTTTCTCCAGATTAATCTTTTTCTTACCTAATCTTTTTCCTTGGCATCATTACCTTATATTTTGTATAATATACATGTAAACAGCCATTCTCTGACAATTTCTTAAGCCATCGTACTGTTCTTTTGAGTCGTCTGATGTGTTAAGCCATATGACTTGTGTCATATACGCTACACAAACATTAATAAGTGTCGTTCGTTTGTATCAGTGATAGGATTGTTCCCAGATCTTGTTACCCTGGTTGAGTGCAGCCACTATCTTCCTGCTTCTTTGATATTTCTGCTCTTTCTGTGATAATTTCTATTTCATTTCTTTGGTGCTAACTTATAAACGAGTGTCTTCCACTTCTGCCGGCTCGTTTTTACCTTCTCGCGCGCTCCTGGGGCAATATAATGGAGGTAATACTC
Source organism: Procambarus clarkii (assembly GCF_040958095.1). Lineage (NCBI taxonomy): Eukaryota > Metazoa > Arthropoda > Malacostraca > Decapoda > Cambaridae > Procambarus > Procambarus clarkii. The sequence goes on from NC_091236.1 coordinate 16,466,140, forward strand.
GAATTGATCCTCATTATTACCTCATTAATACGTTCATTACAATGAAAATGGTCACCGACATAAGAGGACACTTGAGAATTAATGCACCCCATTAACAGGTTTGGGTGTGGACCGTTATTGAGTGAGTTGAGGTGCTTGAAGCGATATGACAGAACTAGTCAAACCACCGTGTTGCGTCCTCGAAACTCACAAACTCATTACAGTTGCTGCAAGTTTGTAAACTACAGCAAACAAGCGTTTTTATCTATATTTTTCCTTTTCCTTCTACCATTTACCTCTTGTTTTATTACAACTTTTTGGTGTGGCAGGAAAGTTATTATGAATAATAATGTTTTCTCAGTTCGCACGTTAACACTTTCTAGAATAACAGTATATGAATTTCTTGGATTGTCGGAGTAGGTGGTCCTAGAACACTCTGATCTGCCATAACGTTACTGCAGGGAACTGTACAAACGCATCTGCTGCGTCTCACGCTTACAGTCTGTTATAAAAGTCGGCCACAATTGCTCTGTTATATTTCTCTTCAGGGACATCTAAAACTATTTCAGACGCTGTAATTGTCGGACTTCCATGACGTTGGTCTTTCCTACCCACGAACACCATGGAAATCCCTACAACGGGAGGCGAACACCGTGGAGATCCCTACAGCGGTGGGCGAACACCATGGAGATCCCTACAGCGGTGGGCGAACACCATGGAGATCCCTACAGCGGTGGGCGAACACCATGGAGATCCCTACAGCGGTGGGCGAACACCATGGAGATCCCTACAGCGGTGGGCGAACACCATGGAGATCCCTACAGCGGTGGGCGAACACCATGGAGATCCCTACAGCGGTGGGCGAACACCATGGAGATCCCTACAGCGGTGGGCGAACACCATGGAGATCCCTACAGCGGTGGGCGAACACCATGGAGATCCCTACAGCGGTGGGCGAACACCATGGAGATCCCTACAGCGGTGGGCGAACACCATGGAGATCCCTACAGCGGGGGGCGAACACTGTGGAGATCCCTACAGCGGGAGGCGAACACCATGGAGATCCCTACAGCGGTGGGCGAACACTGTGGAGATCCCTACAGCGGGAGGCGAACACCATGGAGATCCCGACAGCGGTGGGCGAACACTGTGGAGATCCCTACAGAGCGAAGCGAGCGTCATGGAAAACATAAAACTGCAGGGACGAATTAGAAACACAGAATGAATATTTAAGAGAACAGCTGCGACAGGTTTGGACGAGAGAGAGCGTGATGGAGGGAGATACAGATGTGTTATTTACTGTCAACAGCAGAGAGTATTGTCGGGACGGCGAGAGAGGCTCCCCACTAGCGTCTGTTACCAGACAAACCTTGTCAGCCAACCATCAGTCTTTAAAACAACAATATTGTTGATGTTATAATTGAAACCTTTGACTGAGTGTTTGTGTTGGTCTTCCACAGGAGATTCTCCGGTGTTCGTCATAACGGAAGGTGACGAAGGGGGCCACTTCTGGCTCCACCCCACCACCGGTCGACTCTCCCTTCGGGCGCCACTTGACTACGAAACCAAACAAGAGGTGAGGCTCTCTTTGTTTTTGTTTTGTGTTGGTGATACTCTCATCTCCTTCTCCTCCTACAATCCTCCTACTCTCCTCCCACTTTTCTCACCTATGTTTTCCTCCCCTTGCATACGTTCTTTTGTAGTTTCCTCTTCTCTACATCACTTATCTCTTCCACATTTGTTTTTCCTCTCCACCTTCACTTCCCGCTCGTCTCCCCTCACACATCAATTCCGTTTGGTAGCTGTGGGGTTACTTCATGACTTCTCTGTGACTTCGCTGTCTTATATGAGAGCTTTTCCGGAGGGTTCTTGGCTTTGGTTACTCTTGTTCTTTACGTAGTAAAATGATGGTGGTTCATCAGTTGTGGCGGTTCATCGGTTGTGGTGGTTCATCAGTTGTGGTGGTTCGTCTATTGTGGTGGTTCGTCTATGGTGGTGGTTCATCTGTTGTGGTGGTTCGTCTGTTGTGGTGGTTCAACAGTTGTGGCTGTTCATCAGTTGTGGTGGTTCATCTGTTGTGGTGGTTCGTCTGTTGTGTTGGTTCGTCTATTGTGGTGGTTCATCAGTTGTGGTGGTTCATCAGTTGTGGTGGTTCGTCTGTTGTGGTGGTTCGTCTATGGTGGTGGTTCGTCTGTTGTGGTGGTTCGTCTGTTGTGGTGGTTCGTCTATTGTGGTGGTTCGTCTGTTGTGGTGGTTCGTCTATTGTGGTGGTTCGTCTGTTGTGGTGGTTCGTCTGTTGTGGTGGTTCGTCTGTTGTGGTGGTTCGTCTATTGTGGTGGTTCATCTGTTGTGGTGGTTCGTCTGTTGTGGTGGTTCGTCTGTTGTGGTGGTTCGTCTGTTGTGGTGGTTCGTCTGTTGTGGTGGTTCGTCTATTGTGGTGGTTCGTCTGTTGTGGTGGTTCATCTGTTGTGGTGGTTCATCAATTGTGGTGGTTCGTCTATTGTGGTGGTTCATCTGTTGTGGTGGTTCGTCTATTGTGGTGGTTCGTCTGTTGTGGTGGTTCATCTGTTGTGGTGGTTCATCTGTTGTGGTGGTTCATCAATTGTGGTGGTTCGTCTATTGTGGTGGTTCGCCTATTGTGGTGGTTCGTCTGTTGTGGTGGTTCATCTGTTGTGGTGGTTCATCTGTTGTGGTGGTTCATCAATTGTGGTGGTTCGCCTATTGTGGTGGTTCGCCTATTGTGGTGGTTCGTCTGTTGTGGTGGTTCATCTGTTGTGGTGGTTCGCCTATTGTGGTGGTTCGCCTATTGTGGTGGTTCATCTGTTGTGGTGGTTCGTCTATTGTGGTGGTTCGTCTATTGTGGTGGTTCGTCTATTGTGGTGGTTCGTCTATTGTGGTGGTTCATCTGTTGTGGTGGTTCGTCTATGGTGGTGGTTCATCTGTTGTGGTGGTTCGTCTATTGTGGTGGTTCATCAGTTGTGGTGGTTCGTCTATTGTGGTGGTTCGTCTATGGTGGTGGTTCATCTGTTATGGTGGTTCGTCTATGGTGGTGGTTCATCTGTTGTGGTGGTTCGTCTATTGTGGTGGTTCATCTGTTGTGGTGGTTCATCAATTGTGGTGGTTCGTCTATTGTGGTGGTTCATCAGTTGTGGCGGTTCATCAGTTGTGGTGGTTCGTCTATTGTGGTGATTCGTCTGTTGTTGTGGTTCATCAATTGTGGTGGTTCGTCTATTGTGGTGGTTCGTCTATTGTGGTGGTTCGTCTGTTGTTGTGGTTCATCAATTGTGGTGGTTCGTCTATTGTGGTGGTTCATCAATTGTGGTGGTTCGTCTATTGTGGTGGTTCGTCTATTGTGGTGGTTCGTCTATTGTGGTGGTTCGTCTATTGTGGTGGTTCGTCTATTGTGGTGGTTCGTCTATTGTGGTGGTTCGTCTATTGTGGTGGTTCGTCTATTGTGGTGGTTCGTCTATTGTGGTGGTTCGTCTATTGTGGTATTTGTCTATTGATGTGGTTCGTCTGTTGTGGTGGTTCGTCAACTATGATGATTTATTGAAATGGACCATTACATCTACCCTATGACACCACATGGTTTATCACACTATCTGGTCCACCACACCACTCGTTCCACCACACAACCTGACCCACCACACTACCCGGCCCACCACACTACCTGGCCCACCACACTACCTGGCCCACCACACTACCTGGCCCACCACACTACCTGACCCACCACACCACCTGACCCACCACACAACCTAGCCCACCACACCACCTAGCTCACCACACAACCTGACCCACCACACTACCTGGCCCACCACACCACTTTTTCCACCACACTACCTGACCCACCACACTACCCGGCCCACCACACTACCTGACCCACCATACAACCTGGTCCAACACACTACATGACCCACCACACCACTTGGCCCACCACACCACCTGACCAACCACACCACCTGGCTCACCACACTACCTGACCCACCACACCACCTGACCCACCACACAACCTAGCCACCACACTACCTGGCTCACCACACTACCTGACCCACCACACTACCTGGCCCACCACACTACCTGGCCCACCACACTTCCTGGCCCACCACACCACCTGGCCCACCACACTACCTGACCCACCACACCACCTGACCCACCACACTACCTAACCCACCACATTACCCGGCCCACCACACTACCTAACCCACCACACCACCTGACCAACCACACTACCTGGCCCACCACACTACCTGACCCACCACACCACCTGACCCACCACACCACCTAGCCCACCACACTGCCTGACCCACCACACCACCTGGCTCACCACACTACCTGACCCACCACACTACCTGGCGCACCACACTACCTGGCCCACCACACTACCTGGCCCACCACACTACCTGGCCCACCACACTACCTGACCCACCACACCACCTCTTCCACCACACTACCTGGCTCACCACACTAACTGGCCCAGTACACTAACTGGCCCACCACACTACTTGGCCCACCACACTACTTGGCCCACCACACTACCTGGCCCACCACACTACCTGGCCCACCACACCACCTGACCCACCACACTACCCGGCCCACCACACTACCTGGCCCACCACACTACCTAACCCACCACACTACCCGGCCCACCACACTACCTAACCCACCACACCACCAGACCAACCACACTACCTGGCCCACCACACTACCTGGCACACCACACCACCTGACCCACCACATTACCTGACCCACCACACCACCCGGCCCACCACACTACCTAACCCACCACACTACCCGGCCCACCACACTACCCGGCCCACCACACCACCTGGCCCACCACACTACCTGACCCACCACACCACTTGACCCACCACACTACCTAACCCACCACACAACCCGGCCCACCACACTACCTAACCCACCACACCACCTGACCAACCACACTACCTGACCCACCACACTACCTGACCCACCACACCACCTGACCCACCACACCACCTGACCCACCACACTACCTGACCCACCACACTACCTGACCCACAATACCACCTGACCCACCACACCACCTGACCCATTACACTACCAGACCCACCACACTACCTGACCCACCACACTACCTGACCCACCACACTACCTGATCCACCACACTACCTGACCCACCACACCACCTGACCCACCACACTACCTGACCCACCACACCACCTGGCCCACCACACTACCTGACCCACCACACCACCCGGCCCACCACACTACCTAACCCACCACACTACCCGGCCCACCACACTACCTAACCCACCACACAACCTGACCAACCACAGTACCTAGCCCACCACACTACCTGGCCCACCACATCACCGGGCCCAGCACACTACCTGACCCACCACACCACCTGGCCCACCACACTACCTAACCCACCACACTAACCGGCCCACCACACTACCTAACCAACCACACTACCCGGCCCACCACACTACCTAACCCACCACACCACCTGACCAACCACACTACCTGGCCCACCACACCCCCTGACCCACCACACTACCTGACCCGAAACACTACCTGACCGACCACACCACCTGACCCACCACCCTACCTGACCCACCACACCACCTGACCCACCGCACTACCTGACCCACCACACCACCTGACCCACCACACCACCTGACCCATTACACTACCTGACCCACCACACTACCTGACCCACCACACTACCTGACCCACGACACTACCTGACCAACCACACCACCTGACCCACGACACTACCTGGCCCACCACATCACCTGACCCACCACGCCACCTGACCCACCACACTACTTGACCTACAACACCACTTGACCCACCACACCACCTGACCCACCACACTACCTGGCCCACCACACCATCTGACCCACCACACTACCTGACCCACCACACTACCTGACCCACCACACTACCTGACCCACCACACTACCTGACCCACAACACTACCTGACCCACCACACTACCTGACCCACCAAACTACCTGACCTACCACACTACCTGACCCACCACACCACCTGACCCACCACACTACCTGACCCACTAAACTACCTGACCCACCAAACCACCTGACCAACCACACTACCTGACCCACCACACCACCTGACCCACCACACCACCTGGCCCACCACACCACCTGACCCACCACACTACCTGACCCACCACACTACCTAACCCACCACACTACCTAACCCACCATACCACCTGACCATCCACACTACCTGGCCCACCACACTACCTGACCCACCACACCACCTGACCCACCACACTACCTAACCCACCACACTACCCGGCCCACCACACTACCTAACCCACCACACCACCTGACCAACCACACTACCTGGCCCACCACACTACCTGACCCACCACACCACCTGACCCACCACACCACCTAGCCCACCACACTGCCTGACCCACCACACCACCTGGCTCACCACACTACCTGACCCACCACACTACCTGGCGCACCACACTACCTAGCCCACCACACTTCCTGGCCCACCACACTACCTGGCCCACCACACTACCTGACCCACCACACCACCTCTTCCACCACACTACCTGGCCCACCACACTAACTGGCCCAGTACACTAACTGTCCCACCACACCACCTGACCCACCACACTACCTGACCCACCACACTACCTGTCCCACCACACCATCTGACCCACCACACTACCTGACCCACCATACCACCTGACCCACCACACCACCTGGCCCACCACACCACCTGACCAACCACACTACCTGACCCACCACACTACCTGCCCACCACACCACCTGACCCACCACACCACCTGATTCTCCACACTACCTGACCCACCACACTACCTAACCCACCACACCACCCGGCCCACCACACTACCTAACCCACCACACTACCCGGCCTACCACACTACCTAACCCACCACACTACCCGGCCCACCACACAACCTAATCCACCACACCACCTGACCAACCATACTACCTGACCCACCACACTACCTAACCCACCACACCACCCGGCCCACCACACTACCTAACCCACCACACTACCCGGCCTATCACACTACCTAACCCACCACACTACCTAACCCACCACACTACCCGGCCCACCACACTACCTGACCCACCACACCATCTGACCAACCACACCACCGGACCCACCACACTACCTGACCCACCACACCACCTGACCCACCACACTACCTGACCCACCACACTACCTGACCCACCACACCACCTGACCTACCACACTACCTGACCCACTACACTACCTGACCCACCACACCACCTGACCCACCACACTACCTGGCCCACCACACCACCTGACCCACCACACTACCTGACCCACCACACTACCTAACCCACCACACTACCTGGCCCACCACACCAACTGACCCACCACACCACCTCACCCACCACACTACCTGGCCCACCACACTACGTGACCCACCACACTACCTGGCCCACCACACTACCTGACCCACCACACCACCTGGCCCACCACACCACCTGACCCACCACACCACCTGACCCCCCACACTACCTGACCCACCACACCACCTGACCCACCACACTACCTGACCCACCACACCACCTGACCAACCACACTACCTGGCCCACCACACCACCTGACCCACCACACTACCTGACCCACCACACTACCTAACCCACCACACTACCTGGCCCACCACACTGACCCACCACACCACCCGGCCCACCACACTACCTAACCCACCACAGTACCCGGCCTACCACACTACCTAACCCACTACACTACCCGGCCCACCACACTACCTAACCCACCACACCACCTGACCAACCACACTACCTGACCCACCACACTACCTGGCCCACCACACAACCTGACCAACCACACCACCTGACCAACCACACTACTTGACCCACCACACTACCTGACCCACCACACCCCCTGACCCACCACACTACTTGACCCACCACACTACCTGACCCACCACACCCCCTGACCCACCAACCTGTCCTCTTTAAAAGAACGTCAACATTTGCCGTTTGACTCTACGGCTGTTTTTGGACGTTATTTTGTGTAAAACTACGTCTATTTTCGCTTCCATGGACTATCTCTTGTTATACAATGAAATACCACACTCTTATTATTCTATAACTCACTGACAATGCTCTGATATTTGTTCTTCAAGTAAAAATATATATTTTTTTGCCTTAATTAGGCCATAATCCAGAAAATTCCAGCCTATCGATCTTTATATTTAGGAAAACATCTAATAAATTTGGAAATGAATTTTTCGTTCGCCGACAGTTGCCTGTTACTATTTAACCCTCTATGCTGTAATGTCGCTGGTCACTGTGACTTTCCCAGGATTTATATAGGTTTTGTAGTAGCATTTAGTCAGACTACAGTAATTTAACTAATGGGAAACCTCTATAGTTGTCGTAAATTAATAATAATCATTTATCAAATAATAAATTAGCAAACATATGCAACATTTTATGTTACGACTTTTCGGGTAGGCCGTTCTGTTTGTTTACAACCCCAATGGTTCAAAATACACAATACTTTTAATATATAAGTGACTAAGTATGCTCTAATATATGGTCCTCAATGAAAATTATCGTTTTTTTTTGTTAATTTGTCCATAATGAATAAGATTCCTTACTGTTGATCTTTATATTAAGAAAAACATCTAAACAAATTGGTATTGTGTTTTCGTTCAGATAAAGTTTCCAGATACTATTTCCTAGTTATCATTTAATGTAGGTGGTTATTTTAATTCGCGGCTACCAGGGGCTTTCTCCCATTATACAATATAAATGTACTCACTAACTATTCTCTGGTATCTGTTCTTCAAGTAAAATTACCTATTTTTTTGTTTAATTAGTCCATAATTCATAAAATTCCTTCAGGTCGATCTTTATATTTAGAAAAACATCTAATCAATTTGGAATTTAATTTTTCGTTCACCTACAGTTACCTGCTATTATTTCATTGTTATATTTTATGTCGCTGGTCATTACAATTTTCCAAGAATTTAAACAGCTAAACAGCAAGTAGCATCTTGTTAGAGTACAGTTCCCTATGGAGAACCTCGATAGCTGCCGAATATTATTAATGATTATATATGTAATTTAA
>NC_091236.1:16480243-16497743 GCF_040958095.1 Procambarus clarkii
GGTAGATCATTTATGTAGACAATGAACATTTCTGGTGCATGTACTGTGGTACTCCACTTGTGACACTTCTCCAGTCTGATTGCCTCTGATTACTGCCCTCATTTTTCTATCAGTCAGAAAATTTTTCATCCATGTTAGAAGCTTACCTGTCACCCATCCAAAATTTTCTAGTTTCCAGAACAACCTCTTATGTGGAACTTTGTCGAAAGCCTTTTTTATGTCTAGATAGAAGCAGTCGACCCAACTACCTTTTTCCTTTAAAATCTCTGTGGCTCAATCATAGAAACTGAGTAAATTCGATACACAGGATCTTCCAGATCGAAAACAATACTGTCTGTGTGATATTATATAATTTCTCTCCAGGTGTTCTACCCATTTAGTTTTTATTATTTTTTTTTTCAATCTTTTCACTGTTACACTTGTCAATGATTCAGGTCTATAACTGAGAGGGGTGGGGTCTTCCCTGTTGCCACTTTTGTAGATTGGAACTATGTTAGCCTTTGTCCACATGTTTGCTATGACTCCTATACACAGGGATGCCTGAAAGATCAGGTGAAGTGAAAGGCTGAGCTCAGGTGCACATTCTCTCAGAACCCATGGTGAAACTCCATCTGGACCAACTGCTTTGTTCTTACTTAGCTCCTTTAGCATATTTTCCACTTCATCTCTAGACACCTCTATACGCTCTATGATGTTCTCAGAAATTCTTATTGTGTCTGGTTCTCTTAAGATTTCATTTTGTATAAACACACTTTGGAACTTTTGGTTTAATGTTTCACACATTGCATTATCATTTTCTGTGAATCTGTTTCCTATTGTCAACCTCTGGATATTATCCTTTACCTGCAATTTGTTGTTTATGAATTTGTAGAATAGGCCCAGTTCTGTTTTACATTTATCCATTATCCCTTTTTAAAAATTTCTTTCTGCTTCTTCCCTTACTGCTGTATAGTTGTTTCTCGCATCTTTGTGTCGCTGGTATGATTGGGGGTTTGGCTTCTTTCTATGTTGATACCTGCTTGATGGGGTTCTGCTCTTCTACTCCCCAAGCCCGGCCCGAGGCCAGGCTCGACTTGTGACAGTTTGGTCCACCAGGCTGTTGCTTGGAGCGGCCCGCAGGGCCACATACCCACCACAGCCCGGCTGATCCGGAACTTCTCTTAGAAAACAGTCCAGTTTTCTCCTGAAGATGTCCACGGTTGTTCCGGCAATATTTCTTATAGTCGCTGGGAGGACGTTGAACAACCGCGGACCTCTGATGTTTATACAGTGCTCTCTGATTGTGCCTGTGGCACTTCTGCTCTTCACTGGTTCAATCTTGCATTTTTTTCCATATCGTTCACTCCAGTACGTTGTTATTTTACTGTGTAGATTTGGGACCTGGCCCTCCAGTATCTTCCATGTGTATATTATTTGGTATCTCTCTCGTCTCCTTTCTAGAGAGTACATTTGGAGAGCTTTGAGACGATCCCAATAATTTAGGTGTTTTATCTCGTCTATGCGTGCCGTATATGTTCTCTGTATTCCCTCTATTTCAGCAATCTCTCCTGCTCTGAAGGGGGAAGTGAATACTGAGCAGTACTCGAGACGGGACAACATAAGTGACTTGAAGAGTACAACCATTGTGATGGGATCCCTGGATTTGAAAGTTCTCGTAATCCATCCGATCATTTTTCTGGCTGACGCAATATTTGCTTGGTCCCTAAACATTATAAACATTAGCTCCATAAACATTAGATCGTCGGACATCATTATTCCCAAATCCTTGACATGCTGTTTTTCTACTATGGGAAGATTCGATTGTGTTTTGTACCCTGTATTATGTTTCAGATCCTCATTTTTGCCATACCTGAAATTTATCACTGTTAAACATCATGTTATTTTCTGCTGCCCAATCGAAAACTTTGTTGACATCTGCTTGTAGTTTTTAAATGTCTTTCATTCCATTTTTGTGTCTTTTGGTCTGTGGCCCTCTCTCAATTTCTGTTGAACCAATCCTGTTTTCTGGCCCTGCATCTCTGTTTTGGTATGAATGTTTGTGTGCCTTCATTGTATATTTTGCAAAATTTGGCATACATTTAATTTACTTCCCTGTCTAGCAACAAGTCTGCCTAATTACTTATTAAAAAAAATTTGAAGTTCCCCATAGTGACCTCTCTCTCTTGAAATCAAGTTTATCAACTGTTTCAATGTCCCCATTTTCTGTGTGTGTGTGTTTGGAGGCTAAGCTTGCTGATACCATGTGTGTGTGTGTTTGGAGGCTAAGCTTGCTGATACCATGTGTGTGTGTGTGTGTTTGGAGGCTAAGCTTGCTGATACCATGTGTGTGTGTGTTTGGAGGCTAAGCTTGCTGATACCATGTGTGTGTGTGTTTGGAGGCTAAGCTTGCTGATACCATGTGTGTGTGTGTGTTTGGAGGCTAAGTTTGCTGATACCATGTGTGTGTGTGTGTGTTTGGAGGCTAAGCTTGCTGATACCATGTGTGTGTGTGTTTGGAGGCTAAGCTTGCTGATACCATATGTGTGTGTGTTTGGAGGCTAAGCTTGCTGATACCATGTGTGTGTGTGTGTGTTTGGAGGCTAAGCTTGCTGATACCATGTGTGTGTGTGTTTGGAGGCTAAGCTTGCTGATACCATGTGTGTGTGTGTGTGTTTGGAGGCTAAGCTTGCTGATACCATGTGTGTGTGTGTTTGGAGGCTAAGCTTGCTGATACCATGTGTGTGTGTGTGTGTGTGCGTGTTTGGAGGCTAAGCTTGCTGATACCATGTGTGTATGTGTGTGTTTGGAGGCTAAGTTTGCTGATACCATGTGTGTGTGTGTGTGTGTGTTTGGAGGCTAAGCTTGCTGATACCATGTGTGTGTGTGTGTGTGTGTGTTTGGAGGCTAAGCTTGCTGATACCATGTGTGTGTGTGTGTTTGGAGGCTAGGCTTGCTGATACCATGTGTGTGTGTGTGTTTGGAGGCTAAGCTTGCTGATACCATGTGTGTGTGTGTGTTTGGAGGCTAAGCTTGCTGATACCATGTGTGTGTGTGTGTTTGGAGGCTAAGTTTGCTGATACCATGTGTGTGTGTGTGTGTTTGGAGGCTAAGCTTGCTGATACCATGTGTGTGTGTGTTTGGAGGCTAAGCTTGCTGATACCATGTGTGTGTGTGTTTGGAGGCTAAGCTTGCTGATACCATGTGTGTGTGTGTGTGTTTGGAGGCTAAGCTTGCTGATACCATGTGTGTGTGTGTTTGGAGGCTAAGCTTGCTGATACCATGTGTGTGTGTGTGTGTTTGGAGGCTAAGCTTGCTGATACCATGTGTGTGTGTGTTTGGAGGCTAAGCTTGCTGATACCATGTGTGTGTGTGTGTGCGTGTTTGGAGGCTAAGCTTGCTGATACCATGTGTGTATGTGTGTGTTTGGAGGCTAAGTTTGCTGATACCATGTGTGTGTGTGTGTGTGTGTTTGGAGGCTAAGCTTGCTGATACCATGTGTGTGTGTGTGTGTGTGTGTTTGGAGGCTAAGCTTGCTGATACCATGTGTGTGTGTGTGTTTGGAGGCTAAGCTTGCTGATACCATGTGTGTGTGTGTGTTTGGAGGCTAAGCTTGCTGATACCATGTGTGTGTGTGTTTGGAGGCTAAGCTTGCTGATACCATGTGTGTGTGTGTTTGGAGGCTAAGCTTGCTGATACCATGTGTGTGTGTGTGTGTTTGGAGGCTAAGCTTGCTGATACCATGTGTGTGTGTGTTTGGAGGCTAAGCTTGCTGATACCATGTGTGTGTGTGTGTGTTTGGAGGCTAAGCTTGCTGATACCATGTGTGTGTGTGTTTGGAGGCTAAGCTTGCTGATACCATGTGTGTGTGTGTGTGCGTGTTTGGAGGCTAAGCTTGCTGATACCATGTGTGTATGTGTGTGTTTGGAGGCTAAGTTTGCTGATACCATGTGTGTGTGTGTGTGTGTGTTTGGAGGCTAAGCTTGCTGATACCATGTGTGTGTGTGTGTGTGTGTGTTTGGAGGCTAAGCTTGCTGATACCATGTGTGTGTGTGTGTTTGGAGGCTAAGCTTGCTGATACCATGTGTGTGTGTGTGTTTGGAGGCTAAGATTGCTGATACCATGTGTGTGTGTGTGTTTGGAGGCTAAGCTTGCTGATACCATGTGTGTGTGTGTGTTTGGAGGCTAAGCTTGCTGATACCGTTTGTGTGTGTGTGTGTGTGTTTAGAGGCTAAGCTTGCTGATACCATGTGTGTATTTGGAGGCTAAGCTTGCTGATACCATGTGTGTGTGTGTTTGGAGGCTAAGCTTGCTGATACCATGTGTGTGTGTGTGTTTGGAGGCTAAGTTTGCTGATACCATGTGTGTGTGTGTTTGGAGGCTAAGTTTGCTAACACCGTGTGTGTACTCACCTGTTTAAATTATAATAGGGGTGTGTACCACCTCTGGTGCAATTGTAGGGACCCACAGCCTTGAAGAAAATAGAGTATTCAGAGGAGACCTTGTGGATTCTCACTGAACACTAATCTTTTCTTCTCCTATCACCCCTCTTATTTTGTTTTATGCTGTATTCTATTATATATCATATAAATACATAGCCAAATGGCAATATTTATTATGTCTATACAAAAAGAAGACATCCACTTTATTTTTTTTCTCTCCTTTGTTTCTATGTGGATTTTGTTGTGACTAATGATTCTCCTCCTTCCCATCAACAGGTCTTCCTCACTGGGCTTGCTCGGCTTTTGTGTTACTGTGAGGGTGCCATCATCGTTAACCCTTCAAGACTGACTCATGCTGGCATTGCATTTGTGGACTTCCCTTCACAGTAAACAGTCCTTCTCCATATGGTGATTGTCCAGGGCAAGCAGGGTGTGACTGCCATCTTGGAGAAGCAGGGTCTTTTAATATGAAGAATCTTCCGTCTTCTCTACTTACGCCAGCTTGTGCCGGTCTTGCATTCTTGTTACTTCATGGCCTTGGGCCTTTTTTATTTATTTTACATAATAAATTTTTTGATTAATACCCGTGTTTCACAAGAGATCCTTAACATTTTAAGCACCAATTGTATTGACTAATGTACGTCTTGTAACCTTTAAGACATAAATAGACAAGACATAGATAAATGAGTGAATAATACTGAGTGACTAGGTTAGGGCGAGGAACATAGTACAGTACTCACCTAATTGTACTCACCTAATTGTGCTTGCGGGGGTTGAGCTTTGGCTCTTTGGTCCCGCCTCTCAACTGTCAATCAACTGGTGTACAGATTCCTGAGCCTACTGGGCTCTATCATACCTACATTTGAAACTGTGTATGGAGTCAGCCTCCACCACATCACTTCCTAGTGCATTCCATTTATTAACTACTCTGACACTGAAAAAATTCTTTCTAACGTCTCTGTGGCTCATCTGGGTACTAAGTTTCCACCTGTGTCCCCTTGTTCGTGTCCCACCCGTGCTGAAGAGTTTGTCTTTGTCCACCCTGTCAATTCCCCTGAGAATTGTGTAGGTGGTTATCATGTCTCCCCTTACTCTTCTGTTTTCCAGGGATGTGAGGTTCAGCTCCTTTAGCCTTTCCTCGTAGCTCAATCCTCTCAGTTCCGGGACGAGCCTGGTGGCATACCGCTCAATCTTCTCTAACTTTGTCTTGTGTTTAACTAGGTATGGACTCCAGGCTGGAGCTGCATACTCCAGGATTGGTCTTACATAAGTGGTATACAGGGTTCTGAAAGATTCCTTACACAAGTTTCTGAAGGCAGTTCTTATGTTGGCCAGTCTAGCATATGCCGCTGATGATATTCTTTTGATGTGGGCCTCTGGGGACAGGTTCGGTGTGATATCAACCCCCAGATCCTTCTCTCTATTTGATTCTTGCAGGATTTCCCCTCCCAGATGATACCTTGTGTTCAGCCTCCTGCTCCCTTCGCCTAATTTCATCACCTTACACTTTCCAGAGTTGAACTTCAGCAGCCATTTTCTAGACCATTCCTCCAGTTTATCCAGGTCATCCTGTAGTCTCTGTCTATCTTCATCCGTCTTGATTCTTCTCATAATTTTTGCATCATCAGCAAACATCGAGAGGAATGAGTCTATACCCTCTGGAAGATCGTTCACATATATTAGAAACAGGATGGGTCCAAGTACTGAGCCCTGTGGGACTCCGCTGGTGACATCTCGCCACTCTGATGTCTTCCCCCTCACCGTTACTCGCTGTTTCCTGTTGCTTAAGTACTCCCTTATCCACTGGAGCACCTTCCCTTTTACTCCTGCCTGTTGCTCCAACTTTTTTAACAGCCTTTTATGGGGTACTGTGTCGAAGGCTTTTTGGCAATCCAGGAAAATGCAGTCGGCCCACCCTTCTCTTTCCTGCCTAATTTTCGTTGCCTGGTCATAAAATTCTATTAACCCTGTGAGGCACGATTTACCATCTCTGAACCCATGTTGGTGGTGCGTTACAAAGTTATTTCCCTCCAGATGCTCTACGAGCCTTTTCCTCACGATCTTCTCCAGCACCTTGCATGGTATACAAGTTAAGGAAACTGGCCTGTAATTCAGTGCCTCTTGCCTGTCACCCTTTTTGTATATTGGGACCACGTTAGCTGTCTTCCAAATTTCTGGTAAGTCTCCTGTTTCCAGTGACCTGTTATACACCATAGAGAGTGGCACACTTAATGCTTCTGCACCTTCCTTTAGTATCCATGGTGAGATTCTATCAGGCCCAACAGCCTTTGTCACATCTAGCTCCAGCAGACACCTTTTGACCTCATCACTGGTGAGGTCAAATTCCTCCAAGGTTTCCAAGGTTGCCGCCTCCTCATTTAGTGCAGGGGCTTCTCCTTGTTCTATTGTGAAGACCTCCTGGAATCTCTTGTTGAGTTCTTCACACACCTCCTTGTCATTCTCTGTGTATCTGTTCTCCCCTTTCCGCAGCTTCATCACTTGTTCCTTCACTGCTGTTTTCCTCCTGATATGGCTGTGGAGCAGCTTTGGTTGGGTCTTGGCTTTACTCGCGATGTCATTTTCAAACTGTCTCTCTGCTTCCCTCCTCACTCTGATGTACTCATTTCTGGCCCTCTGGTACCTCTCCCTGCTCTCTGGTGTTCTGTTATTTCTGTAGTTTCTCCATGTTCTTTTACTCGGTTGTTTCGCTACCTTACATTCCTGGTTGAACCATGGGTTTTTCTGTTGTTTTTCGTTTTTCTCCTTTTGGACGGGGATAAACCTGTCTGCAGCTTCCTGGCACTTTTGGGTGACAATATCCATCATGACCTGCACATTCTTGTCTCTAAGTTCTGTTTCCCATGGTATTCCCATTAGGAAGTTCCTCATCTCGTCATATTTTCCTCTTCGGTAATTCAGTCTTTTCCCCTCCACTCCGATCCTTGGATAGGTTATCCCTACCTCCACCAAGTACTCAAAGGTCAGTACACTGTGGTCACTCATTCTTATGGGGGCTTCAACTTTGACTTCCCTTATTTCTGACTCATTTAGGGTGAATATTAAGTCGAGTCTAGCTGGTTAATCATTGCCTCTCATTCTTGTGGGTTCCTTGACATGCTGGCTCAGAAAATTCCTTGCTGCCACTTCCAAGAGTTTAGCTCGCCACGTATCTGCACCACCATGTGGGTCCCCTACTGTTTTAGAAACCTTATTGCCATGATCATAATCGTATGGGTTAAAAAGCATTTGTTGTCACTCTTACACTGTGGCTTGTTGAGCTTGAAACCTTTGCTTCTTGTTCGTGTTACATCTGACCTTTTGAAGAAATTGTATGAATCAATATCCTCCAAATTGTTCAGTATTTTAAAGGTTTCGCTCTATTACTCTCTCATTTGCATATATCTAAGCATATAGATTAGATATAGATTTAGATTAGATTTTTTATTCAGGTAAAGGTACATACATTGCAGATGAGTTACAAAGGGAAAGACATTGACTAGAGTTCACTAGCTCTATTGGAAGAGAAACGTCTGCAAGACAAGTGTGGGCAAAAATTAAGGTAGCAGCGGCTCACAACGACCCCCAACGGCTTCATTTTGTATCTTCTCCAACTTGCCCATCCTACCTTTACCAAAACAACAAATGACAGGTGCAGCATAATCAATAAGAAATCTTACAGTACTCAAGTACATCATTCGTAGCACTTGGACTCCCACTCCTTTCCACAGCATGCCAAGGCCTTCAGAGGTTGTAATCTCTTCCGACATTGACTCAACAGTCTGTTCATCTCAGTTTCCAAACTCTCATAGGTATATCCAACATATATGCCTAAATATTTATATATATTAACTCTATATTTTTACCGTTTATTTCCAATATAATGGGCCTCCGACTTCTACATTCAAACTTTAGTTTTGTCTTCATTAACCACTAGTCCCATGTGGTGACACTGGTTTCCGAAATTGTCCAACACTGTTTGAATCTTTGAAATATCTTTGCCCTGAAACAAAATATCATCAGCATATATGATTGGAGTTACCCAATTTGAGTATTTCTCAGATGCTATCTTATTCATTAGTACATAAAACAGGGTGAGACTCAACACTCCTCCCTGAGGTGTGCAGAGTTCTTGACCTTGATACCTTGAACCATACAACCTTGATACCACACCTGAGCCTTCCTTTCCTGAAGATAATCCCCTATCCAGCGCAATAATCTCCCTTCAACACCAAGACCAGCTAATTCATATAAAATAACCTCTTTGTTGGCTTTATCAAAAGCTCCTTATAAATCAATAAAAATTCTATAATAATCATTACCATTAGCTAGACATTTAATAATACAGTCAGAGGTACTTTTTCCTCTGAGGAACTCGAACATATTACTAGACAGCTGATCACCTATTATATACAAAAGTTTATTTAAAATGATCCTCTCCATCATTTTACAAAAACACGAGGTTAAAGACACAGGTCTGTACTCTCCATTGGCTTTAGGGATAAGGATGATCATAGTTTTTTTCATTTACTGGGAATTCTGCCCTCTTTATAACTAATATTAAAGAGGTCTAACAGCGGGCTTTTCGTCATAATGGCAAGTTCATTAAGTATTTCATAAGTTACTCCATCCTCCCCAGGGGGCGGTAGATTTCCCAACTTTAATCGCCGTTATTAGTTCCTCTCTGGTAATACCTGTGCAAGTGACATCACCACTGTTACCTGCTGTAAGTATAAAATCCTTTCTTAGATCTTTCCAAGAATCAAACGACTCTCTCGTTACAGCGGGTAATTAAATGAACTAAGTTTGGCAGCTTCCGCCCATTTATTTACGAGACCTTTTGCAATTCCTTACTGGTCAGGATGTGCAACAAAATTATGCTTTTTACCCCTTATTTCATTTGTCTTGCCAGATTTCCTTCAAGTTTGTTACTCCTAACTTTCTCTGCAAACTCCTGCCAATACTTGCTCCAAATTTCCTTTCTCTTCTCCGCACACTTTTATGGGGGGATGCTTTTCTATACCAGATGTTTTCCGGTTCAATGTTGCATTAAATACATCTACCTCCTTAATTAAATCTTAATAAAATGCTTCTGCCGAAACTGGCTTATAAGTATCATACCAAGACTTAATATGACCAACAAGACCCCTTAATTCTCCCTTATTAAACTTTAAGCTTTTCCTCTGAAGGCAGGCATGCTTTTTATCTAGTTTAAGCTGTATTTGTAATGCAAAATCTCTTAGCATTTCATCCACAGTAAGACAATTCTCCTCTATGCCCTCAGCATTTATCAAACAAGCATAATCTAATCTCCCTCCCCTCAGATGAGTAGGAGAGGGCTCGCCCAGCAGTTGAACATCTTCATGTTCAACATGTTCATCTTCATGTTCAGATTGTTACCATCCCTATCCCCAGTTTCCTGGAGTGCTGCTATGTTAATATTCTCTCTAAGAGTATAATAGTGTACATCCACCGCTCTAGTTTTTAATCCATTAACGTTCCAAGATAATATTATCAATCTACTTTCATCCATGAACATCCATGATCAACTTGAAGTGATAGTGAGTCTTCTTCCGTGTTAATTTCCCTACCTATTTTTGTATCATCTGCAAATTTGCAAATGTTGCTACTCAACATAAGAACACAAGAACAAAGGCAACTGCAGAAGGCCCACCGGCCCATACGAGGCAGCTCCTACCTACAACCACCCAATTAATTTGCCAGTTCCTTTACGACTTGGGACTTAAATCCATTTACACTTTGGGCTTCTGAGTCTTTTAGTTTGTCAATGCTCTTCCTGATTGTGTCGCGTGTAATTGGTATTTCTCTTAATTCATTCTCCTTACCTCCGACAAACATTTGTGTTGGTGATGGGATGTCATTCAAGCTTTCTAGTGTGAACACTGATGTTAGGTATTCATTGAGTGTTTGCCGCCCTTTTATGATACAACTTAAAATTGTTAGTCTCATCTTTTAATGGTCCTACGGAGTCAGTTCTTTGTTTGGGTTTTACTTCGTATATACTTGCCCGAAACGCTATGCGTATTAGTGGCTTTAGGTATTGTATTTTAAATTTTAAAATTTTGCCCCGAGGTGCGAGTTTATTGGGAGTACTTAGCTGTATCATTAGCAAGGTAATTAACTATAGTTTGCTGTCCTCCGTCCTTTAACAAATCCATTGACCCCTCCCCTAACCTGCCTATTTTGTGCAATAGTCGGTTTAGGATGATCCTTTCAAGCATCTTCCAAGTGCATTACATGAGACTGATAGGTCTATAATTGCCAGGGTCATTGGGTTTCGGTATTGGGACCATTATTGCATGTTTCCATTGTGTGGGCAACACTCCACATAGGAATGACTTGTTAAACAGGTGGAGTAGTGGATTGCCAGACACTTCACACAGTGCATTGAGTATGTCGTAGGTGACGCCATCTTCACCAGGTGCTGTACTTTTACCCCCCCCCCTTTACTTCCTTGGCTGTAATTGGTTCCCCATACTCGTCATCACTAGATTGTGCTCTTGTTATCCTAATCCTTCTGTCATTATGTCGGAGGAGCTGTTCCCTGCTTACTTCTGCAGGGAGGGAGGAGGATGATGCTGCATCACTCCACTTGTGTATTAGTTCTTCAGCCTTACCCTGGGGGTCGTTGTGAGCCGCAGGCCGGGCTCTGCTCCCCTTAGCTACCTTAATTTTTGCCCACACTTGTCTTGCAGACGTTTCTCTTCCAATAGAGCTAGTGAACTCTAGTCATTGTCTTTCCCTTTGTAACTCATCTGCAATGTATGTACCTTTACCTGAATAAAAAATCTAATCTAAATCTATATCTAATCTATATGCTTAGATATATGCAAATGAGAGAGTAATAGAGCGAAACCTTTAAAATACTGAACAATTTGGAGGATATTGATTCATACAATTTCTTCAAAAGGTCAGATGTAACACGAACAAGGAGCAAAGGTTTCAAGCTCAACAAGCCACAGTGTAGGAGTGACAACAAATGCTTTTTAACCCATACGATTATGATCATGGCAATAAGGTTTCTAAAACAGTAGGCATTCTTCCAAAGCCAGACACTGTACTATGTTCCTCGCCCTAACCTAGTCACTCAGTATTATTCACTCATTTATCTATGTCTTGTCTATTTATGTCTTAAAGGTTACAAGACGTACATTAGTCAATACAATTGGTGCTTAAAATGTTAAGGATCTCTTGTGAAACACGGGTATTAATCAAAAAATTTATTATGTAAAATAAATAAAAAAGGCCCAAGGGCCATGAAGTAACAAGAATGCAAGGCCGGCACAAGCTGGCGTAAGTAGAGAAGACGGAAGATTCTTCATATTAAAAGACCCTGCTTCTCCAAGATGGCAGTCACACCCTGCTTGCCCTGGACAATCACCATATGGCGAAGGACTGTTTACTGTGAAGGGAAGTCCACAAATGCAATGCCAGCATGAGTCAGTCTTGAAGGGTAAACGATGATGGCACCCTCACAGTAACACAAAAGCCGAGCAAGCCCAGTGAGGAAGACCTGTTGATGGAAAGGAGGAGAATCATTAGTCACAACAAAATCCACATAGAAACAAAGGAGAGAAAAAAATAAAGTGGATGTCTTCTTTTTGTATAGACATAATAAATATTGCCATTTGGCTATGTATTTATATGATATATAATAGAATACAGCATAAAACAAAATAAGAGGGGTGGTAGGAGAAGAAAAGATTAGTGTTCAGTGAGAATCCACAAGGTCTTCTCTGAATACTCTTTATTTTCTTCAAGGCTGTGGGTCCCTACAATTGCACCAGAGGTGGTACACACCCCTATTATTATTTAAACAGGTGAGTACACACACGGTGTTAGCAAACTTAGCCTCCAAACACACACACACACATGGTATCAGCAAGCTTAGCCTTCAAACACACACACACATGGTATCAGCAAGCTTAGCCTCCAAACACACACACACACACATGGTATCAGCAAGCTTAGCCTCCAAACACACACACACATGGTATCAGCAAGCTTAGCCTCCAAATACACACATGGTATCAGCAAGCTTTGCCTCTAAACACACACACACAAATGGTATCAGCAAGCTTAGCCTCCAAATACACACACACACATGGTATCAGCAAGCTTAGCCTCTAAACACACACACACACACACACACATGGTATCAGCAAGCTTAGCCTCCAAACACACACACACACACACACACATGGTATCAGCAAGCTTAGCCTCCAAACACACACACACACACATGGTATCAGCAAGCTTAGCCTCCAAACACACACACACACAAATGGTATCAGCAAGCTTAGCCTCCAAACACACACACACACATGGTATCAGCAAGCTTAGCCTCCAAACACACACACACACACACATGGTATCAGCAAACTTAGCCTCCAAACACACACACACACATGGTATCAGCAAGCTTAGCCTCCAAACACACACACACACACATGGTATCAGCAAGCTTAGCCTCCAAACACACACACACATGGTATCAGCAAGCTTAGCCTCCAAACACACACACACAGAAAATGGGGACATTGAAACAGTTGATAAACTTGATTTCAAGAGAGAGAGGTCACTATGGGGAACTTCAAATTTTTTTTAATAAGTAATTAGGCAGACTTGTTGCTAGACAGGGAAGTAAATTAAATGTATGCCAAATTTTGCAAAATATACAATGAAGGCACACAAACATTCATACCAAAACAGAGATGCAGGGCCAGAAAACAGGATTGGTTCAACAGAAATTGAGAGAGGGCCACAGACCAAAAGACACAAAAATGGAATGAAAGACATTGAAAAACTACAAGCAGATGTCAACAAAGTTTTCGATTGGGCAGCAGAAAATAACATGATGTTTAACAGTGATAAATTTCAGGTATGGCAAAAATGAGGATCTGAAACATAATACAGGGTACAAAACACAATCGAATCTTCCCATAGTAGAAAAACAGCATGTCAAGGATTTGGGAATAATGATGTCCGACGATCTAATGTTTAGGGAGCATAACCAAGCAAATATTGCGTCAGCCAGAAAAATGATCGGATGGATTATGAGAACTTTCAAATCCAGGAATCCCATCACAATGGTTGTACTCTTCAAGTCACTTATGTTGTCCCGTCTCGAGTACTGCTCAGTATTCACTTTCCCCCTTCAGAGCACGGTTGCACGGTTGTTCCTGCCGGAACAACCGTGGACATCTTCAGGAGAAAACTGGACTGTTTTCTAAGAGAAGTTCCAGATCAGCCGGGATGTTGTGGGTATGTGGCCCTGCGGGCTGCTCCAAGCAACAGCCTGGTGGACCAAACTCTCACAAGTCGAGCCTGGCCTCGGGCCGGGCTTGGGGAGTAGAAGATCAGAACCCCATCAAGCAGGTATCAAAATAGAAAGAAGCCAAACCCCCAATCATACCAGCGATACAAAGATGCGAGAAACAACTATACAGCAGTAAGGGAAGAGGCAGAAAGAAATTTTTAAAAAGTGATAATGGATAAATGTAAAACAGAACTGGGCCTATTCTACAAATTCATAAACAACAAATTGCAGGTAAAGGATAATATCCAGAGGTTGACAATAGGAAACAGATTCACAGAAAATGATAATGCAATGTGTGAAACATTAAACCAAAAGTTCCAAAGTGTGTTTATACAAAATGAAATCTTAAGAGAACCAGACACAATAAGAATTTCTGAGAACATCATAGAGCGTATAGAGGTGTCTAGAGATGAAGTGGAAAATATGCTAAAGGAGCTAAGTAAGAACAAAGCAGTTGGTCCAGATGGAGTTTCACCATGGGTTCTGAGAGAATGTGCATCTGAGCTCAGCCTTCCACTTCACCTGATCTTTCAGGCATCCCTGTGTACAGGAGTCATAGCAAACATGTGGAAAAAGGCTAACATAGTTCCAATCTACAAAAGTGGCAACAGGGAAGACCCCACCCCTCTCAGTTATAGACCTGAATCATTGACAAGTGTAACAGTGAAAGGATTGAAAACAAAAAAAAAATAATAAAAACTAAATGGGTAGAACACCTGGAGAGAAATTATATAATATCACACAGACAGTATTGTTTTCGATCTGGAAGATCCTGTGTATCGAATTTACTCAGTTTCTATGACTGAGCCACAGAGATTTTAAAGGAAAAAGGTAGTTGGGTCGACTGCATCTATCTAGACATAAAAAAGGCTTTCGACAGAGTTCCACATAAGAGGTTGTTCTGGAAACTAGAAAGTTTTGGATGGGTGACAGGTAAGCTTCTAACATGGATGAAAAATTTTCTGACTGATAGAAAAATGAGGGCAGTAATCAGAGGCAATCGGACTGGAGAAGTGTCACAAGTGGAGTACCACAGTACATGCACCAGAAATGTTCATTGTCTACATAAATGATCTACCAGTTGGAATACAGAATTATATAAACATGTTTGCTGATGATGCTAAGATAATGGGATGGATAAGAAATTTAGATGATTGTCATGCCCTTCAAGAAAACCTGGACAAAATAAATATATGGAGCACCACTTGGCAAATGAAATTTAATGTGAATAAATGCCATGTTATGGAATGTGGAATAGAACATAGATCCCACACAACCTACAAATTATGTGAGAAATCTTTATATAATTCTGATAAAAGAAAGAGGTCTAGGGTTGATTCTAGATAGAAAACTATCACTTGAGGCCCACATAAAGAACGTTGTGTGAGGAGCCTATGCCACGCTTTCTAACTTCAGAATTTTGTTTAAATACATGGATGGCGAAATACTAAAGAAATTGTTCACGAGTTTTGTTCGGCCAAGGCTAGAATATGCAGCAGTTGTGTGGTGCCCATATCTTAAGAAGCACATCAACAAACTGGAAAAGGTGCAAAGACATGCTACTAAGTGGCTCCCAGAACTAAAGGGCAAGAGCTATGTGGAGAGGTCAGAGGCATTATATATGCCAAAACTAGAAGACAACAAAAAGAGGTGATAAAATCACTATGTACAAAATAGTAACAGGAATTGATAAAATCGATAGGGAAGATTTCCCGAGACCTGGAACTTCAAGAACAAAAGGTCATAGATTTAAACTAACTAAACAAAGATGCCAAAGAAATATAAAAAAATTTCCTTTCGCATACAGAGTGGTACACGGTTGGAACAAGTTAAGTGAGAAGGTGGTGGCGGCCAAGACCGTCAGTAGTTTCAAAGCATTATGTGACAAAGAGTGCTGGGTAGACGGGACACCACGAGCGTAGCTCTAATCCTGTAACTACACTTAGGTAACTACATTTGGTGTCAGCAAGCTTACCGTCGAAACACACAAACAGCCTGCCTATTATTCAAGGCCTTCTCTGAGTACTCTCTATTTTCTTCTCTGAGGCTATGGGTCCCTAATCTTGCACCAGAGGTGGTACAACTTTTAAGTTTTTAACTACTGCACTGAGCACCTGATTTTGGCAAAGACTTCTTAGTGCAATTGTCAAGGACATAGTTCTGGTATTTTTTTGTTTATAAATATTCAGGTATAGTTAATGTCAAAATGTTTCAAAACTCAACAATTTATATTTCAAAACAAAAAAAGTAATGAAAACATTACAAAACATTAAAATATAGCCTAATTAATTAATTAATAAAATAGTACAACTCTCAGAATGTCTAAAGGTGCTTTGAGCAATGAAGTAGTTAATTTTATATATATAATATTATATCTATAATATATATTTACCTGTGACTACTGCTTAGCAAAAATTTGATCTCTGTGAAAATTGGTCTCGTCATTGCTAGGAGATATTTTAAGACCATGATTTGCTGTGGATGGCACTGTAGTCTTCAAGTCATCAATCTAAAAATAGAGGTAATCTTTTAAAATGTAAATTTTGTATAAAAAAAAATGCAAAAATAAATTGCAAGAATAATATGAAGTTATTATACAATTTTTTTTTAATTATTTAAATATTTGTGAGACATTATTAAGAAATGTATGAAGTACAGATTCTCTAAGACCTGATATGTATCTGCTTATGTTCCACCACATTACATTCAGGGCTGAAGAGAAAACACAGCCAGTAAGGTAATGATCACTTAGGATGGACTGGGATGCTACATGTAGGTGGGGGCTAAGCTGCGTGAGGCTAGGATGCCCAGCCTGCCTTGTCTAGGCTGGGCTGGGCTAGGCAACACAAGGAAGGAGTCAACAAATCTCTGGAGTGCCTTACTTTTCCTGATATCCTTAAAAAAGGAAGAATGATGCCATTTTATAAAGGAGGCGAGACAGCAGACATAAACAATTAAAGAAAAATATCAAATCTACTTATACTTTCAAAAATATTTGATTTTTTTTTTTACAAACATTTCTTCCTACTTTGTAAAATTCAACATGAATACAAACACACACACACACACATCCCTAGGAAGCAGCCCATAGCAGCTGTCTAACTCCCAGGTACTTATTTACTATTAGGTGAACCAGATATAGAGAATAACCACAAAATCTTGTAAAGCAACTAGTACACGCAGCATTTCAGGCAAGATATATAATATTAATATTATATATATATATATATATATATATATATATATATATATATATATATATATATATATATATATATATATGTCGTACCTAGTAGCCAGAACGCACTTCTCAGCCTACTATGCAAGGCCCGATTTGCCTAATAAGCCAAGTTTTCCTGAATTAATATATTTTCTCTATTTTTTTTCTTATGAAATGATAAAGCTACCCATTTCATCATGTATGAGGTCAATTTTTTTTATTGGAATTAAAATTAACGAAGATATATGACTGAACCTAACCAACCCTGCCTAACCTAACCTAACCTATCTTTATAGGTTAGGTTAGGTTAGGTAGCCGAAAAAGTTAGGTTAGGTTAGGTTAGGTAGGTTAGGTTGTCGAAAAACAATTATTTCATGAAAACTTGGCTTATTAGGTAAATCGGGCCTTGCATAGCAGGCTGAGAAGTGCGTTCTGGCTACTAGGTACGACATATATATATATATATATATATATATATATATATATATATATATATATATATATATATATATATAACTGAAAACT
>NC_091236.1:16500243-16709717 GCF_040958095.1 Procambarus clarkii
GAGTAGCGTTTCGGGCAGGTCCCTGGAATACGATCCCCGCCGCGAAGAATCGTTTTTTCATCCAAGTACACATTTTACTGTTGCGTTAAACAGAGGCTACAGTTAAGGAATTGCGCCCAGTAAATCCTCCCCGGTCAGGATACGAACCCATGACATAGCGCTCGCGGAACGCCAGGCGAGTGTCCTACCACTACACCACCTGCTGCAATATTATTATAAAAGAAATATTACTTATTATAATCGTAAATACTAAATACCTGTTGTGTTGATTTAGGGGCGACGACGATCGTGGGATCGGATGCGAGCCACAGGTGGCCTACACCATGCTTTCTAAGGCGTCCCTCTCATAACAAAAACAAATCCGTGCATTCATACACAAACAGAGATCCCGTGGTTATGCGAATACTTGCAATTCTTTTACTTAAAATAATAACAATTAGATTAATAATAATTAACATAATTTTTACTCAAGATTCACAAACATCATTAATACTATTTTAAAAGAAGATTTATAAGACATCTAAAAACAGATATACAGACTTTGTGTGATATTTATTTAAACATTATATATTAATAGAATGTTGTAACTATTATTTTTAAATATTAGGTAGTTTCCAGCTACGTATATCGCATTGCAAAAAGATTGCAAACGTTGCAAAAAGATTTTAGACTGAATTAACACATTACACATTTATGGAGTAATTAACAACAAAACAATCTTTATTTTCATTGCAGAACATATATCAGAGCATACTAGTGACTCATACATTTAAAATAGTGTGATTTTTAAACAATTCGGTTGTAAACCCGCAGAACGGCCTACCCGCCAAAGACGTAACATAAGAAATGGTATATAATTCATTATTTTAAATTACATATATAATCATTAATAATTTTCGGCAGCTATCGAGGTTCTCCATAGGTAAATTCCTGTACTCTAACAAGATGCTACTTGCTGTTTAGCTGTTTAAATTCTTGGAAAATTGTAATGACCAGCGACATAAAATATAACAATGAAATAATAGCAGGTAACTGTAGGTGAACGAAAAATTAAATTCCAAATTGATTAGATGTTTTTCTAAATATAAAGATCGACCTGAAGGAATTTTGTGAATTATGGACTAATTAAACAAAAAAATAGGTAATTTTACTTGAAGAACAGATACCAGAGAATAGTTAGTGAGTACATTTATATTGTATAATGGGAGAAAGCCCCTGGTAGCCGCGAATTAAAATAACCACCTACATTAATTGATAACTAGGAAATAGTATCTGGAAACTTTATCTGAACGAAAACACAATACCAATTTGTTTAGATGTTTTTCTTAATATAAAGATCAACAGTAAGGAATCTTATTCATTATGGACAAATTAACAAAAAAAAACAATAATTTTCATTGAGGACCATATATTAGAGCATACTTAGTCACTTATATATTAAAAGTATTGTGTATTTTGAACCATTGGGGTTGTAAACAAACAGAACGGCCTACCCGAAAAGTCGTAACATAAAATGTTGCATTTGTTTGCTAATGTATTATTTGATAAATGATTATTATTAATTTACGACAACTATAGAGGTTTCCCATTAGTTAAATTACTGTAGTCTGACTAAATGCTACTACAAAACCTATATAAATCCTGGGAAAGTCACAGTGACCAGCGACATTAAAGCATAGAGGGTTAAATAGTAACAGGCAACTGTCGGCGAACGAAAAATTCATTTCCAAATTTATTAGATGTTTTCCTAAATATAAAGATCGATAGGCTGGAATTTTCTGGATTATGGCCTAATTAAGGCAAAAAAATATATATTTTTACTTGAAGAACAAATATCAGAGCATTGTCAGTGAGTTATAGAATAATAAGAGTGTGGTATTTCATTGTATAACAAGAGATAGTCCATGGAAGCGAAAATAGACGTAGTTTTACACAAAATAACGTCCAAAAACAGCCGTAGAGTCAAACGGCAAATGTTGACGTTCTTTTTAAGAGGACAGGTTGAGATTACAGCCTTCGAGACTGGACGTAGTGTGTGTGGACTTTTAAAAATTAAGGTGAGGAAGGCGGCCTCTACCCCACACCACTACATTCCTCTCCCTCCAGGTGGGGACACAGGTGTATTTAAAGGCCCCTTCCGTCACTCCTGGTCACTATAGTTGACGACGACACGCTCCTCTCAACCGCCCCTCCGCCATGGCTTTATCGTCCATTAAGTCAATAGACAACGACATCACCGACACCCACGCCTTTGGGGTTGGAGATGTAATAGTGTATGACCTCCCCGCCGCCGTTGTGCGTCCCTATGGGCTGGCAAGTGTAATATGGAAATGTTACAACTATGCCCGTGTGGAACGTGAAGGACTGACTAATGTCAACAGGGCCACAATACGTTACCGGTCTACCCCAGGGGACATTGAAGTGAAGATAGCTCCCCTGCCCTCCGACGGACAAGACATTGTCGAAGAGCCGGTGTTATTTTTCCGCCCCACCATTGTGGGGCTAATTTCTGCTTTCGGTGCAGGAGCACCTTTCGAGTCCAACCCTATAGCTCAAGAGCAAGTGCAGTCTTCCGCCGACATCCACTACATCACCAATGTCACCCTGGATACTGCCAAAAATAGATTGTTTTGGCTGAAAACCACCCTATCAAAGATTGGCAATCTTATGGTAAGAACCCCAACCATGTTTCGGTTGGTGGTACCCCATGGACTGGGGGCCTCCCGTGGTGGCATGGACAACTGGCACAAGGTCGTCGGACCCATGCTCATTTCTCTCAATGGTGAGTTAGCCAAGCATAACAAGGAGCTGGTAATCCTCAAACATCCCTTTACTGTTACCCCATCAATGGTACCCCTCCCGAATGATGATCCCAGAGGAGAGGGTGATAGTAAAACTATCACCCTAGATGCAGTGGTGGGGGAGGGTGCCACCACCCCAGGAAGCTCTTCTCGTTCTACACCACCAGCACCACCAGCTACCCCCAGGAAGAAGAGACATCTACAAGAGTACTCATCCACCTCCAGCACCGCTCCACCCCAACCCTCAACATCTGCTACAGCCAAACGACGGATCGAAACCACTATTGACTTCGACCCCCACTCAAATCATCAAATTGACACCATCCTCGATGGGGAGTCACAGGAAATATTCCTGTTATCCTCCTCACCGAAAAAACAACGAAAGCTGTAACCATCCCCCCACAAAGAAGAGGTGGCAACACCACCACCGTCAGTAACAGCAGCAGCAGCGACGACAGCAGCAGTACCACCATCTACAGCAGCTTCGGTGGTGGTAGCAGCAGCAGCAACCGTAGCAGCAGCAGCACCACCAACGACAGTGGCAGTGGTGTCAGCGGTACCAACAGCTCCAGTGGCGGTGGCGGCAGCGGCAGCAGTACCACCAACTACAGCGGCTGCAGCAGCAGCAGTATCAACACTGTCAGCGGTAACCACAGCCCCAGTAGCGGAGGCGGTAGCGGCAGCATTACCACCAACTACAGCAGCTCCAGCGGTGGCAGCAACAGCAGCACCAGTACCATCTTCGCTGGCAGCGGTGTCAGCGGTAACAACAGCTCCAGCAGCGGTGACGGTAGCGGCAGCAGTACCACCAACTACAACGGCTCCAGCGGTGGCAGCAGCAGCAGCAGTACCATCAACGGTGGCAGCGGTGTCAGTGGTACCAACAACTCCAGCAGCGACAGCAGCACCAACAGCTGCTGCTCTTTATATGTAATTTGTTATGGGGAATAATCCCCCTGTTGTAGTTCTTTTAAAAAGTAATATTTCCTTAGTAGATTAATAAAATGAAATATAAGTAATGATGTTTTATTCCCACCCCAATCAGTACATAACTGAACAATGGACGAGGAACACTACATATACCTTACTAGCCTCGACCAAGAAGATATATACAACAACACAAGTTCAGCATTTACAAACACAATCCCCTCTCTACATTTAAACCCTTCCATTAAACATGAAGTGGCCTTAGTCAACATACTCCTACCCAGACGAGTTAACGCTATCATCAAGGATGAGGGGGAGTCTGGCATAGACGTCTATGCTACTTTTGAACGAGGAACTCTTTCTAAAAGCCCAGAACATCTCATTTACACCTTCCTCCCTAAATCCAACATATTATCCAGAAACATCACATTCATCACGGGTGAGCTTAGCCGACAATTAATCACCGACATGAAACTTAGTTTCCGCGGTGATTTCAAAATATACTTCTCAGAAAGAGAACCAATCGTCACCAATGATCAATCCTTAGAGCGAGTATTACTAGCCTGCACTCTTAACAATGAAGGTACTGGTTCGTTATATTCTCTTAGCCTTCAATTTAAACACAGAATAGCTAATGTACTTGGTTTTGACAGCAGTCGCAAATACACCATTTATCAGGCAAAATCAGATGACATTACAACAGCCTCCAAGGTCGTGGCCTCATCCCCCCCAGACAATGACGGAGGTTGTGACTATTTACTCATTTATAGTGACGTCATCGAGCCGGATCGATACGGGGGGCAAATTGTAAATATCTTAGATGCAATCAATTATCATGACTCATATTCTAGAGGAGCTCATCCCCTAGTGTACAAGACATTAAATACTAACACGTTGGAGAAAGTAAGTATTAAAATAACAGATCAGTTTGGACGAATGGTTAGTTTTGAAGATGGGAGGTCGGTTACGGCGGTCTTACACCTCCGCCCTAAGGTATAACAATATAATCTATATAAATATAAATATATATATATATATATATATATATATATATATATATATATATATATATATATATATATGACAATGTCAGACCACGAAGGAAATTTTAAGGAAATTTCCTGTTTCATTTTCCTTCGTGGTCTGACATTGTCACATTCTTAATCACGTGTTTATTTTCGTGATATACACACATATATATATATATATATATATATATAAATATATATATATATATATATATATATATATATATATATATATATATATATATATATATATATATATATATATATATATATATATATATAAGTGTTTACCCGCATCATCGGTTATTATAAGAAGAGAAGTCGGGATGCGAGTACCTTTCTACACACCCTCCCAGAAGGACTACGGGGAGATCTTCTCCCCCCTCTCTAGGAGACATGGGAAGAGAGGGGGAGCGATGAATGACATACGTACATTCCAAGCGCCTTATCTCAGATCTGGTGGTGTTTTTTTTGGAACCTTAGCTGGCTTGGCTCGGCGAGCCATACCATTTTTCATGAAAACTGTAACGCCGACTGCTATCGATTTTGGGAAAAATGTTCTTGGTGATTTAACCAGTGGTTAACGGGATGTAAAGAGCGCTCTGAGAACTCACGGTATTGATGCTCTTAAGACTGTGGGGAAGAAATTGGTAACAGGCGGGAAAATTAAAAGACTCTCTTGGAGAAGAAAAAATAAAAATAATAAATGTAAACGAGGCCTTGGGTATAAAAATGACGTATTTTCACTATAGTAAGCAGTCATACTTCACCTTTCGGAGGAGATCATGGCGGAGGCTAGTGGAGCTGGGCTGAAAATACCAGTAGAATATTATAGCTCCAGTGTTATTGACCAATTTCTAGAAGTAACAGAATACGTAATGTGGAGAGTTCAATTGCCTCCACGCAGCAAATAGACATTCTACCTGTCAACCTCCCCATTAATCAACATTTGCGGGATAATTACTTAGAATTCCGCATCCCTGGAACCCAGGGCGCCTTCTTAGATCTAGCTAATATTGTTATAGATTTTAAGGTATCTTTAACGAAAGATGACGATACCACAAAATTGGAAGAGGATGACCATGTGGAATTTGTGAATGGGTTGTCAAATACCATGTTTAAAGGTGTTCAGGTGTTTTTAGGAGAGCAGGTATTTGAAACAAATTCTAATTTTAATTATTGGTCGTTTATTAAATTAATCACCTCCCTGCCTCCATCAAAAATGTCTTCCTTGGGGAGAATTGGAGCCTTTCGAAGGGACTGGAGTGATGATGGTGTAATCCCTAACGAATTTACTAATACATTTTTTACTGGGGCAACCGCCAAGGATAAAAAATTTATGACCGATTTAAAAGGTAAAGGATTGTCAATGTGTTTTCCCCTACTATTGGACGTAACAACCCTTGACCAATACATATTAGATTATATAGATGTGCGCCTAAGATTGGAGCTCTCCCCACATGCTTGGGTGCTAAATACAAGTGTGGACGATGGCTCTAAGTATCGGCTGCATATGGATTATGCTAAGTTGTGGGTAACACGAGTGTTCACCTACCCAAGTGCTTACCTAGCCTTAAACAGCTCACTGTTAGCATCCCCAGACCCCATAAGCTATACTTTCAATAAAACCATTTCTAAAACATATGTCCTAACAGGGAATCAAACTAGCCTCTTAATTGATCAGCCTTGGGTGCAAGTAATTCCTCACAAGATATTCATGGTAATTGTACCAATGAATTATTTCGCCGGCCTTCACCAAGGTAATGGATTATATTTTGAAAATGCAAAGCTGAAAAATAATGCCATGTATTTAAACAATAATGCAATTTACCGAATTGGCGGTGATTTCGACAATCATTATGCCCGCCTTTATTACGAAACTTTGAAGACATTAGGGTTAGAGCGTGATTCACTTCTATCCTATGACACTTTTAATAAGGGAAGATCGATATTCACCTTTGACTTAACCACCATTCAAACAAAGGATTCCCTCCCTGTGGAGAAATCTGGCAACTTGCGTATGGAGCTTGAATTTGGCGGTGGTGTTACATATAACAGGCTGGTTTTACTGTTTGGGGAAACGACCGGGGTACTATCCATCGACGGGCAGAGAACTGTTCTATGTGACGTGCGAGCTTAAAAACATAATGAATTGTTATGATATAAATATTAATTTAAAAAATAATGTAGGGGATCGAGCACTCTACCTAGGTTGTTATAATGCTGATGAGATAGAACATTTAAATATCTCATCAAGAAAACCTATTGTTCTCATAACTAATATTTTACCACCACACAGCAGAATCACTATGGGACATTGGGTAGCTATTTATGTTGATAAAGTTAAACATCGAATGTTTTTTTTCGATAGTTATGCAATGTCGGCGGTTACTTATGGACATTATTTTCAAGGATTTATTAAAACTAACAAAATAACAAAGGTGTTTGGAATGTGCTACAGACTCCAGAGTGATTTTACTCTCGCCTGTGGCCTATATTGTGTCATGTTTGTTCATAGGGTGAGTCACCTGTTGTTGCCTTCAACAGTACATTACTTACATAATGTATTTTCAAGCGTTAATTTAAAATTAAATGATAAACGTGCCCTCGCTTATGCGAGACGATATTTTCCTATGAAACATCACTGTGTTAGGACATTTTGTAGAGGAGTAAGGGTTGGATCTTATAGGTGGTGTAGAGAATATTTTTGTTAGCTAGGCAACCTACCTAACAAGGGGATTACCCCCATATAAAACCCCTCTCACCCCACAACCTCCCTAGAAGACCTCCAACCTCCTCATCCTACAAATGGAAGGCGTCTCTCCAAAAACACCCGCAGGGAAGATTGAAGTCCTTGAAGGGCCTGGTTAGTATTACCCTCACTTTCTGGTAAAGATTTATTTTTTTTCCCACAATAGAAAGTTTGTACAACCTCTATTTTACCTCTTCTTTTTTTCAGTGCAATTCTTAGGACCCGTCCACATTTGTAGAGTAGTAATTCTACGTGGGAGGTCTGCCCCAAACAAGATGCTGTTACGTAGCCTAATTGATGATACCTGCTGTAGAGGACACAAGGTCGCTCCTGCAGGGGGAGAGGTATGTACTAGCAGTTCTTAAAGGAAATAGAATATTTTTCAAATAAAAGATATAATCCTATAAATTATTTCCCCCATCTCTTTCCAGAACACTTCAGATGAGGGCCAGAAGGAAACTCGTCCAAAGGGCAACCACCCAACTCACCCCACCCCCCCAAGAGAGGGGGGAGGGGGCCAAGACCTCCCCCCACTCATCACGGATGGGGAGACGTCAGAATTCTTCTCAGATGAGGAAGGGGAGGTGGAGGGGGAAGAGGGATAAGAGTGAGGAAAACCATAACTACAATTATTACCTATCATAATTAACTTCTTATACATCATTTGTGATTTTTACCTAATAAAGCATTAATAAATTCTTTGATTTTTTTTAACCCCTGGGGGAGATTTATAATTTAATACTCCTATATAAGTCCCACTCGACCCCCACTGGGTGTGGAACTCTGTTACGGTAAAGTCAAGGCCATTAGGTGCGAGGAAGGGTACGGGCGACCACCCATACTGAGAGGAACCTGTTTTACACCCGCCCCATAGAGGAATGTGGGGGCGTAACTGGCACTCACCTGTGAGTGTTTATTATACAAATAAATTCATTTTTACTAAAATATACTGTCATACTTTACTGTATAAATGAACAGGATCATAGTGGCGCATAATAGATACCTATCTTCACTGTTTTTCGACTGCTACCACTCACACCTTGGGTGACCTAATATGGAGTGGCACTATGTGGCTCCCCGCTTCTGATTTTCTTATCTGATTTCCATACACAGGTGGCTCTATGTGGCATGTTCTTCACTACTTATATATGTGTTAATTGTACCAGTGACATATTATGTAGGTCTTCATCAGGGGAATGGGTTATATTTTGAAAATGCAAAGATGAGAAGTATTGCCATTTATTTGAATAATAACGCAATTTATCGAATTTTAAACGACTTCTACAATCATTATTCGCATCTTTATTACAAACTTTGAAATCATTAGGCTTAGAGCGTGACTCAATACTTGCTTATGACACCTTTAATAAGGAAAGATCGATATTTGCCTCTGACTTATCTTCCATTCAAAGAAAAGGCTCCCGTCCTGTGGAGATATCTGTCAACTTATGTATGAAGCTTGAATTTGACTCTGGCGTTATATATAATAGGTTGGTATTACTGTTTGCTGACAAAACTGGGGTTTTATCCATTGACGGACACAGAAACGTCCTATGTGATGTGCAAGCTAAAACATAATGAATAGTTGTGATAATAATATAAACTTAAAACAAACTATTTGCTCAGGTGCATTACCTAGGGTGTTCTAATGCGGAAGAGATTGTACAGTTCAATATTTTAACAATGAGGCCTATAATCTTTATGAATAATATCCTACCAACTCACAGTAGGGAGTCTATGGGTCACTGTGTGTATATATATATATATTGATGTAGTTAAACATCGAATGTTTTTTTAACACTTATGCCATGACCCCGGATACATATGGTCATTATTTCGTGGAGTTTATTAAAAAGAACAATATATCAGAAGTGTATAGCATGCGTCACAGACTCCAGAGTGCTTTTAGTCTCGTATGCTGGCTATATTGCATCATGTTTGTTCACAGAATAAGCCACCTGGGCTTATCTTCTGCCTTGTATTATTTACATAATGTATTTTCTAGAGTAACTTTAAAATTAAATGATAAACGGGTCCTTGCCTATGAACGACGATATTTCTTTATGAAACAGCTTTGTATGAAGACATTTCGTAGAGGTCTGACTATTGGTTCTTATCTATGGTGTAGGGAATATTTCTGTTACTTACTTAACCTGAATAACTGACTAAAAAGTGAATCAGGAGGGGTAGGGGAAGGGTGAATATCCTATAAAACCCCAGACAGGTACCAACCCTCTCCATTACTGCCCTATGTTACCTACAAAATGGAAGGTACCACTCAAAAACAATATCATAGATAGATGTCCATGAAGGACCGGGTGAGTATTGATTGTAGTTCTTGACATATATTATTTATATTTTTGTAATAATAGTTTTTTATTTGTTAATTTCGTTCTTTTCTTTAGAACAGTCAAGTCCACATTTGCCGAGTTATAATTCTACGAGGGAGTTCTATCGTGAACGAACTGCTGTTTCGTAGTCTAATTGATGACACGTGTTGTAGAGGTCACAAGTCTGTGGTTTCAGGGGCTGAGACAAGTAGTATTTTTACTTTGTGAATTAGTATACTTATTATAATATCAGATATAAATAAATATACTTTTTATTTAATCATCATACATTTTAAATCGTACTTACAGATTATACATTCCGCCCCCCTCTCTGCCAAGGGCCCCCCAACATAGAAAAGGACCTACCCCCCACAGATAAGCAGCCTCCACCTCCACCACTTGCCAGTGAGGAGGAAGAGAAGTCAGCTGCCGCTAAAAAAAACTAGGGTAGAGGGCAATGAAGGACATCTGCTCATCATGGTGGAGACTTCAGCAACTGATATGGTGAGTGTAAAAGGCTTAGAATTCTACTCAGAGGAGGATGAGGAGGAAGAGGAGTGGAAAGGGTATAACTACTTTTATTATCATTATATATATTTTTTGTAGCCTTTACCTAATAAATGAATTAATAACAAAAATGTTTTTTATTCCCAAAATGGGCCATATTTTAGACCGTATTCTTGGGTGATTGTGGTTCCCTTTAACTCTTTTAAAGAGAGAAAGGAATGGTCACTCGCCCTTGTATGGGAGGCAGGTGACGTAAGTGTTTTTTCCCCTGAGACACGACCGGTCGAGCCGGAAGAGATTGACCACACCTGAACAAATACTAGAATGAATTTATATAATATCCACCATGTCATTTTCTCACTACAGGCAGAGTCTTGGGGGTACATAAACCTATAATTGTTGGTTTAACCAACCATAAAAGTCTTCCTATATTTATAGGAAGAAAGACTATACACCAATAATAGACTATTATTTCTGCTTTCTCCCCTATAATAGACTATTATTTTTTTGAAAATTATAATGCACCCCCTATTAAGGACTATTTTCACATAACTTCGACTGCGGCCATTAAGTGCTCACCCCAGGGTGCCGTTCTCCTTGGACGAGGACCCGCCGCCGATCACCTCCACTACATATTGGAGCCATTTGACGGTACATTTTCCTGGAAGCAACAGAAAAACCCATCTCCAAATGCTGGGTGATACCGGCTGACTTAACCTCCATTGTAGAGTCAATGACCCCTATCCCACTATTAACACACTTAACACCTAATTAACAGTTCATTTTGTTGGGGTCTACAGGTAGGACTCCCTCTACTAGCATTGCTTCACAATTATTAGTATTGTTACAATATTATCATAGTTTCTGTATTATTAGCAGTGTTTCAGCAATATTAGATCTATTTCTGAATAATGAGCATTGTTTCAGAATCATTCGCAGCTGTTAAAAAATATTTGTTCTCTTTCAGACTTATCAGCATTATTTCACAATTATCAGCATTGTTTGAGGCTTAAGAGTATTGTTACAGTAATATGTATTGTTTCAGAATTTCAGTATTATTTCCAACACTTTCATAATTATTTGTTTTGCTTCTGTATTTTCATCAATGTATCAAAATTATTTGCATTGCTTCAGCATTATTTCAGATTGATTAGCAATATTCCAGAATTATTCGCAATGTTTCCTTATTATTATATATATCTATCAGTATTATAAACATTTATTTAGAATTACTGGCATTGTTTCAGCATTATTAGCATACTTGAGAATTATTAGTATTGTTTCCATGCCATATGAACTGATTAAATACTATTAGCATTGCTTCAGAATTATTATAATTGCTTCATTAAAATAAGGATTGTTTCAGAATTATTAGCATTGTTTATGTATTGTTAGCATACTCTCAGTAATATATGAAGTGTGTACTTAACACCAGGCTGACTTCTGATACCGGACCTAACGCCACATTGACTACTGGTGCCGGACCTAACACCACATTGACTACTGGTGCCGGACCTAACGCCACATTGACTACTGGTGCCGGACCTAACACCACATTGACTACTGGTGCCGGACCTAACGCCACATTGACTACTGATACCGGGTCTTACACCACATTGACTACTGGTGCCGGACCTAATGCCACATTGACTACTGGTACCTGACCTAACACCAGGCTGACTACTGGTACCTGACCTAACACCAGGCTGACTACTGATACCGGACCTAACGTCACATTGACTACTGGTACCGGTCCTAACACCAAGGTGACTACTGGTACCTAACCTAACACCAAGGTGACTACTGGTACCGGACCAAACGCCACATTGACTACTGGTACCGGACCTAACGCCAAGGTGACTACTGGTACCGGACCTAACGCCAAGGTGACTACTGGTACCGGACCTAACGCCACATTGACTACTGGTGCCGGACCTAACGCCACATTGACTACTGATACCGGGCCTTAAACCACATTGACTACTGGTGCCGGACCTAATGCCACATTGACTACTGGTACCTGACCTAACACCAGGCTGACTACTGGTACCAGACCTAACACAAGGCTGACTACTGATACCGGACCTAACGCCACATTGACTACTGGTACCGGTCCTAACACCAAGGTGACTACTGGTACCTAACCTAACACCAAGGTGACTACTGGTACCGGACCAAACGCCACATTGACTACTGGTACCGGACCTAACGCGACATTGACTACTGGTGCCGGACCTAACGCCACATTGACTACTGGTGCCGGACCTAACGCCACATTGACAACTGGTACCGGACCTAACGCCACATTGACAACTGGTGCCGGACCTAACGCCACATTGACAACTGGTACCGGACCTAACGTCACATTGACTACTGGTGCCGGTCCTAACGCCACATTGACTACTGGTGCCGGACCTAACGCCACATTGACTACTGGTGCCGGACCTAACACCACATTGACTACTGGTGCCTGACCTAACGCCACATTGACTACTGGTGCCGGACCTAACAACACATTGACTACTGATGCCGGACCTAACACCACATTGACTACTGGTGCTGGACCTAACACCACATTGACTACTGGTGCAGGACCTAACACCACATTGACTACTGGTGCCTGACCTAACGCCACAATGACTACTGGTGCCGGACCTAACACCACATTGACTACTGGTGCCGAACCTAACGCCACATTGACTACTGGTGCCGGACCTAACACCACATTGACTACTGGTGGCGGACCTAACACCACATTGACTATTGGTGCCGGACCTAACACCACATTGACTATTGGTGCCGGACCTAACACCACATTGACTACTGGTGCCGGACCTAACACCACATTGACTATTGGTGCCGGACCTAACACCACATTGACTACTGGTGCCGGACCTAACACCACATTGACTATTGGTGCCGGACCTAACGCCACATTGACTACAGGTACTGGACCTAACGCCACAATGACTATTGGTGCCGGACCTAACGCCACATTGACTACAGGTACTGGACCTAACACCACATTGACTATTGGTGCCGGACCTAACGCCACATTGACTACAGGTACTGGACCTAACACCACATTGACTATTGGTGCCGGACCTAACACCACATTGACTACTGGTGCCGGACCTAACACCACATTGACTACTAGTGCCGGACCTAACGCCACATTGACTACTGGTACCGGGCCTAACGCCACATTGACTACTGGTGCCGGACCTAACGCCACATTGACTACTGGTGCCGGACCTAACGCCACATTGACTACTGGTGCCGGACCTAACCCCACATTGACTACTGCAGGCCGGACCTAACACCACATTGACTACTGGTGCCGGACCTAACACCACATTGACTACTAGTGCCGGACCTAACGCCACATTGACTACTGGTACCGGGCCTAACGCCACATTGACTACTGGTGCCGGACCTAACGCCACATTGACTACTGGTGCCGGACCTAACACCACATTGACTACTGGTGCCGGACCTAACGCCACATTGACTACTGGTGCCGGACCTAACGCCACATTGACTACTGGTGCCAGACCTAACACCACATTGACTACTGGTGACGGACCTAACACCACATTAACTACTGGTGCCGGACCTAACGCCACATTGACTACTGGTGCCGGACCTAACGCCACATTGACTACTGGTGCCGGACCTAACGCCACATTGACTACTGGTGCCGGACCTAACACCACATTGACTACTGGTACCGGACCTAACGCCACATTGACTACTGGTGCCGGACCTAACGCCACATTGACTACTGGTGCCGGACCTAACGCCACATTGACTACTGGTGCCGGACCTAACACCACATTGACTACTGGTACCGGGCCTAACACCAAGGTGACAGGACGCCACGTGCGGCCAGTGTGAGGTGAAGCTAATGCCGCCAAGGCAAGGACGCCATGCATTAGACTGGTGGTGCATCAGCGATATTCCCATGACTGTCACACCACAGTTAACCAAGTGTGAAATAATTTACTGGGATGTGAGTGTGGCTGACCAATTACGTTAGTGTTATAACTTATAACTTATAGTGTTCGTACTTGTCACCACGCCATTGACTCTACGTGTCAGTGGCCAGGCTTAGCAGGACTATTCAGGCACCTGCTACAGGTGTAGAGTGGAGAAGGTGAGGCCAGCAGTGGTGCCTTGCTATGACGATACCCTGTGTGATGACGTCGCCACATGTGTCATATGGGTCGGGATTGTAGTAATCACACATTTAGGGTTGTAGTTACCGATGTTTTCAGTGCTTCATTATTCATTTAGTTATTTCAGTAATTTACATGTGAACGGAGTCTGCGTCACTCGTACAATTTTTTCATGTAGACCAGAGTATTTTTTTATACTCAGTATGTAGTCAAGTGATTTCGTGTGTGTGATGACTTCACTGTGTTGTCTTTCAGTGCCATAAAACTTGCTGTTGTCTACTTTTGTTACATACGTTTTCTTTCAGAGATCAGTACTGGGTATCAGTTCTTGCAATATTATTTGACAAAGTGTTGTGATACTGATTGACAAAGTGACGATGACTGGTGTGCAGCTGTATACCAGTCTTCGTCACATGACAGTGTCAGTGTGATAAGCAGGTATTACTGGAGTTATCACGAGTGTTTAGGTTAGTTCATTCTGTGCCTCACCGGTGGTG
The DNA here is from genome assembly GCF_040958095.1 of Procambarus clarkii. NCBI lineage: Eukaryota > Metazoa > Arthropoda > Malacostraca > Decapoda > Cambaridae > Procambarus > Procambarus clarkii. The sequence goes on from NC_091236.1 coordinate 16,515,264, forward strand.
GAGACAGGTGATCTTAAAGCATACTAACTCTCCTGGAGTTATTCCCACCTGGATTATGCTGATTGTTTAGCTTTGCTAGCGTGATGCTCTCATTTAACGTGTAAACCCTCCTAGTGTAATAGTGTTAAGCTTGGTCAGTAAACCTATGTTAGTATTACGAAAGACTTCCTGTTAACTCCTTCCTAAGTACTACCACACGCCAGATACGTTAGTCTACTTAAGTCCCCTTTGGCATAGCTGGGTAGTGCTGCTTCACAGCTCTACACCTTATGTATCATAACATTAGGTGGGAACCCCTTAGTTACTTACGCCCTATAACGTCTTTTACGATTACGATTTACTTTTACTAGATTACGTCCTAGTGACGAGAGATGACGATATTCTGGTGGTGGATATTACCACCTTGTGTAATACTCTCAAATATCGCAACATCGGAGTCGTGACTGTTGTTCTCGCCACGATGCACCACATGCATTGATGGCCTGCAGATCCTGAACCCTTGCTCAGTGTTGCAGCTGTTGAAATCGTTTCAAGTGTGAAAATCCATTTCAACTCATTCAGTATTATTAGCAATGAATCAGCATGACTAGCATTGCTTCAATATTATTAGAACTGCTTAAATATTATTAGCATTCTTTCAGTGCGAGCAATAAGTGAAATCGTCACTAGGCTTCTGTTGAAGCCTCAGGATCGCCAAAGGATTCAATTGAATCCCAGGTTTAATTGTTTTTCAGCATGTTCTGGTTAAGTGGTTTAGATGTGCGCTTGGAAGTTCCAAGTGAGCAGGTTGGAATCCTCATCACAGCTCCAACTAATTTTCTCATTTTTTTTAGCATTTTTTAATTGTTTTAATATTATTATCATTCCTTCAGTATTATTAGCATTGTTTCAGTATTATTTGCACTGTTGCAGAACTATTAGCATGGTTTCTGAATTATTGGCATTGTTTTCAGCATTTGTCCCATGTTATCAGTTATTTTTTCATTATTTCATTATCATTAGCATTTTTAAGCATTATTAGCGTTAATGCAGTATTATTATCATTATTTCATTACTCTAATTCAGAAATATTAACATTATTTCAGAATTATCATTATTTTTTACCTTCCATTTTTTCTGAAACTGTTTTATGGTTTCAGTATTACTTGCATTGTTCCAGAATTATTAGTAATGTTTCTACATAACTAAAAATTTATCAGTATATTATAATTTCTTCAGGATTATCATAGTTTCAGTATAACTAGCATATTTTCAAAATTATTTTCATTGTTTCAATGTTATCATTATTTCAGTTTTCCGAAGTTATTTTTGTTTTAAATTTTTAGTATTGTTCCAGATTTATCAGCACTGCTATAGAATTATTAGACAAATTTCTGAATTATTTTTATAGTTCAAATACTATAATTATTATTAGCATATAGTCAACAAATTTTGCATTGCACCAGTTTCATTTGTGTTTATTTATAATCAACATTGCTTCGGTGTTTTTGAATTGTTTAAGTGTTATTGGAATAGTTTCAGAATTACTTTGATTTTAAATATTCATAGAAGCACTAAACAGCTAGTATTAAGCACTACAACCCCAAAGAATGAGGTGATTTTATAAAATACTATATTCAAGATTACCATCAGAGTGCCGTCGGGATGGTGGGGAAAATAGCCTCGGCTACCATCATCTTTTGAACGGTCGTGATGGTCGAGAGGTTAAGGTGTCCTGTACACCTTAGGCCTGTACACCTGGAGGCCTGGTCGACGACCGAGCCGCGGGGACGCTAAGCACCGAAAGCACCTCAAGATATACAACAGTTGCATAGTGATCCTGGCAGTATAGGTTCGAGTCACTTCTGGGATGTGAGTTTTTGGTTGCATATATGCCTGGGGACCATTCAGGCTTGTTCATATATATATATATATATATATATATATATATATATATATATATATATATATATATATATATATATATATATATATATATATATATATATATATATATATATATATATATATATATATATATATATATATATATATATATATATATATATATATACATAGTATATAGTAGGCATCCTTCAGTCTCGGGAGACTATGGAGTTGCGCCCTAGTTGTCAATCCTGGTGCAGCGTCTGGTGTGACTGATGAGGCCAATCCGAGAGTGGCAGTCCATCCCACACCGAGCACAAACGAAGTCCGATTCTGGTCTGTCTTCCTGGTTACCGGCTTTCCTTCTCTGTCTCTTTGCCTCCGATTCCTTGGCAAGTGACTCCTCGAACTTGGAGAGACCTCGTTGAACAGACTGCCTCCAGGCTGAACGGTCTGTAGCCAGTGTCTCCCATATAGCAAGATCGACGTCCATGGCTTTCAGGTCATATATATATATATATATATATATATATATATATATATATATATATATATATATATAAATTGAGCAATCTGTTTTAAGCAATCTGTTTTGAGCAATCTGTACATGGAATGTTTCGAAACAAATATCCTTCCCAGGATTTTACCCTCAAATTTGCTTTGGTACAGGTACGTTTACGATATTTTGTGCCTGTGGCCGGTTAATCATGACGAAACTGATTTTCTCAATCAAATTAATTCGCTGGTTCCGTCAATTAAATTCACAATTGAGAACGAAGTGAATGGTGTTCTGCCTTTTTTAGACATCATGATTCATAGAATTGGTAGGAGTTTCAAATTCAATGTGTATAGGAAACCTACCAATGTGTGCTCGTATGTACATTTCTATTCAAATCATCATGTTCAGGTCAAGTGGGCAGTTTTTTCTGGTATGTTTCTCAGAGCACTGAGAGTTTGCAGTCCGGAATTTTTCGACGAAGAAATAGCAAATATACTTGAAATTGGGAAGAAGTTAAAATACCCAAAATCGATCTTGGATCTTGCGTTTGGTCAAGCAAAAAGGACTTTCTACAAACAGACTACTAAGTCTAAACCAGAACTGAAAAATTCGTTGGTATTACCATATTCTGAGGGTCTAGTAAATCTTGCCCCAGCCCTGAAGAACCTTAATATTAATCTAGTGTTCAAAAATGATAATACAGTTAAGTCCATGTTAATTAAGAACTCGCCCTCGTCTGTAGCAGGTTGTGTGTATTCCATCCCTTCTAATGAGTGTGCATGTGTTTACATCAGCCAGACAGGTAAATCTCTTTCCTCGCGTTTAAAACAGCATTCATATGCTATTCGTACAGCCCAGCAATCCAGTGCATTGTATTTACATTCCAGTTTATGTAATCATTCTATCGACTTCACAGGGGCAAAATGTACTGTTGAAAGTAAGGATTTTGTTGAACGAAACGTGATCGAGTCTGCTCTGATCAAACATTGTAACAACAGCCTTAATGTGAGCCTCGGTGTGTACAAGTTGGAACCCTATTTAAGCCTCAATATAGCACGCCAAAACAATATAGCAATCATTTAACACGTATGGCACTTGAAGATATTAATAGGAGCTGCCTCGTATGGGCCAATAGGCCTTCTGCAGTTACCTTCTTTCTTATAATTCCTTTCCTCCACTTATTTTTGGTGGTCAGGTGATCTGCCCAGGCGGATATAAAGGTCTGATCAGCAATCTTATCTTCATTCTACTTTGCTCTGATGAAGGTGAATTAGCCAAAAACGCGTTAAGCATTTTCTATTTTTCACATGTGGTTATTCTGCACATATATATATATATATATATATATATATATATATATATATATATATATATATATATATATATATATATATATATATATATATATATATATATATATATAGATATATATATATATATATATATATATATATATATATATATATATATATATATATATATATATATATATATATATTAGTATATTTTGGTAGCAGTCTTTCCTGTAGACATATATTAAATATGACCGAAAAAGTAAGATTAATAATTCTAACACGAATTTTCTCAATCTTTCGTACATTACGCTTCACTGTTGGAGGTAAATCAAAAATCACTTCTCCAAAATTCATTTTTATTTCTAGTCTGACGCGACACGGGCGCGTTTCGTAAAACTTATTACATTTTCAAAGACTTCACAAATACACAACTGATTAGAACTTACGTAAGTAAGATTACGATTATGTAAGTTCTAATCAGTTGTGTATTTGTGAAGTCTTTGAAAATGTAATAAGTTTTACGAAACGCGCCCGTGTCGCGTCAGACTAGAAATAAAAATGAATTTTGGAGAAGTGATTTTTGATTTACCTCCAACAGTGAAGCGTAATGTACGAAAGATTGAGAAAATTCGTGTTAGAATTATTAATCTTACTTTTTCGGTCATATTTAATATATGTCTACAGGAAAGACTGCTACCAAAATATACTAATATATATATATATATATATATATATATATATATATATATATATATATATATATATATATATATATATATATATATATATATATATATATATATAATATATATATGTATATATATATATATATATAATATATATATGTATATATATATATATATATATATATATATATATATATATATATATATATATATAATATATATATGTATATATATATATATATATATATATATATATATATATAATATATATATATATAATATATATATATATATAATATATATATATATAATATATATATATATATAATATATATATATATATATATATTATATATATATATATATATATATATATATATATATATATATGTATATATATATATATATATATATATATATATATATATATATATATATATATATATATATATATATATATATATATATATATATATAAACTTTAGACACACTCACCCACCAGGAGACTTGATCCCTCATCAGCACAGATGCTTCACAGCAGCACTGGCATAACAGGTATGCACTTAAACCCACTATACGACACTCAAAGCCTTAAAAGAGGTGGAAATTCTGGGGTATTTGACCCCCCAGATACTTCCACCTCCCAAGACCTCTAGAGTAGGTGAGAAGTCACTCGCGATTTTTCATCAAGTCCTGTTATATGGGAGAACACGGTGTCCATGCTTAATGCACTAACTTGCCTAAACCACAAGTTTGAAGTTAACTTTAGACACACACACACACACCCACCAAGAGACTTGAACCCTCATCAGCACAGATGCTTCACATCACTGGCATTACACTTATGCACTTAAACATACTACACCACACTCAGAGCCTTAAAAGAAGTGAAAATTCTGGGGTGAGAAGTCAGTCACTTATTTTTCATCAAGCCCTGTTATATGGGAGAAAACGTTGTCCATGCTTAATGCATTAACTTGCCTAAACCACAAGTTGGTGTTAAATACTCCAGAACTTGTGGGCATTTGTGGGAATAAATACTCTTTTAAGGCTCAGAGTGTGGTGTAGTGGGTTTCAGTGCTTACCTGCTATGCATGTGCTGTGAAGTATCTGTGCTGACTTTAGTTGAAGTCTCCTGGTGGGTGTGTGTGTCTAAAGGTGTTAACTTGAAACTTTTGGTTTAGGCATGTTAGTGCACATATATATATATATATATATATATATATATATATATATATATATATATATATATATATATATATATATATATATATATATATGTATATATATATATATATATATATATATATATATATGTATATATATATATATACATGTATATATATATATATATATATATATATATATATATATATATATATATATATATATATATATATATATATATATATATGTCGTACCTAGTAGCCAGAACTCACTTTTCAGCCTACTATTCAAGGCCCGATTTGCCTAATAAGCCAAGTTTTCCTGAATTAATATATTTACTATAATTTGTTTCTTATGAAATGATAAAGCAACCCTTTTCTCTATGTATGAGGTCAATTTTTTTTTATTGGAGTTAAAATTAACGTAGATATATGACCGAACCTAACCAACCCTACCTAACCTAACCTAACCTATATTTATAGGTAAGGTTAGGTTAAGTAGCCAAAAAAAGCTAGGTTAGGTTAGGTTAGGTAGGTTAGGTAGACGAAAAAACATTAATTCATGAAAACTTGGCTTATTAGGCAAATCGGGCCTTGAATAGTAGGCTGAGAAGTGCGTTCTGGCTATTAAGTACGACATATATATATATATATATATATATATATATATATATATGTCGTACCTAGTAGCCAGAACACACTTTTTGGCCTACTATGCAAGGCCCGATTTGCCTAATAAGCCAAGTTTTCCTGAATTAATATATTTTTTCTAATTTTTTTCTTATGAAATGATAAAGCTACCTATTTCATTATGTATGAGGTCAATTTTTTTTATTCGAGTTAAAATTAACGTAGATATATGACCGAACCTAACCAATCCTACCTAACCTAACCTAACCTATCTTTATAGGTTAGGTTTGGTTAGGTAGCCGAAAAAGTTAGGTTAGGTAGTCGAAAAACAATTAATTCATGAAAACTTGGCTTATTAGGCAAATCGGGCCTTGCATAGTAGGCTGAGAAGTGCGTTCTGGCTACTAGGTACGACATATATATATATATATATATGTCGTACCTAGTAGCCAGAACGCACTTCTCAGCCTACTATGCAAGGCCCGATTTGCCTAATAAGCCAAGTTTTCATGAATTAATGTTTTTTCGTCTACCTAACCTACCTAACCTAACCTAACCTAGCTTTTTTTGGCTACCTAACCTAACCTTACCTATAAATATAGGTTAGGTTAGGTTAGGTAGGGTTGGTTAGGTTCGGTCATATATCTACGTTAATTTTAACTCCAATAAAAAAAAATTGACCTCATACATAGAGAAAAGGGTTGCTTTATCATTTCATAAGAAAAAAATTATAGTAAATATATTATTTCAGGAAAACTTGGCTTATTAGGCAAATCGGGCCTTGAATAGTAGGCTGAGAAGTGAGTTCTGGCTACTAGGTACGACATATATATATATATATATATATATATATATATATATATATATATATATATATATATATATATATATATATATATATATATATATATATATATATATATATATATATATGCGAACAAGCCTGAATGGTCCCCAGGACATATGCAACTGAAAACTCACACCCCAGAAGTGACTCGAACCCATACTCCCAGAAGCAACGCAACTGGTATGTACAAGACGCCTTAATCCACTTGACCATCACGACTGGACATAATGAGGTGATAGCCGAGGCTATATGAACCACCCCACCGCCGGCACTCGGATAGTTATCTTGGGCATAGCATTTTACCAAATCACCTCATTCTTTGGGGCACACGTGAGGAACACAAATGCGAACAAGCCTGAATGGTCCCCAGGACATATGCAACGGTTATTCAGCTGCAACATATTCAGTTGCATATGTCCTGGGGACCATTCAGGCTTGTTCGCATTTGTGTTCCTCACGTGTGCCCCAAAGAATGAGGTGATTTGGTAAAATGCTATGCCCAAGATAACTATCCGAGTGCCGGCGGTGGGGTGGTTCATATAGCCTCGGCTATCACCTCATTATGTCCGGTCGTGATGGTCAAGTGGATTAAGGCGTCTTGTACATACCAGTTGCGTTGCTTCTGGGAGTATGGGTTCGAGTCACTTCTGGGGTGTGAGTTTTCAGTTGCATATGTCCTGGGGACCATTCAGGCTTGTTCGCATTTGTGTTCCTCACGTGTGCCCCAAAGAATGAGGTGATTTGGTAAAATGCTATGCCCAAGATAACTATCCGAGTACCGGCGGTGGGGTGGTTCATATAGCCTCGGCTATCACCTCATTATGTCCGGTCGTGATGGTCAAGTGGATTAAGGCGTCTTGTACATACCAGTTGCGTTGCTTCTGGGAGTATGGGTTCGAGTCACTTCTGGGGTGTGAGTTTTCAGTTGCATATGTCCTGGGGACCATTCAGGCTTGTTCGCATATATATATATATATATATATATATATATATATATATATATATATATATATATATATATATATATGTCGTACCTAGTAGCCAGAACTCACTTCTCAGCCTACTATGCAAGACCCGATTTGCCTAATAAGCCAAGTTTTCATGAATTAATTATTTTTCGACTACCTAACCTACATAACCTAACCTAACCTAACTTTTTCGGCTACCTAACCCAACCTAACCTTTAGAGATAGGTTAGGTTAGGTAGGGTTGGTTAGGTTCGGTCATATATCTACGTTAATTTTAACTCCAATAAAATAAAATTGACCTCATACATAAGGAAATGGGTAGCTTTATCATTTCATAAGAAAAAAAATAGAGAAAATATATTAATTCAGGAAAACTTGGCTTATTAGGCAAATCGGGCCTTGCATAGTAAGCTGAGAAGTGCGTTCTGGCTACTAGGTACGACATATATATATATATATATATATATATATGTCGTACCTAATAGCCAGAACGCACTTCTCAGCCTACTATTCATGGCCCGATTTGCGTAATAAGCCAAGTTTTCATGAATTAATGTTTTTTCGTCTACCTAACCTACCTAACCTAACCTAACCTAGCTTTTTTTGGCTACCTAACCTAACCTTACCTATAAATATAGGTTAGGTTAGGTTAGGTAGGGTTGGTTAGGTTCGGTCATATATCTACGTTAATTTTAACTCCAATAAAACAAATTGACCTCATACATAGAGAAAAGGGTTGCTTTATCATTTCATAAGAAAAAAATTATAGTAAATATAATAATTCAGGAAAACTCGGCTTATTAGGCAAATCGGGCCTTGAATTGTAGGCTGAGAAGTGAGTTCTGGCTACTAGGTACGACATATATATATATATATATATATATATATATATATATATATATATATATATATATATGTCGTACCTAGTAGCCAGAACGCACTTCTCAGCCTACTATGCAAGGCCCGATTTGCCTAATAAGCCAAGTTTTCATGAATTAATTGTTTTTCGACTACCTAACCTAACTTTTTCGGCTACCTAACCAAACCTAACCTATAAAGATAGGTTAGGTTAGGTTAGGTAGGATTGGTTAGGTTCGGTCATATATCTACGTTAATTTTAACTCGAATAAAAAAAATTGACCTCATACATAATGAAATAGGTAGCTTTATCATTTCATAAGAAAAAAATTTGAAGAAATATATTAATTCAGGAAAACTTGGCTTATTAGGCAAATCGGGCCTTGCATAGTAGGCCAAAAAGTGTGTTCTGGCTACTAGGTACGACATATATATATATATATATATATATATATATATATATGTGTCGTACCTAGTAGCCAGAACGCACTTCTCAGCCTAGTATGCAAGGCCCGATTTGCCTAATAAGCCAAGTTTTCCTGAATTAATATATTTTCTCTAATTTTTTTCTCACGAAATGATAAAGCTATCCATTTCATTATGTATGAGGTAAATTTTTTTTATTGGAGTTAAAATTAACGTAGATATATGACCGAACCTAACCAACCCTACCTAACCTAACCTAACTTATCTTTATAGGTTAGGTTAGGTTAGGTAGCCGAAAAAGTTATGTTTGGTTAGGTTAGGTAGGTTAGGTAGTCGAAAAAACATTAATTCATGAAAACTTGGCTTATTAGGCAAATCAGGCCTTGCATAGTAGGCTGAGAAGTGCATTCTGGCTACTAGGTACGACATATATATATATATATATATATATATATATATATATATATATATATATATATATATATATATATATATATATATGTCGTACCTAATAGCCAGAACGCACTTCTCAGCCTACTATTCAAGGCCCGATTTGCCTAATAAGCCAAGTTTTCATGAATTAATGTTTTTTCGTCTACCTAACCTACCTAACCTAACCTAACCTAGCTTTTTTTGGCTACCTAACCTAACCTTACCTATAAATATAGGTTAGGTTAGGTTAGGTAGGGTTGGTTAGGTTCGGTCATATATCTACGTTAATTTTAACTTAAATAAAAAAAATTGACCTCATACATAGAGAAAAGGGTTGCTTTATCATTTCATAAGAAAAAAATTATAGTAAATATATTAATTCAGGAAAACTTGGCTTATTAGGCAAATCGGGCCTTGAATAGTAGGCTGAGAAGTGAGTTCTGGCTACTAGGTACGACATATATATATATATATATATATATATATATATTTTTTTTTTTATATATATATATATATATATATGTCGTACCTAGTAGCCAGAACGCACTTCTCAGCCTACTATGCAAGGCCCGATTTGCCTAATAAGCCAAGTTTTCATTATTAATGATTTTCCGACTACCTAACCTACCTAACCTAACCTAACCTAACTTTTTTCAGCTACCTAACCTAACTTAACCTATAAAGGTAGGTTAGGTTAGGTTAGGTAGGGTTGGTTAGGTTCGGTCATATATCTACGCTAATTTTAACTCCAATAAAAAAATATTGACCTCATACATAATGAAATGGGCAGCTTTATCATTTCATAAGAAAAAAATTAGAGAAAATAAATTAATTCTGGAAAACTTGGCTTATTAAGCAAATCGGGCCTTGCTTAGTAGGCTGAGAAGAGCGTTCTGGCTACTAGGTACGACATATATATATATATATATATATATATATATATATATATATATATATATATATGTATATATATATATATATATATATATATATATATATATATATTTATATATATTTATATATTTATATATATATATGTCGTACCTAGTAGCCAGAACTCACTTCTCGGCCTACTATGCATGGCCCGATTTCCCTAATAAGCCAAGTTTTCATGAATTAATTGTTTTTCGACTACCTAACCTACCTAACCTAACCTAACCAAACTTTTTCTGCTACCTAACCTAACCTAACCGATAGAGATAGGTTAGGTTAGGTTAGGTAGGGTTGGTTAGGTTCGGTCATATATCTACGTTAATTTTAACCCCAATAAAAAAAAATTGACCTCATACATAATGAAATGGGTAGCTTTATCATTTCATAAGAAAAAAATTAGGAAAAATATATTAATTCAGGAAAACTTGGCTTATTAGGCAAATCGGGCCTTGCATAGTAGGCAGAGAAGTGCGTTCTAGCTATAAGGTACGACATATGTATATATATATATATATATATATATATATATATGTCGTACCTAGTAGCCAGAACGCACTTCTCAGCCTACTATGCAAGGCCCGATTTGCCTAATAAGCCAAGTTTTCATGAATTAATTGTTTTTCGACTACCTAACCTACCTAACCTAACCTAACCTAACTTTTTCGGCTACCTAACCAAACCTAACCTATAAAGATAGGTTAGGTTAGGTTAGGTAGGCTTGGTTAGGTTCGGTCATATATCTACGTTAATTTTAACTCCAATAAAAAAAAATTGACCTCATACATAATGAAATGGGTAGCTTTATCATTTCATAAGAAAAAAATTAGAAAAAATATATTAATTCAGGAAAACTTGGCTTATTAAGCAAATCGGGCCTTGAATTGTTGGCCAAAAAGTGAGTTCTGGCTACTAGGTACGACATATATATATATATATATATATATATATATATATATATATATATATATATATATATATATATATATATATATATATATATATGTCGTACCTAATAGCCAGAACGCACTTCTCAGCCTACTATGCAAGGCCCGATTTGCCTAATAAGCCAAGTTTTCCTGAATTAATATATTTTTCCTAATTTTTATATATATATATATATATATACATATGTCGTACCTAATAGCCAGAACGCACTTCTCTGCCTACTATGCAAGGCCCGATTTGCCTAATAAGCCAAGTTTTCATGAATTAATTGTTTTTCGACTACCTAACCTACCTAACCAAACCTAACTTAACTTTTTCGGCTACCTAACCTAACCTAACCTAAAAAGATAGGTTAGGTTAGGTTAGGTAGGGTTGGTTAGGTTTGGTCATATATCTACGTTAATTTTAACTCCAATAAAAAAATATTGACCTCATACATAATGAAATGGGTAGCTTTATCATCTCATAAGAAAAAAAATTGAGAAAATATAATAATTCAGGAAAACTTGGCTTATTAGGCAAATCGGGCCTTGCATAGTAGGCCGAGAAGTGCGTTCTGGCTACTAGGTACGACATATATATATATATATATATATATATATATATATATATATATATATATATACATATATATATATATATATATATATATATATATATATATATATATATATATATATATATATATCTGGGGTGTGAGTTTTCAGTCGCATATAGTCCTGGGGACCATTCAGGCTTGTTCGCATTTGTGTTCCTCACGTGTGCCCCAAAGAATGAGGTGATTTGGTGAAATGCTATGCCCAAGATTACCATCCGAGTTGCCGGCGGGGAAGTGGTTCAAATAGCTTCGGCTATCACTTCCTTTTGTCCGGCCGTGATGGTCAAGCGGATTATGGCGCCCTGTAGTTACCAGTTGCGTTGCTCCTGGGAGTATGGGTTCGAGTCACTTCTGGGGTGTGAGTTTTCAGTCGCATATAGTCCTGGGGACCATTCAGGCTTGTTCGCATATATATATATATATATATATATATATATATATATATATATATATATATATATATATATATATATATACATATATATATATATATATATATATATATATATATATATATATATATATATATATATATATATATATATATATATATATATATATATATATATATATATACCACCTTTGGTGCAAGTGTAGGGACCCATAGCCTCGGAGAAGAAAATAAAGAGTACTCAGAGAAGATCTTGTGGATCCTCACTGAACACTTTGATATTTTCTTCTCCTACCACCCCTATTCTTTTGGTATGTGTGTATATTTATCTAACTTTATTTGAAAATGTCATTACACAAAAAAGTTACAATGTTGATTACATTTAGGGTACAAAGCTGCTTGTCACAAGTTGAAAAGCTCCTCCAGCTCCTCAGATGGCGGGCAGGAACCATGGATGCAGTGAGCACTTCCTCTCTGGATTGCCACACTAAGGCGCTGAAAAATAAAACTGGCAGCACTAGGGTCTCTAGTTGTTTCGAATAGCTTAGACCCCAACTCCTTCCAAATGCTAGCAGCACTTTTACCCCAGGCACCAAGTGTCTCTGAGCAATGAGGACAAAATTGTAGTGGTGCTCAAGGATTGGCAGCTCCTCCTGCTTGTGTAGAACTGAAGTCAACATAGGTATTGGCTAAAGTTGAAATGCGAGTGTATTCCCATATTATATGTATATATATATATATATATATATATATATATATATATATATATATATATATATATATATATATATATATATATATATATATATATATATATATATATATATATATATATATATATATATTAGTATATTTTGGTAGCAGTCTTTCCTGTAGACATATATTATTAAATATGACCGAAAAAGTAAGATTAATAATTCTAACACAAATTTTCTCTATCTTTCGTACATTTCTTTTCACTGTTGGTGGTAATTCAAAAATCAATTCTCCAAAATTCATTTTTATTTCTAGTCTGACGCGACACTTGAGCGCGTTTCGTAAAACTTATTACATTTTCAAAGACTTTAGTTTACACATACACAACTGAATAGAACTTACACATCTCCGATTTGTTTATATCTACATTTGAGTGAGGTGGATGGGGTGAGGTGGTATTAATAGGGTATTAATTTCATCAACACAAGACAGAACACGAAACAATGGGTATTGAATGGAATTGATTGTAGAAAGCCTATTGGTCCATATTTCTTGATGCTTCTATATTGGAGCGGAGTCTTGAGGTGGGTAGAATATAGTTGTCCATTAGTTGGCTGTTGATTGCTGGTCTTGACTTTTTAATGTGTAGTGCCTCGCAAACGTCAAGCTGTCTGCTATCGCTGTATCTATCGATGATTTCTGTGTTGTTTACTAGGATTTCTCTGGCGATAGTTTGGTTGTGGGAAGAGATTATATGTTCCTTAATGGAGCCCTGTTGCTTATGCATCGTTAAACGCCTAGAAAGAGACGTTGTTGTCTTGCCTATATACTGGGTTTTTTGGAGCTTACAATCCCCAAGAAGGCATTTGAAGGCATAGACGACGTTGGTCTCTTTTAAAGCGTTCTGCTTTGTGTCTGGAGAGTTTCTCATGAGTAGGCTGGCCGTTTTTCTGGTTTTATAGTAAATCGTCAGTTGTATCCTCTGATTTTTGTCTGTAGGGATAACGTTTCTATTAACAATATTTTTCAGGACCCTTTCCTCCGTTTTATGAGCTGTGGAAAAGAAGTTCCTGTAAAATAGTCTAATAGGGGGTATAGGTGTTGTGTTAAATGTCTCTTGAGAGGTTGCATGGCGTTTCACTTTCCTTCTTTGAAACAAGGATTATCAAGAAACTAACAACGTTATATGGAGGACCTATGGCAATTCCACGACCAAGAGATGGCTTCCTGAACCTTGCAGGAATCAACCTCACTGCGGACCAAGTCACTCTCCTAAATCTGGGCATAAACTGTCACGTTATGTCCAGACCGAGTGAGATGGCCCGAAAAGTGGAGTTGGAAATTCTGTTGGACGACATATTCGACCTCGAGACACAAAAGAAGGTCACTACCAAAGATACCTTACAAGCAGAACTTATTGCGGAAGGAGGAAAGAATCGAGGCAATTACAGAAGCACCATACTGTCCCCCGAGCTCAAAGCGGCAGCTAAAAGCCTTCGTGAGAACAGGGAGATAGTTGTCTGGAGAGGTGACAAGTCGCCAATATATGTCATTCTTAAAAAAGACGAATATCTGGCGAAAATGAACCTCATACTCTCTGACCAAACTAAATTCCAAAGGGTAACGAAGGACACTACAGCCAAATTGAAAGCAAAGGTCAACAAACTGATTGAAACTGTGAACGCCAAGAAATCCGGACTCCACCTGCCAAAGATTATTGGGGAATATAAACCTGGATATGCATATGGAAATGTCAAGACACACAAGCCTGGAAACCCACTTTGGCCAATCATTAGCCAGATACCCACACCCACGTACAGACTGGCGAAGCGACTCAACGGCCTGCTGACTCCTTATGTCCCTTGTGCCTTCAGCCTGAAGTCTCCAAAAGAATTTGTTGACTTACTGCGGGGCACACGGGCCACAGGGATAAGAGCCTAGTTGGACGTAGAATCACTGTTCACCAACGTAACTGTGGACGAGACAATCGGGATGATAGCTGACAGAGTGTATCGTGATCCAGCTGGTACTCCTCTTGACATACCAGAGAATATTCTAAGGAAACTACTCCAAGCTTGTACCAAAGAGGCACCCTTCTTGAGCCCGGATGGGCACATGTATAAGCAAGTAGATGGGGTCGCCATGGGTTCTCCCCTAGGTGTCCTGTTTGCAAACTTCTACATGGGTACCATCGAGCAAAAAGTCTTAGTCGACATGAACTTGAAACCGGCCATATACTGCAGGTATGTTGACGTCATTTTTACACAGGTACCTGATGTCAGACATCTGCAGGAGCTGAAGGAGGCGTTTGAGCAGAATTCCGTGCTGCGTTTCACTTACGAGATGGAAAAGGTTGGGAAGCTGCCCTTTCTAGATGTAACAGTCATGGAAAAGAGCGGAGGTTTCAACACTGCAGTCTACACTAAGGAAACGAACATAGGAATGTGCCTAAATGCCAACAGCGACTGCCCAGACAGGTACAAGAGGAGTGTTGTTAACGCATATGTCGACCGTGCTTTCAGCCACAGCTCAGAATGGAAGCAAGTCGACGAAGAACTCTGTAGGGTAAGGCAGGTCCTAGTCAACAACGGCTTCTCCAATGGTTTCATCGAAGACATCATAAGAAGGAAAGTGAAACGCCATGCAACCTCTCAAGAGACAACTAACACAACACCTATACCCCCAATTAGACTATTTTACAGGAACTTCTTTTCCACAGCTCATAAAACGGAGGAAAGGGTCCTCAAAGATATTGATAATAGAAACGTTATCACTACAGACAAAAATCAGAGGATACAACTGACGATTTACTATAAAACCAGAAAAACGGCCAGCCTACTCATGAGAAACTCTCCAGACACTAAACAGAACGCTTTAAAAGAGACTAACATCGTCTATGCCTTCAAATGCCCACTTGGGGACTGTACGCTCCAAAAAACCCAGTATATAGGCAAGACAACAACATCTCTTTCTAGGCGTTTAACGATGCATAAGCAACAGGGCTCCATTAAGGAACATATAATCTCTTCCCACAACCAAACTATCGCCAGAGAAATCCTAGTAAACAACACAGAAATCATCGATAGATACTACGATAGCAGACGGCTTGACGTTTGCGAGGCACTACACATTAAAAAGTCAACACCAGCAATCAACAGCACACTAATGCCCAACTATATTCTATCCACCTCAAGACTCTGCTCCAATATAGAAGCATCAAGAAATATGGACCAATAGGCTTTCTACAATCACTTCCATTCAATACCCATTGTTTCGTGTTCTGTCTTGTGTTGATGAAATTAATACCCTACTAATACCACCTCACCCCATCCACCTCACTCAAATGTAGATATAAACAAATCGGAGATGTGTAAGTTCTATTCAGTTGTGTATGTGTAAACTAAAGTCTTTGAAAATGTAATAAGTTTTACGAAACGTGCTCAAGTGTCGCGTCAGACTAGAAATAAAAATGAATTTTGGAGAATTGATTTTTGAATTACCACCAACAGTGAAAAGAAATGTACGAAAGATTGAGAAAATTCGTGTTAGAATTATTAATCTTACTTTTTCGGTTATATTTAATAATATATATATTAGTATATTTTGGTAGCAGTCTTTCCTGTAGACATATATTATTAAATATGACCGAAAAAGTAAGATTAATAATTCTAACACGAATTTTCTCAATCTTTCGTACATTACGCTTCACTGTTGGAGGTAAATAAAAAATCACTTCTCCAAAATTCATTTTTATTTCTAGTCTCACGCGACACGGGCGCGTTTCGTAAAACTTATTACATTTTCAAAGACTTCACAAATACACAACTGATTAGAACTTGCGTTTCTCTGATTTTATATCTACATTTGAGTGAGGTGGGAAGGGTGATGTGGCATTAACACAAGACAGAACAATAGGGGATATTAATAGGGTATTAAAAGTATCAACACAAGACAGAACAGAAACAATGGGTATTGAATAGAAGTGTTTGTAGTAAGCCTATTGGTCCATATTTCTTGATGCTTCTATATTGGAGCGGAGTCTTGAGGTGGGTAGAATATAGTTGTGCAATAATTGGCTGTTGATTGCTGGTGTTGACTTCTTGATGTGTAGTGCCTCGCAAACGTCAAGCCGCCTGCTATCGCTGTATCTATCGATGATTTCTGTGTTGTTTACTAGGATTTCTATCCTAGTAAAATCCTAGTAAACAACACAGAAATCATCGATAGATACAGCGATAGCAGGCGGCTTGACGTTTGCGAGGCACTACACATCAAGAAGTCAACACCAGCAATCAACAGCCAATTATTGCACAACTATATTCTACCCACCTCAAGACTCCGCTCCAATATAGAAGCATCAAGAAATATGGACCAATAGGCTTTCTACAAACACTTCTATTCAATACCCATTGTTTCTGTTCTGTCTTGTGTTGATACTTTTAATACCCTATTAATATCCCCTATTGTTCTGTCTTGTGTTAATGCCACATCACCCTTCCCACCTCACTCAAATGTAGATATAAAATCAGAGAAACGCAAGTTCTAATCAGTTGTGTATTTGTGAAGTCTTTGAAAATGTAATAAGTTTTACGAAACGTGCCCGTGTCGCGTCAGACTAGAAATAAAAATGAATTTTGGAGAAGTGATTTTTCATTTACCTCCAACAGTGAAGCGTAATGTACGAAAGATTGAGAAAATTCGTGTTAGAATTATTAATCTTACTTTTTCGGTCATATTTAATAATATAATATATATATATATATATATATATATATATATATATATATATATATATATATATATATATATATATATATATATATATATATATGTAACTGAAAACTCACACCCCAGAAGTGACTCGAACCCATACTCCCAGGAGCAACGCAACTGGTATGTACAAGACGCCTTAATCCACTTGACCATCACGACCGGACATAATGAGGTGATAGCCGAGGCTATTTGAACCACCCCACCGCCGGCACTCGGATAGTAATCTTGGGCATATCATTTTACCAAATCACCTCATTCTTTGGGGCACACGTGAGGAACACAAATGCGAACAAGCCTGAATGGTCCCCAGGACAATATGCAACTGAAAACTCACACCCCAAAAGTGACTCGAACCCATACTCCCAGGAGCAACGCAACTGGTATGTACAAGACGCCTTAATCCACTTGACCATCACGACCGGACATAATGAGGTGATAGCCGAGGCTATTTGAACCACCCCACCGCCGGCACTCGGATAGTAATCTTGGGCATAGCATTTTACCAAATTACCTCATTCTTTGGGGCACACGTGCTATGCCCAAGATTACTATCCGAGTGTAGAACGAGTTGCTCTACTGCAGATACAGAGCCAGTAAAATGAAGGAGGAGGACGATTGGGCCAACGTCGAACAACTAGTGATTCCTGCCAACCTGCGGCCCACTATTCTACACTTGGCCCACGGAGCACTCTCGCACTACGGATTTAACAAGACCTACCACGAAATCCGTCAAGACTACTACTGGCCAGGTATGGTAAATAGCGTCAAACAGTACGTCAAACAGTGTCAGATGGCAGGTAAACCGAACATCTCTATCCCCAGAGCACCACTGACACCCATCCAGGTGCCTGCGGAACCTTTCCACAGACTTATTATAGACTGTGTTGGTCCTTTACCTCGGACCAGTTCTGGTAACGCCTATATACTAACCATCCTGTGTCCTACCACCAGATTCCCCATAGCAGTTCCAGTAAAGAACATTACGGCTGCTACGGTGGTGAAACACTTATTGAAGATCTTCACCCAGTATGGATTTCCAAGGGAGGTTCAGAGCGACTGTGGCACCAACTTCACCAGTGATCTCTTCAAGAGGACACTGGAAGAGTTCAACATCACACAGGTATTGTCCAGCCCCTATCATCCTGCTTCACAGGGTTCTCTTGAGCATAGTCATCAGACTATTTAAGCACTCCTGAAGAAGTTTTGCAATGAAACCTCTAAGGATTGGGATAAGCAAATAGATTTAATCACGTGTATATTTAGAAGTCTTCCCAATGAGTCTCTAGGCGTATCTCCTTATGAGATGCTCTAGGGAAGTAAGTGCCGTACTCCTCTCAAAACTTTTAAAGACTCTCTACGTGATGCCACCTTCAGTGAGCATCAGAATGTGCCCCAGTTTCTTCAAAACCTACAACACATTCTAGAGAGGGTGCATAACTTTGCTAAGGATAATCTATGGAAAGCACAGGAGAGGATGAAGACTCATTACGACCAGAACAACAAAGTAAGGAAATTTAAACCGGGAGACTTCGTGCTGGCCTATTTCCCTATCCCAGGTTCTCCCTTGCAAAACAGGTTTTCAGGACCCTACCGCATCAAGGAGTGCAGAAACAACCACAACTACGTTCTAGAGACTCCAGATAGGCGGCGGAAGACCCAGTTGTGCCACGTCAACCTCCTGAAGCTATATAACGGTACTCCTCCCACTGTATTGATAACATATTCTTCCTTTAAAGGTCCATACATCCACAGAGAGACCTTCCCTGCTTCTCCTCCCGAAAGCACTGACACTGGGTCAGCGCTTTCCAATTCGGAAATCCTAACTGATCTTCATAACTACTTTCAGGACAATAATAGTGCACCTCTCATCAAAATCTTCAAGGAACATCAGGAGTTGTTCCGAGATGATCCACAAGAGTGTAATGTAACTCAGCACGACATCCAACTGCTCCCGGACACCCGGCCGATTCGTCAACCCTTCTACCGAATCAGCCCTAGCAAGAAGGAAGTCATGCGTGCTGAGGTACAGTACCTCTTGGATCATGGACTGGCCACACCTTGTGAGTCCCCCTGGGCCTCACCCTGTATCTTGGTGCCAAAACCCCAAGGTAAGGTTAGATTGTGCACAGACTATCGGAAATTAAATAATGTGACTGTCAAGGATGCATACCCCTTACCACGGATAGATGACATCCTTGACGCCATTGGTAATGCTCGGTACTTGTCCCAAGTGGACTTGCTCAAGGGGTATTACCAAGTGTGTTTAACAGAGCGAGCCAAAGAAATATCTGCCTTTATCACTCCCTTTGGACTTTTCAGGAATGAACGCCTTCCCTTTGGACTATGTAATGCCGCGGCCACCTTTCAGAGAGCTGTCAACCGCGTCATCCAGGGCTTGGATAACACCTACGCCTATTTGGATGATATCGTTGTAGCATCCAACACCTGGAGCGAACATCTGCTCCAGCTGCAACGACTGTTCGCCCAGCTCCTGACAGCCGGCCTCACCATCAACCTGGGCAAGTCCACCTTTGCCAAAGGTAAAGTGCGTTATCTGGGTCATGTAATAGGGAGTGGCAGATAATTCCGTTAAACATACACACTCAAGCCATCAAGCATTATCCACAGCCTACCACCAGGAAGCAGCTCCTGCGCTTCCTTGGTCTTGCCTCCTACTACTGTAGGTTTGTGAAGAATTTTAGTACGGTAGCAACACCATTAATCACTTTAACCAGTCCCAAGCAACGGTATAATTGGACCATTCAGCAAACCGTTGCTTTCGAACAACTCAAATTCCTGCTCTGTTCTAATCCTATTCTCGCCTTGCCAGATATCACCAAGCCTTTCATCCTCCATGTCGACGCCAGTGGGACCGGCATCGGGGGTGTCCTGATGCAGCAACGAGGCGAGGAGGTTCTACCTGTTAGCTACTGCAGCTACAAGTTGAAACCCCACCAGAAGAACTACAGCACTATCGAGAAGGAGCTACTCTCCATCGTCCTGAATCTACAGCACTTTGCTCCATACCTACAAGGTGCTAGGTCTACCACCATCTACTCAGACCACAATCCTCTCCGCTTCTTACATCAAGCCCAATTCAATAACCAACGTCTTCTACGATGGGCTTTATATCTACAAGATTTCAACCTGGAGATCTTCTACATCAAGGGTTCTGACAACATCATAGCCGACGCCCTCTCCAGAGTCTATGAAGTAGAGGCAACTCCACCTATCACTCTACCACATGAAGACGTAACTTCTTCAGGAACCGCAGGCTTCGGGGGAGAGTTGTGATGATAATCTCTTTCAAAAGAGATTGAGCCTGCTCTTCCCTATATCATTTAAGTCATTCTACAAGTACAAGATACTATATTGAAGATACGTCCACCAGTGTCACAAAACATTTTGCCCAGGAAGCAAAGCGTACCTTGCACCACCCGATAGGCCGGCTCCGCCCGTCGTCAACGAGCAAACTACCCATTCTCCGCCTGCCTGCTCCTGATTGGCTGGTGTATCGCCGACAACACCTGCACCTGCACTCACGCCCTGTACCTGAGTCGATGTCCGGGCCAGCTCACGCCGTACTCTTCAGAATATCTCTGTGCTCTTAGAAGTTGACATCTCTCTCTGGTAGACTAAGCCCTGGCTGTCGTCTACTAAGGGAGGTGGCAGCTCAAGCCAGTATTCTCAGCACCTGATTATCATTATTATTGTCTTGCACTTCATTTTATATTAGAGTAAATTTCACATTCATTAATTATTCATGTTTTGTTTGTTGACTTGTTTTGAATTTTACGTAAGCCAAGGGATTGTCTTTGTTCATATCTTGTTTTCTAAAGTAATTAAAATTTCATTGTTTATATTTTGTGTCTTCCCATTACCTTACCACAGACAAACAGGCAAGCAGTCTCTTTTTTTCTGTAAGTGTGACAAGGCATTGCCACCTGCCATTGGAGGACTGCCGAACATCAACACTCCAACACTTTGCCGTCACAATATATATATATATCATGCAATTTTAAACTTTCTATTTATTCTATCAATTAATAATTAGGTCAGTGTTATTTTCTTGTTTCAATAAGGGATCATTAAAAAAAATGTGGATTAATTATTTATTATTTCTGACATGTATTTCACAAATATGTGTAATGAAAACCGTGCCAAAGTAACATCTTGAAATCAGAAATAACATTATAAATCATAATTTTGTATTTTTTTGTATTTTTATAATGAATGGAGATGTGTGAGACAAATACAGCAAATTTCCCAAATTAGTTAGAACTGTGATAACTAGTTAAGGAACTTCCTCAAATTCCATTGGTGAACAGAATGTTTGTTTATTATTTTATTTCCTGTTCAGCTTACAAAAGAGTAAACAAGAGTTTTTAAGAATTTTGTTCATTAAAGTCTAAAGTAATAAATGTGACAATTTAAGAAAAAACTCACACAGCAACATTATATATAGAGTTACACCTAACTCCACGACTGGTAAGAGTGTCACCACCTGGAGAGTTACACATAACTCCACGACTGGTAACAGTGCCACCATCTGGAGAGTTACACATAACTCCACGACTGGTAACAGTGCCACCATCTGGAGAGTTACACATAACTCCACCACTGGTAACAGTGTGACCATCTGGAGAGTTACACATAACTCCACCACTGGTAACAGTGCCACCATCTGGAGAGTTACACATAACTCCACGACTGGTAACAGTGTGACCATCTGGAGAGTTACACATAACTCCACGACTGGTAACAGTGTGACCATCTGGAGAGTTACACATAACTCCACCACTGGTAACAGTGTGACCATCTGGAGAGTTACACATAACTCCACGACTGGTAACAGTGTCACCATCTGGAGAGTTACACATAACTCCACCACTGGTAACAGTGTGACCATCTGGAGAGTTACACATAACTCCACGACTGGTAACAGTGTGACCATCTGGAGAGTTACACATAACTCCACGACTGGTAACAGTGTCACCATCTGGAGAGTTACACATAACTCCACCACTGGTAACAGTGTGACCATCTGGAGAGTTACACATAACTCCACCACTGGTAACAGTGTGACCATCTGGAGAGTTACACATAACTCCACGACTGGTAACAGTGTCACCATCTGGAGAGTTACACATAACTCCACCACTGGTAACAGTGCCACCATCTGGAGAGTTACACATAACTCCTCGACTGGTAACAGTGTGACCATCTGGAGAGTTACACATAACTCCACGACTGGTAACAGTGTCACCATCTGGCAAGATATATATGTTCATAACTCTACTTATATATAAGTTTACATCAAATATAATCAAACAGACAAGTGATAAGCAAAGAAGCAAAATATTACCACATTCTATAATAGGTCCGTTGTATCCAGCACCACTGTGTAATACAATGATGGAAAGTTTCACATAACATACAGTTTTGCCTAAATATTTCTTTGGTGAAATTAATATTTAACATATTAAAAACCTGAGGTAAACCTACTTATCACTTGATGGTTGTTGATGATACAGATTAATCCTGGTTTATTGAATAATATAACTGTGTTCAATTAATCTAACTACCCTACGAGAGGATCGACAACATCTCTTGCCTAAACTGAGGGCAGGATGTCATGTTGCTAATACTCTTTAAATAATACATATAAATGATTGATAATGCACAAGCCTGCGTCATTATTACTGTCAAGTTTTTGTAGACAGATTCTGTAAATTTTCAAGGAGTTGAATTCAAATCTGTATTCCGTTACCTATGATCAGCTCAAGTTTTCTCGTAATCTAATTTTATTCAGATAAAAGCCTACCTGTTCAGTTTTGTTTATGTCTGTAATAATATGAATGCAGGAAGGCTAGTCCAAATACCCGGGTTGTCTTTGTGGGAGAGTGGAGCAGGTGACAAACACTATAAGTGTAGTGGGGGCCATCTCTAAGAGCCCTTCAACCTGCCTCACATAATGTGGCTGCTCAATCTCTAGTCTGTCCTCAAATTTTGCTGCCACCTCTTTATGTGAAACGTGAATTGATGAAAAAGAATCAAGACCATGAATAAAGAAAGTCTAGCTTCTGTTTTCATAGAACATAAATGTTCATGTTAAAGTGATACTAAATTGTATGCAGGAATTTATGATGGTTCTGAGAGAGGATGAACAGTAGGAAAGAGTAATGAGAGAGACGGAGTGGAATGCAAGGCAAGCCTTCAAATCAGAAGTGAATAAATTTCCTGGAACCGTCGAATTTCAGAATTCGTGCACTTTGTTGAAGAACTGATAAAGAGTGTTAAGTCTGGAACATGGATGTTGAAGAACTGATAAAGAATATCAAGTCTGGGAGCATTGATGTCAGTATAATTGTATTTTCTCAGATCGCATCTGAATTATTTCCCTGAGAACTGTTGTTGACTAGAGTGAGGAACAAGGAGGCAGGTTCCACCAAGATATTCCTACTATGTAAGGAAGGTACCAGAGACGACGGCACATTAACATGTTAGCCCGCTGACCTTACCACTACAAAACACAAACCAAAATCATTGAAGACAACTTTTCTGACACATTAATGTATATTGTTGTTGAGAATTTTAACCTAAAGACAAGGTTTTATCAGATACTGGAATAGGTGAAAAATCTAAGCTGAGTGAGCGAAACCTTTGCAATATTTTAGTTCAGCGCAGCGATATAATTTAGATTCAGAGCAAAAAAATAAACTCTGACAATAGAAAACATATTTTAAAATGCAGGCTTGTGCAATTTCATAAATGCAACAGGAACTATATTAAGGCATTTCTTGAATTATATGTGTCATTATAATAAGTTAATTAAAACATGATCAATATTAAAATTTTAAATTGGGTCGGGAAACATATTAACCAAAATATATTGGCTGACATTACTAATCTTTTTGACCCATATAAATAATATATAGAAATCAGATCCTGTGAAAAATAAAAACAAAAGTATATTGAATAACATGTTAAACACATTTTTAAATATCAGTGATAATCACATTGTTAAATATCAGTGATAAACACATTGTTAAATATCAGCGATAAACACATTGTTAAATATCAGTGATAAACACATTGTTAAATATCAGTGATAAACACATTGTTAAATATCAGTGATAAACACATTGTTAAATATCAGTGATAAACACATTGTTAAATATCAGTGATAAACACATTGTTAAATATCAGTGTTAAACACATTGTTAAATATCAGTGATAAACACATTGTTAAATATCAGTGATAAACACATATCGTCCTCAGCTCTATAATCACCAGCAAATTACAGAGATAACTGATGTCAAGTGGCCATGGACCACACAACTCATTAACTGTAGATATCTGATGCTAACTGGCGATGAACACACAACATATCAACAAGGGCTAGCTGATACCAACTGACCATGACAGCCTATCCTCCTGTTATGGTAGTACTTATAATAACGATTAGGACCATATATTTTTTTTGCAAGAATATTCCTTCGCGGGCCCTAAGCCTCTGGCTGGCCCACTAAATGTTGCTTGTTTCTGTTTTACTTGGGCGGAGTATGAGTATTTATGACTCGTATGGTCGCTTCAGAAAGATTTTTGCCATATGTGTTTAACAACTTCTTCTGCTCTGTTGAATTAAGTTGAAATCTTAATGGGTTTGTAACTGTGCACTGTGTTAGATAATGTTCCAGTGGTCTGTTGTGTGTGTAACTGTACACTGTGTTAGATAATGTTCCAGTGGTCTGTTGGGCATTTCTCCACAGTGCATTAGGACCATAGTACATATACAAACGAACAACGCAATTATAAAGTAGAAATTTCTACTAATTTGGCCAAACCGGAATAGGTTTTGTATTTATGTTGCAATGACAAGCTAAGCTACCCTAACCTAACCTCCACAGGCCTAATACACGCTACCTGAGGCATAATATAGTACATATGTGTTCTATACTAGGCCTTGGAATATTTAAGTTTGTTTTTCAGCGTCATTTTTTTCGGAATATATAGAGTGAATAGTACCAAATTCTACTGTCCAATTCCTTAGTACGTCAATATTTGTACTATTGCGCACAGAGTTACAACCACTACTATCTAAACAGGAGGTTGGGTTGACCATGAACACACAACTGATCAACCAGGACTAGCTGAGGCCAACTAACCATAAACACACAGCTCAACAACCATGACTAGCTGAGGCCAACTAACTACGGACACACAGCTCAACAATCATGGTTAGCTGAGGCCAACTACCCATGAACACAAAGCTCAACAACCAGGGCCATCTGAGGCCAACTTACCATGAGCACAGCTCAATAATCATGGTTAGCTGAGGCCAGCTAACCACGAACACAGCTCAACAATCATGGTTAGCTGAGACCAGCTAACCATAAACACACAGCTTAACAACCAGGGCTATCTGAGGCCAATTTACCATGAACACACAGCTCAACAATCATGGTTAGCTGAGGCAAGCTAACCATGTACATACAGCTCAACAACTAGAGAGCTAAGATCGACAATATTTATATTACTCGTCAACAAGTAATGACTTTTCAAATAAGGACAGACATACAGCTCTTTCTATTAACCAACTTACAATACTGAGAACAGTACATATTATGTTACAAGATCATGGGAATTCATTCACAGCAATGTTAAAAAAGAATAGTTACTCACAAGTACAAGTTAAGTTGCATTTTAGTAATCACAAGGGAACAACCTAATCATGCTAATATCAAGACATACAAACACAAAATATTATTTAAGTTATAAATATGCTAACCATGATACTCAAGCTACAGTGAAAAATTACTTTAAGTAAACCATTTATTATATTAAATTAAAAGCACTCTAGTGCTAAGTCGAAGTCCATATATACCAATAAAAAACCTTCCAAGTGTTAAGACTGGTACAGGAATAGTTATACACAAGCACACCAGTGTTAAGACTTGGTACATGAATAGTTATACACAAGCACACCAGTGTTAAGACTTGGTACATGAATAGTTATACACAAGCACACCAGTGTTAAGACTTGGTACATGAATAGTTATACTCAAGCACACCAGTGTTAAGACTTGGTACATGAATAGTTATACACATGCACACCAGTGTTAAGACTGGTACAGGTATAGTTACACACAAGCACACTAGTGTTAAGACTGGTACAGGTATAGTTATACACAAGCACACCAGGGTTAAGACTTGGTACAGGAATAGTTATACACTAGAACACCAGTCTTAAGACTGGTACAGGAAGAGTTATACACAAGCACACCAGTGTTAAGACTAGTACAGGTATAGTTATACACAAGCACACTAGTGTTAAGACTGGTACAGGTATAGTTATACACAAGCACACCAGGGTTAAGACTTGGTACAGGAATAATTATACACAAGCACACCAGTGTTAAGACTGGTACAGGAATAGTTATGCACTAGAACACCAGTGCTAAGACTGATACAGGAATAGTTATACACAGGCACACCTGTGTTAAGACTTGGTACAGGAATAGTTATACACAAGCACACCAGTGTTAAGACTGGTACATTAATAGTTATACACAAGCACACCAGTGTTAAGACTTGGTACAGGAATAGTTATACACTAGAACACCAGTGTTAAGACTGGTACAGGTATAGTTATACACAAGCACACCAATGTTAAGACTGGTACAGGAATAGTTATACACAAGCACACTAGTGGGGGGCATATTACGGAAAAATGTGATAAATGAAAAATGATTCGATTTCAATCAAACTTTTTTGACTAGTTTTATATAAAATTTGGTTCAACTTGCTCATCTCTCAGCATTATAGCATAAATAGGAAGGGAGAACAAATATTCAATTTTGTGTCAAAAAATTTTCAAAATGGTCTAAAAATTAACATCAAGTGTCAAATGCCAGCTACTATGAGTCAGGGGGTATGGTGTCAAATGCCAGCTACTGTGAGTCAGGGGATATGGTGTCAAGTGCCAGCTACTGTGAGTCAGGGGATATGGTGTCAAGTGTCAGCTACTGTGAGTCAGGGGATATGGTGTCAAGTGTCAGCTACTGTGAGTCAGGGGATATGGTGTCAAATGCCAGCTACTATGAGTCAGGAGATAAGGTGTCAAGTGCCAGCAACTGTGAGTCAGGGGATATGGTGTCAAGTGTCAACTACTGTGAGTCAGGAGATATGGTGTCAAGTGCCAGCAACTGTGAGTCAGGGGATATGGTGTCAAGTGCCAGCTACTGTGAGTCAGGAGATATGGTGTCAAGTGCCAGCAACTGTGAGTCAGGGGATATGGTGCCAAGTGCCAGCTACTGTGAGTCAGGGGATATGGTGTCAAGTGCCAGCTACTGTGAGTCAGGGGATATGGTGTCAAGTGCCAGCTACTGTGAGTCAGGGGATATGGTGTTAAGTGCCAGCTACTCTGAGTCAGGGGATATGGTGTCAAGTGCCAGCTACTGTGAGTCAGGGGATATGGTGTCAAGTGCCAGCTACTGTGAGTCAGGGGATATGGTGTCAAGTGCCAGCTACTGTGAGTCAGGGAATATGGTGTCAAGTGCCAGCTACTGTGAGTCAGGGGATATGGTGTCAAGTGCCAGCTCCTGTGAGTCAGGGGATATGGTGTCAAGTGCCAGCTACTGTGAGTCAGGGGATATGGTGTCAAGTGCCAGCTACTGTGAGTCAGGGGATATGGTGTCAAGTGCCAGCCACTGTGAGTAAGGAGATATGGTGTCAAGTGCCAGCAACTGTGAGTCAGGGGATATGGTGTCAAGTGCCAGCTACTGTGAGTCAGGGAATATGGTGTCAAGTGCCTGCTACTATGGGTCAAGGGGATATGGTGTCAAGTGCCAGCTACTGTGGGTCAAGGGGATATGGTGTCAAGTGCCAGCTACTGTGGGTCAAGGGGATATGGTGTCAAGTGCCAGCTACTGTGGGTCAAGGGGTTATGGTGTCAAGTGCCAGCTACTGTGAGTCAGGGGATATGGTGTCAAGTGCCCGATCCTCTGAGTGAGAGGGCAGGGTGTCAAGTGCCAGGTACTCTGAGTGAGAGGGCATGGTGTCAAGTGCCCGGTCCTCTGAGTGAGAGGGCATGGTGTCAAGTGCTGCTGGCAGAGACACAGCATACCGGAGAGGATAAGCCAAGGGGTTGTGGGCCAAGACAGGAGGGTGAGACAGGTGTGGACAGGAGCCCACCAAGTGATGGTCTGGGAGAGGTGAGGGTGTGGCCAGGTGGCGGAAGTAGTCAGACACTGTGCGGCGCCACATGGAAGGTGTTCCTTGTCGACGGTGGTGAGACAGTTGACTGAGGCGCCCAGGCCGACGGCGTATGTCACCAACATGGACGCCCCACATAGCGTATGCTGCAGCCTGGGCTCTGGCAACACTGTCCACGGAGGAGTAGATGCTGCTCTGGGTGAACGGGTGGCGGTACCGGGCAGGTACGCGGCCAGCATGTAGACCAAGGTAAGCGGCCAGGAGTCCCAGGTCCTGCAGGCATATTGCTGTGGAGTTCACTATATGTGTGGGACCCTCCTTGTCAGAGTCACGCTCAGCCGAGTGGTGTTGTGTTTGTTGGTCACCTTCGTCGTCCAGCACAGCATAGCTCATGTCCTCCTCCAGCTCCAGCAGCGCCTTCCTCAGTGTGGCCACTTCCTCCTCTCCTTCACAATACTGACAAGAGAGAGAAAACCCTGTTAGAAGACAGTAAGCAAAAGGATTATTATTAGTGTGTGTGTGTGTGTGTGTGTGTGTGTGTGTGTGTGTGTGTGTGTGTGTGTGTGTGTGTGTGTGTGTGTGTGTGTGTGTGTGTGTGTGTGTGTGTGTACTCACCTAGTTGTGCTTGTGGGGGTTGAGCTTTAGCTCTTTGGTCCCACCTCTCAACCGTCAATCAACAGGTGTACAGATTCCTGAGCCTATTGGGCTCTATCATATCTACACTTGAAACTGTGTATGAAGTCAGCCTCCACCACATCACTCCCTAATGTATTCCATTTGTCAACCACTCTGACACTAAAAAAGTTATTTCTAACATCTCTGTGGCTCATTTGGGCACTCAGTTTCCACCTATGTCCCCTAGTGCATGTGCCCCTTGTGTTAAATAGACTGTCTTTATCTACCCTATAAATTCCCTTGAGAATCTTGAATGAGGTGATCATGTCCCCCCCCTAACTCTTCTGTCTTCCAGCGAAGTGAGGTTTAATTCCTATAGTCTCTCTTCGTAGCTCATACCTCTTAGCTCGGGTACTAGTCTGGTGGCAAACCTTTGAACCTTTTCCAATTTAGTCTTATCCTTGACTAGATATGGACTCCATGCTGAGGCTGCATACTCCAAGATGGGCCTAACATATGTGGTATATAAAGTTCTGAATGATTCCTTACACAACTTTCTGAATGCCGTTCTTATGTTGGCCAGCCTGGCATATGCCGCTAATGTTATCCTCTTGATATGGGCTGCAGGAGACAGGTCTGGCGTGATATCAACCCCCAAGTCTTTTTCTTTCTCTGACTCTTGAAGTATTTCATCTCCCAGATGGTACCTTGTATCTGGCCTCCTACTCCCTACACCTATCTTCATTACATTACATTTGCTTGGGTTAAACACTAACAAACATTTGCTTGACCATTCCTTCAGCTTGTCTAGGTCTTCTTGAAGCCTCAAGCAGTCCTCCACTGGCTTAACCCTTCTCATAATTTTGGCATCGTCCACAAACATTGAGAGAAATGAATCTATACCCTCCGGGAGATCATTTACATATATCAGAAACAAGATAGGACCGAGTACAGAGCCCTGTGGGACTCCACTGGTGACTTCACGCCAATCTAAGGTCTCACCCTTCACTGTAACTCTCTGCTTCCTATTGCTCAGGTACCCTCTTATCCACTGGAGCACCTTACCAGCTACACCTGCCTGTCTCTCCAGCTTATGTACCAGCCTCTTATGCGGTACTGTGTCAAAGGCTTTCCGACAATCCAAGAAAATGCAGTCCGCCCAGCCTTCTCTTTCTTGCTTAATCTTTGCCACCTGGTCGTAGAATTCTATTAAGCCAGTCAGGCAAGATTTATCCTCCCTGAATCCATGTTGGCGATTTGTCACGAAGTCCCTTCTCTCCAGATGTGTTACCAGGTTTTTTCTCACGGTCTTCTCCATCACATTGCATGATATACAAGTCAAGGACACTGGCCTTTAGTTCAGTGCCTCTTGCCTGTCGCCCTTTTTGTACTTTGGGACCACGTTAGCCATCTTTGTGGGATATCTGGGGCTTGACTCAATTATTAAATTAATGAAATCAATTACGAAGGACCACCCACTTTTAAGAAAAGAGGGAAACTAATAAAAAGTGATCATTAGAAACACAAGGAAGAACCAGTGTCTATGGCTAAATATTAGGAAGCATAATCACTTAAATAATTAATGGGCTGTATAGTTAATTAACTTAAATCAGAGCCTCAAACACCTACATTGGGGGGGGGGGGATATTGCTAGAACTTCATATACGTCTAGGAACTAGTGTGGTTCGTGCACCAGTTCATTGTTTAATAACTAATCTTGTGACCAAAATATTAAAGAATCTATAGAAGATTATCACCAGAAATTATAAAGATTATTAGCATTAGAAAATAATCATTTAAATAAACACATATTATCTCCAGTGTGCATGACGAGCATCCGATTAGATAGAATCATGAACAAATAATCAAATTTGGAGTAATTAAATGTGTACAAAAAAGTCTTAGCTTTAAGACGATTTCTATGACATCATTCACGCCTCATCCTTGTGATCTCAGGAATTCCTCGTTGAAACCCTTAGAGGTAAATAACACGAAGGTAGGTAACAGCTCGTTGACTCCTCACACACGAGCTGTAATTTAAGTGATATTACGTAGCATTGAACTAGGCTACTTAAATATCAATATTCATGAAATATAAATTAAATTTAGTGTGGTACTAAAGTTGGATTTGTTGTAGTCGTTCGATATAACGACAAGCTGCCCCGACATATACAATCTCTAATGATGCATCAAAAAAGAACTATATACTTATCTAAGGGTGCAAATTATGCTGAAGCTTGCCGGTATCGCGTCCCAGGCTCAAACTTCCACAATGTCGTACACGTGGTTGATAGCTAAGCTTGAATATCGACGCGTTATTAGTTGGCCGAGCACTGCAGATCAAGTAGAACAATAATAATTCATTCTGGATTGAGTACCAGTGTAATTCTTGCTGATAATCTCAACGTCACGTGTCTCAGACTCTGACGCCACGACCTTTGTTGCTCATTTCCGCAACACGAGTCCACCATTCCACACACACAATGGCATCTCGCTACACAATGGCTTCTCCCTCCTCAACCGCGTCCCGCATTCACCACAGAAATTATTTATCACGAATAATATTATTTCGCGCAATTGTGGTTGAAATACTTTAATAAAGACTGGGTTGTAATTCTAGGGATTTAAATATTATTACTTTCTCGTCTTATGGTAGTAAACAAGAAATGGAGAAATTTTAGTTTTCTCCATGGCATTCACGCGTGACGGTAAAATTATTACTTGATAACAATTGTAACTAAAAACTCTCGATTCAGAGTTATTTGGGAGTTATGTTATCCATAAATAATTATCACACGGAATACTGATGATTTTAGAGAATCACATTCAATTCTCTAACACACTGGCTATAAATGTGTTTAACTAGATATAATCTGACGCAATACTGGTGCTTTGTTTTGTAAGAATTCCAGTATCCATATGCAGATATAATAGTTAGTTCATGTGAACATTACTGTTAGTAAGTTTTAGTAACTACTGTAGTTAGTATATTTTAATACTAATTTATTATAATACAATAGTATTGTATTAGTGTTGGAAATTTCCAACATAACTCCGGGGGGAGATTTCTCGGGTCGCAGTGTAATGTTGAGTACTGACATACCTATCCCGAAGTTAGTATTAATGTTAATATGTTAGTATGTTAGTACACACATAACGGATGTCCCGTAATTGTCAAGGACATACAAGAAACTTAAGTCTTGCAAAGAAATTCATGTTAAATGGAACATGTTATTATTAATAGCCTATACAACAAATTAAGAATTAAATCATACAATTTAAAGTAACTGAGAATCCACTATGATGAGAATGTTCTGGGTCACTGTGACTTGTAACTGATTTGTTATTTGACATCACAACACAGTATCATCATGATTACTCAAATTGGATGGGAAAATATTTGCTCTCAGTCAGAGCTATAATAGGCTTATAGTTTCCTTTTGTATTGTTGAGCAACTGCTCTAGTGGAAACATGTATCAAATATTGAAATATTAAATGATTAATTTATCTGCAATCAGGAACTCTCTAAAGTTTACAATATACTCAACAACTAGGGTCGTAGTGACATGTAATGGTGTATTACGCAGTAGCTGAATTGTAGGCAAACTCAGAAAAAGTTCCTAAGAACTGATAACATTATTGTATAAGTTGTATTCTACATTATTATACAGTAAAGTATTATTGGGTCATTCAAGATCAAGGATACTATGACACTACAGTAAGGTCACTGTCTAGGGTCGCTGTGACTTGTAACTATTGAGTTACTAGACAATCACGCAGCATCATGATCACCCCAAAATCAAATGATGAAATTTAATTTAATGTGCACTGCCGTGCAGTAGTCATTCTGACTGATGGTCCAACTAATTTGCTAACTAGCTAAAATAGTGGAAAATTAGAGAACTGAAAAGGTCTGTTCATTAAAATCAAGGAAAATTCTGAGTCGACAGTGAGATTAGCAGCCTAGTCATTCTGACTTATGAGCTAATTGAATTGCAGCTCATAGGCTTGACACTGTAAACTCATTAATCTTTAGATGAAAATTGAGCTTATTAAATCAGTCTCTATAAGTATAGTCAACTGTAATTAATGGTGAGTACAGATTAGGCTAGTACTCAGTTGACACTAACTAAAGTCAATAAACCTACCTAAATAAATGGTTTAAATTTCTAACCTACCTAAGTAAGGGACTAAGCTAATTGTGAGCAAAAACGTACTCAAATTAACATTGGAAGCTGTATTGTGCTCATTAACAGGTTGAGCTATATTGAGCTCATTAACAGTTAACAGAGTGAGCTATATTGAGCTCGTTAACAGTTAACAGGGCGAGCTATATTGAGCTCGTTAACATGGGGAGCTATATTGAGCTCATTAAGCATGTTAACAGGGTGAGTTATATTGAACTCGAATTAACGAGGTGGAGTATTGTATCGTTCAATTATCATGGTGAGCAGTGCTCTTGACATGGGGAACATTAAAGCGTTCAATTATCATGGCGAGCAATATTGAGCTCGTATTCGCATGGGGAACAATAAGCACTCAATTATTACGTTAATTCCAAGGTGAGCTATATTAAGCTCATTAAGCATGTTAATTAACAATTCTGATGTTTAATGATAATGCATTAAACAAAGGGAAACCTATGATTGCTAGAAATAAAATTACTGTTACGATTAATCCTATTCAAGATAACTTGTAACATTTTCCCAACCTAAACGTTTCACGGGTTATTAGTTCTCTGTAGACTTACTTACGTATTGGTAAGTTTGCAAGTTTGTTCGTGCTGCGCTCCTACAATAATTAAGCAGAAACGAAAGAAAAACAACTCAAACAAAATTGATGCAAGTATTTTCACTAACTCTTAGTGCAGAAAACATTGTATTAATAAGGTTTTCTTGGCAAACCTCAAGCGCAAGTATTGTGGACCTTGGTCCTAGTGAATTTATAATTACAGAAGTTGCTTGATGACTTCATGGTATTGCTAAATTCAGGAAATGCTAAATGCATTGATTGCTAGATTCTCTAGCCTAATATTATTAATTACCTAGGGAGTGCTAGATTCTCTAACCTAATATTATCAATTACCTAGGGAGACTGAGTGTGGTCAATTACTACTTGTCGAGAATAATTCTAGGTCTGCAGTGGATTCAATGGCTTGGTCACTGTGACTTGTACTTGTTTTGGTACGGACCACTGGTTATCCTCTGAGAGCTATGAAACATCTCGGCGAATACTAATTGCACCACATTCAATCTGAGTTTATTACTCAACTGTGTTTCTCATTTTAGCTTGCTGCTGGAGAATTGATTTACTGCTGACTAATTTATTATTGTTGGCAGGCTTAGGCTTGTTCACATTCAGAACTTTACCAGTAAGTAAGTAGCCACCTGCAGATTGGAGTATATTCATGCCCAATCGTTTAACATGTCCAGTTATGAACTGGTAATTGTAGTCTGCTCCTACTAGTACATTTACATTGTTAAGGCGGTCAGACGTTAACTTGTTGTCAGCCAAATTAATTTCACGTTCCTGTAGGAAGTGGGCTATGTACCCCAGACCCTTAATATTTAAGTCAAAGGGTATTTGATCTACTACAATGGCTTGGACAGCCTTGGCATGACTACCTAGTCGTACAAGCGGTTGAACTACTGAGTATTCATGGGTTCCTCGATTTATCATGAACCCTGACAAGTTTAATTTTACTTGTCTAATTGGTTGTAAATTGAGTGCCTCTGCCGCTTTCTGAGTTATGAAAGTTCTCTGGGAACCTTGATCAAATAGTCCACGAGTGGTGATCTTGGCTCCTCTGTTCTTTACTTGAAGTTGGGCAATGGGCAAAGCAGCATCCACTTGAGATGCTTGTGAAATTACGCTGTACGCATCTCCCACCTTGCAGCACTGTACTGGTGTAGATTCTCTACGTCCTATTCTAGGATTGACATAATTTGGCCTAACTAATTTGCACAGTGCAGCATGATGCTTGCCCCTTCTACACCTACTGCAGGTGTTCAGTGGGGTGTCACAGCTATTAACATTATGTGATTTGAGACACCTAGTACATTTGTGTAACTGTTTGAGTCGTCTGACTCTTGCGTCTCTATTAGGGTAATTAGTACATTTGTACAGAGAATGCTTTTGATTGCAAAACAAAGGAGAAAACAGGAAAACAGAAAAAAGGAAAACAAAACAGGAAAAAGATATGAAATAAAATGTGACCAACAACTCCTGGCCTTCTTAAGTGATTGTGGTATATCTGAAAACCTGAACCCGACCAATGCCAGTACTTAAAATAACTCTTTCAGTGCCTGAGCCTAACCTAACTTAATCTAACTTTGTCTAAGGTGCTGTCTCTGCCTTACCATTTACCTGATGTTCTTCTATTCATATAATTTCCTAAATAATCCATCAAGTCTCCATGCACTTATGCAAGCATCTACCTCAGTTTCATTGTAAAATTTTACTCTTAAATCTAATCTTACCCTATTCCATTTATATTTTAAATTTATTTGTATTGATCTATGTCATTTATTGAAATCAATTATTGATCTCATTTTTGTTCTTTTAATTAAGTTCATACTAATTATAAGTTAAAACTAAGCTTAATAAAATTTATTATCTTTAAGATTATTTTACTTTACAATTATCATTTGTCAAATTTTTTTATATATTCATCTTGACAGTCTCTACTGATTTTTTGTTCTCTCCGCCAAACTTGTGTATCCTCCATGGCTATCTAGTGACCTTAATTCTACCTCTAATTGTTTCAATTCCTTGTTTGCTTGCATTTATTGTTGTGTCTTGCCATAATTATTCTCTAATTTAGCAGACTCAATACTTTGTAAGCTCTTATTGTATTGTTATATTATTATATTGTGTTTTGCTATAATTACTTCCTATTTTACAGCAGATTTGTTTTTCATCTGTTCATGTAATTGCTTATCTTATTGTATTGTGACATTCTTTTCTATATTGATATATATTTTCTGTCTATTGTTACTTACAGTGTACCTGAGAGTACCTGTAAGCAATCTACCTCATTTTTCATTTTTGCTCAATTTTTTTGTATTGCTTAGTCTTGTTTATATTTTTGTTTTGTATATCTATATCTTGTGTTTTGTATAGTCCATGTTTATATGTTTTTTTCTTTAATCTCATTCATTACCTAGGTTTCCTAGCCTAGCCATACTCCCTTACTCCATTGTACCCCTGTAAGCCCCTTTTGTGTTTGTTTGGTACAGTATTGTGTACATTTATTTCTTTTTGTTTTTCTTGTTTTTCCTGCAATCAGCTTTTTTTATGCAGTCAAGTATAGACCCAGAACTTAACCTCTTATCCACTATCTATGACAATAATCACTTTAATGATCTAAATTGCAGATATTTTGCAGCACATGATGTAAACAATGTATTAACTCATAGTCAAAATATCTCTGTAATCAATTTGAACGTTAGATCCCTAGGCAAACACTTCGATGATGTTAGTGCCTTGATTGAAGCTATTGACAACAATTTCTCTTTTATTATACTTACTGAAACATGGTTGAAAGATGATACTACTCAACTCTTTAACATGCCTAACTACTCAGCAATCCACAACTGTCGTCAACTTCAGAGAGGTGGTGGCACTGCTCTTTACTACCACCAAGAACTAACATGCTTAAAAGAAATTAGAACTAGAGACTGCTATGGGGAGTATATCTTCGCCAGCTTCAGAGTCAAGGGTGCCGAGTCTATCCTGTCTGTGGGAGCTGTTTATAGAATTCCTAACACTGATGTGTCCGAATTCAACTCAAACCTTAGAAATCTAATACTTGATAACAGACTGAACAAAAACCACCTAATTATCGCAGAGGACTTTAATATTGACCTCTGTGAGCCAGAACACCCTACTGCTGTTAGCTTCCTCAACTGTATGAATTCCTGCTTCCTCATACCCTTAATCACTAGACCTACTAGAATCACTGATAGCACTGCCACGACTCTAGATCACATCTGGACAAATATAACCTCTCCGCTTACTTCAGGTATAATCACCGATAGCACTACAGACCATTACCCCACATTTCTCTTAACTAACATTAGCAAACCACCTCTTGAGTCAAGAGAGATACGTTTTAGACTACACAATGAAACTGCTATAGACAATTTTATAACTGCTACTGATAATGTCAACTGGGAGTCCGAGTTAGGTAACATAGAGGACATCAACCTAGCAGTTCAATCTTTTCTTCAAAAAACTCTTAGCCTTTATAATACCCACTGTCCTATGCTTACAAAACAAGTCACAACCAAAAGGCTTAACAATCCCTGGCTTACAAAGGGAATACTTAAATCTATTAATAAAAAACATGACCTTGAGAAAAAGTATAGGTTAGGGATTGTCTCCAAAGAATTCTCAAAGAA
Source organism: Procambarus clarkii (assembly GCF_040958095.1). Lineage (NCBI taxonomy): Eukaryota > Metazoa > Arthropoda > Malacostraca > Decapoda > Cambaridae > Procambarus > Procambarus clarkii. Next base: position 16,553,509 of record NC_091236.1, read on the forward strand.
TTACTCATTATTGCTATCTACGATAATTAGACGAGCCAAAACTAAATACTACGAAGATAAATTTACCCAAATAAAGAGCAACATAAAACAAACATGGAGAACAATTTCACAAATATTGGGATCAAAGAAGTCTTTAAATAACAAACCGACTCTCCTGTCTAATAACGATGGTCAGCTTTCAGCCTCTGATTCTGCTATTGAGTTCAATAGGTTCTTCTCTTCTATTGGTTCATCCCTTGCTAATGATATTCCATCTTCCAGTACTGACATTAAGGACTATCTTACAGGGAATTATCCCCAGTCTCTGTACCTAAAGCCTATTAATTCCATTGACGTCAATGAGATAATCCTTTCCCTTAAAACCAAGTCTGGTGCCCTTGAGGAGATACCAACTTTAATCTACTAAAAAGCCTCCAGATCTTTATCCCCTGCTATTGCTTTGCTCTTCAACAAGTCACTTGAACTCCAAACCTTTCCAGATATTCTAAAAAAAGCGAGAGTAACGCCTGTCCACAAATGTGGTGATCTCACAGATGTTAACAACTACAGACCTATATCAATCCTGCCAAACTTGTCAAAATTTTTGAAAAACTAATCTATAAGCAGCTTTACTCATATCTAGCCAAACTCAATATACTTAGCCCTTGCCAATATGGCTTCAGGCCCAAAAAAAGCACTAACGATGCACTTATTAGTATGCTTAACTCGATTCATACAGCTCTTGATAAAAATGAGTTCCCTGTTGGGTTATTTGTGGACCTGCGTAAAGCTTTCGATACTGTCAACCACCAAAACCTTCTTCTTAAATTACATCATTATGGTGTCAGAGGACACTCCCTACAATACCTCAAATCCTACCTTACTGACAGGCTCCAATGTGTTTCTATGAATAATACAATTTCTCCCACCCTACCCATCAACATTGGTGTTCCCCAGGGCAGCATACTTGGCCCTCTCCTCTTTCTCATCTACATTAATGACCTTCCAAATGCCTCTCAACACCTCAAACCAATCCTATTTGCTGACGACACAACCTTCATTTACTCCAGTCCTGATCCCCTTGCTCTAAATGCCACAGTAAATACTGAGCTAAATAAAGTCCATCTGTGGCTAACTGCCAACAAACTCACCCTTAACATTGACAAAACTTTCTATATTCTGTTTGGCAATAAATCCTCTAATCAAATAAATCTCAAAATAAACAATACCCAAATTTGTAACAAATTAGATGGCAAATTCCTTGGCATTCTCATTGACCACAAGCTGAATTTCCAGGGACACATTCTAAACATATCAAAAAAAGTTTCAAAAACTGTGGGCATTCTTTCTAAGATCAGATATTATGTACCACGCCCTGCCCTGGCGACTCTCTATTACTCCCTTATCTATCCATATCTCAACTATGGTATTTGTGCTTGGGGCTCTACTATCCATATCCAATTCTGGCCCCAGACATCACTCGGTACCCCTACTCAAATCCCTGAATATGTTAGACATTAAGTCACTGCACATTCTCTCATGTGTACTATACATATACAAAACGCTAAATTGTAATGCCAATCCTGATCTCAAAAGCTTCATAGAAGGTTGTAACAGAACCCATGAGCACCACACCAGAAATAAATACAGTTTTGATATTCCTAGAGTACGACTTAATCAAACCAGAAATGCTCTACAAATCAAGGGGCCCAGAATGTGGAATGACCTTCCCAACCATGTTAAAGACAGTACCTCTCTCAACCAGTTTAAGTTAAAAACGAAGCTATACCTAATAAATTCCCTGTAACCTACCTTACCTCTCTATTGTCAAACCATGTATGTTTTTTGTTTTTGTTTTTTTTTGTTCTTCAAATCAACGCTGTTTTAATGTAATTTTCTGTAATAATTTGTAATTGTATTTGTGCTGTTTTTTCAACAATGTTCCCCCCTCTTTTACCTCTATTTTTATTTGTACTCAACGCATTTTTTTCTTTTTACCCATTAGTTTTAAGCTTTAGTCAGTAGTGTTTTTCCTGCCCGAAACGCTTTGCTTAATAGTGGCTTTAGGCATTGTATGTACTAGCTTTTATCTATAAAGCCAACAAACTTTGTAAAATCTCTTTATGTATGTACCTTTGCCTAAATATAAATTATTATTATTATTATTATTATTATTATATATACAAGCACATTCCACATCCTACAGCTCGTTTAGGGGTTACCGGTTTAGGTAAAACAGTGCCTGCAGGTTGAGATGGTTTTGCTGCTTGCATTTGCTTGTTATTTATATTCTTGGGAGTACTTGGTGTACTCTGAGGAGCAATTACTGGGCTCTTAGGAGTGCTCTTTGGACTATTAGGTCTCTTAGGAGCACCTGTGGAGTTATTGGGAGTGCTCTTTGGACTATTAGGTCTCTTAGGAGCACCTGTGGGGCTCTTGGGCCTTACTGATGAATCAGTGTTTGACTTATTGTTATTACATTGATTATTAGTACCCTTATTACCTAGTTCCAGTGTCACTTTAGGAGTTCCAGGTAAGGAAACTGATGTGGGTACAGTTTCGGTGCATTCAGAAGAGGCATTAAGTGCCTGGTTTGCTGAATGATTGCTTATATTGCGCAAACCTGTAAATATATCCTGCATTGACAGGGCATTACCATTCTGGTATACATATAACTTATTAAGTGTGTCACCAGACAATTTTCTTTGGATGATAATTTTAGTCATCCACTCAGCAGTTGGGTGATCCACCTCTTTACTGAAGGAATTTAACAGTGACTCAATCTGAAAACTAAAGGCTTGTAAAGAGTCGACTGATTGTTCTGGTGGAGATAAATCTAGTAATTGATGTACAAGGTTTATAACAGTCTTCTCATTGTTAGCACTTACTCTAGAAGACTGGTGTGAGCAACTGTGACCTTTACTTGTGTTGCTTAAGGCTTCTTGCTTAGCCTCAGCTTTAATTACAGCTTCGGCTGCTGTTGCAGCATTAGCTCTATCATTTTCTGGTTCAGATTCACTGATTATTGCAACTTCACTAAGAGTTTCATCTGCAGCTTCACTTGTCTTTGTGGGTTCCTGTGAGGAGCTAGTTACTTCAGTAGCCTCATGTATTGAATTTATAGAATCCAGGGAGCATTGAGAAGAGCTGTCTGAAAATTGATCAGACTCTGTAAACAAATAATTACGTGAAGTTGTATTAGATGAGATGTTAGAAAATGAAGGTTGAACTTCAGTTGTTGATCCTGTATAGTGATCAGTATTGATTAGAGGATTCTCCTCATCTTGCAACCCGTTCTGGCAAATTTAATAAGTCAATATTGACTTATTAAATATGTGCATAGGTGACATACTTAACATAATAGATACCCTTAAAAAGATTCATAGAAAACACCGACCTTACCTAAACTTGATAGTATCTTAAGATAAGCATCTTATTGCTTCGTAATTACAATTATTACCTAACCTATAATAGGTATAGGTTAAGTAATAATTGTAATTACGAAGCAATAAGATGCTTATCTTAAGATACTAACAAGGTTAGGTAAGGTCGGTGTTTTCTATGAATCTTTTTAAGGGTATCTATTATGTTTAGTATATCACCTATGCACGTAGTTAATAAGTCAATATTGACTTTACTAATTTGCGAGAATGGGTTGCGTCTTGAGGTAACTCAGGTATTTCGTCTGAGATGGGTGCTTGCTCGGGTGTAGGTCTACTAAAAAATTGTTCTATCCACTCGGGAACATCTTGTGTCGCAAGTACCTTTTTATATCGGTCTAACTTGTCTTGAATGATATATTCATATTCGTCAAGATCAGATTCTGTCAGACGTAATTCGTCTGGGTCAGTATTACTGACATGGAGTATGTTCCTATAAGACTCGATTACAACCTTTATATGGTCATATTTTTGGTTAGCCACCCTTGTGGAACTTACTAGCCTGAAGACGTCAACTGTGTTAGTTTCTATACAGTTGTCACATTTGACAAGTAGTTTTGATAGGTGAACTTGAAGACTTCTCAAGAATCTTGCAGTCCTTTCTGCAGTAGCCATTCTTGTGGTAAATTTGAGCCTTATAGGGCTTATATAGCTACTTGTACAGCTATGGTGTCTGCTCCTTTATGTAGAGCAGGTATAATTATTGACAGCCTGATATTTTCTTGAGGCTGATTGTAACTTACCTCATTTAGAGGTTAGCTACCTACCTAATAATAAGCAACTAAGATTTGAGTGGTACCTTGGTCTCACTACAGGTGTCCTTAGCTTAGCTCTTCAAAATCAGCCTTGGATGGGTAGTGAACTTACAGTAACACTCAAAGATGTACATAGAAATAATATGGATATACTCTAATCAGAGTTATCTTAAGGTTTGATCCCACCCTTGATAGGGTCAGCACAAGAAAGAATAATATATGTACCACTAACTAGCTCAAGCCTAGTCGTGAGAATTTCTACCTAAGAAACTACAAATTTATTTAGTCTGTGTTTGTGCCAAATTCAACACAATCACAGCCTAAATTCCTACCTAATAAAGGTTGGCAAAGAATTTATTGTGGTGCAATAATGTGCAAATAGTTGTGCTGTATTTTTTTTTTTTTTTTTGGTTTTATATAATATATACACTGGTAGAAATTATGTGTATAAGAAATTAAATGAACACAAGAGAATTAATTGTGTTTGGCAAGTGTTCTACTGCCGTGAATTATATTTAACTCCTGAATGTACTTCCTAATTGTGGAATAAAATATGATCAGGGTTAGTAATGATTAATTATGGGATCAGCAATTTATATTAGTCCTAAAATGGATCCTAAAATGTTAATGAATCCACTAACTTGAGTGAATCAGTAATTATGGCGTGAATTTAGGCTATATTGGACAGTCTGCTGACAGCCGTATAATGAAATATTTGTATAGCCCAAATGGTTAACACATAATTGGTGTTAGTGAGGAATTAATATACAAGTTATGAGCTGTTGCTCCTGGTGACCTAAAGATTCTTACTTCAGTATGAAGTGTAGGCCTAAGTGTTGTGGGTAATTAACTGTGTCCCACGAGTACTACCTTATACATAAGGTATAAGTAGCAATGAATTGGTGTGAATTAGGCTAACCTATGTGTTACACTGCCGGTAGACACAATTAATTAAAATGGTTAGTCTAGACTACTTCACACGGTGATTAGTTATTACTAATTAATATATTATATTTATATTTATGTTTATCCGGTTCGAAGGACCATAATGTGGGATATCTGGGGCTTGACTCAATTTATTCAATTATTTAATTAATGAAATCAATTACGAAGGACCACCCACTTTTAAGAAAAGAGGGAAACTAATAAAAAGTGATCATTAGAAACACAGGGAAGAACCAGTGTCTATGGCTAAATATTAGGAAGCATAATCACTTAAATAATTAATGGGCTGTATAGTTAATTAACTTAAATCAGAGCCTCAAACACCTACAATGGGGGGGGGGGGGAGTATTGCTAGAACTTCATATACGTCAAGGAACTAGTGTGGTTCGTGCACCAGTTCATTGTTTATTAACTAATCTTGTGACCAAAATATTAAAGAATCTATAGAAGATTATCACCAGAAAATGTAAAGATTATTAGCATTAGAAAATAATCATTTAAATAAACACATATTATCTCCAGTGTGCATGACGAGCATCCAATTAGATAGAATCATGAACAAATAACCAAATTTGGAGTAATTAAATATGTACAAAAAAGTATTTGCTTTAAGACGATTTCTATGACATCATTCACGCCTCGTCCTCGTGATCTCAGGAATTCCTCGTTGAAACCCGTAAAGGTGAATAACATGAAGGTAGGTAACAGCTCGTTGACTCCTCTCATACAAGCTGTAATTTAAGGGATATTACGTAGCATTGAACTAGGCTACTTAAATCTCAATATTCATGAAATATAAATTAAATTTTGTGTGGTACTAATGTTGGATTTGTTGTAGTCGTTCGATATAACGACAAGCTGCCCCGACATATACAATCTCTAATGATGCATCAAAAAAGAACTATATACTTATCTAAGGGTGCAAATTATGCTGAAGCTTGCCGGTATCGCGTCCCAGGCTCAAACTTCCACAATGTCGTACACGTGGTTGATAGCTTGGCTTGAATATCGACGCGTTATTAGTTGGCCGAGCACTGCAGATCACGTAGAACAATAATAATTCATTCTGGATTGAGTACCAGTGTAATTCTTGCTAATAATCTCAACGTCACGTGACTCCGACGCCACGACCTTTCTTGCTCAATTCCGCAACACGAGTCCACCACTCCACACACACAATGGCGTCTCGCTACACAATGGCTTCTCCCTCCTCAACCGCGTCCCGCATTCACCACAGAAATTATTTATCACGAATAATATTTTTTCGCGCAATTGTGGTTGAAATACTTTAATAAAGACTGGGTTGTAATTCTAGGGATTTAAATATCATTACTTTCTCGTCTTATGGTAGTAAACAAGAAATGGAGAAGATTTTAGTTTTCTCCATGGCATTCACGCGTGACGGTAAAATTATTACTTGATAACAATTGTAACTAAAAACTCTCGATTCAGAGTCATTTGGGAGTTATGTTATCCATAAATAATTATCACACGGAATACTGATGATTTTAGAGAATCACATTCAATTCTCTAACACACTGGCTATAAATGTGTTTAACTAGATATAATCTGACGCAATACTGGTGCTTGGTTTCGTAAGAATTCCAGTATCCATATGCAGATATAATAGTTAGTTCATGTGAACATTACTGTTAGTAAGTTTTAGTAACTACTGTAGTTAGTATATTTTAATAATAATTTATTATAATACAATAGTATTGTATTAGTGTTGGAAATTTCCAACAATCTTACATATTTCTGGTAGGTCTCCTGTCTCCAGTGACTTACTATAAATTATGGAGAGTGGCAAGCAAAGTGCCTCTGCACACTCTATCAATACTCATGGTGAGATCCCGTCTTGACCAACAGCCTTTCTAACATCCAAATCCAGCATGTGTCTCCTGACCTCCTTTCTCGTAATTTCGAACTCTTCCAAGGCCGCCTGGTTTACCTCCCTTTCTCCTAGCACAGTGACCTCACCTTGTTCTATTGTGAAGACCTCCTGGAACCTCTTGTTGAGTTCTTCACACACCTCTTTGTCATTCTTTGTATACCTGTCCTCGCCTGTTCTAGGTTTCAAAACCTGTTCTTTCACTGTTATTTTCCTTCTGATGTGACTGTGGAGTAGCTTTGGTTCGGTCTTGGCTTTGTTTTCTATATCATTTTCATAACTTTTCTCTGCTTCTCTTCTCACCCTGACATACTCATTCCTGGTTCACTGGTATCTCTCTCTGCTTTCTGGTGTTCTGTTATTCCGGAAGTTCCTCCATGCCTGTTTGTTCAGTTTCTTTGCTTCCATACATGCCCTATTATACCATGGATTCTTCTGTTGCTTCTCGGATTTTTCCCTTTGGGCCGAGATGAACCTGTTTACTGCCTCCTAACACTTTTGGGTGACATAGTCCATTATATCTTGTACAGACTTATCTCTGAGGTCTGTGTCCCAAGGTATTTCCCTTAGGAAACTTCTCATCTCCTCATAATTTCCCTTTCGGTATGCCAGCCTTTTGTTTCCTAGTTCTTTTTTGGGGGAGATAATTCCTAGCTATACCAGGTACTCACAGTTCAATACACTGTGATACTCATTCCCAAGGGTGCTTTCATCTTAACTTCCCTTATATCCCACTCATTTAGGGTAAATATCAAATCAAGCATTGCTGGTTCATCTTCTCCTCCCATTCTTGTTGGTTCTTTGAGGTGCTGGCTTAGAAAGTTTCTTGTCGCCACATCCAGCAGCTTAGCTCTCCATGTTTCTGGTCCTCCACGCGGGTCTATGTTCTCCCAATCAATCTTCCCATGGTTGAAGTCACTCATGATTAGTAGTCCAAATCCATTCCTGCTAGCAACAGAATGCTGCTCTTTCTATTATGTTAATGATGGCCATGTTGTTTCTATCATATTCCTGTCTGGGTCTTCTGTCATTTGGTGGTGGATTATATATGACTACAACTTTAATTTTTTGCCCTCCAGTTGTTATGGTACCTGCTATGTAGTCATTGAAACCTTCACAGCCCTGAATAACCATCTCAAAATCCCAGCCTTTTCTTACCAGCAGAGCTACACCACCACCACCTCTTCCTTCCCTCTCTTTCCTCATAGAAAATGAATTTCCGCGTGTGTGTGTGTGTGTGTGTACTCACCTAGTTGTACTCACCTAGTTGTGCTTGCAAGGGTTGTGCTCTGGCTCTTTGGGCCCGCCTCTCAACCGTCAATCAACAGGTGTACAGGTTCCTGAGCCTACTGGGCTCTATCATATCTACACTTGAAACTGTGTATGGAATCAGCCTCCACCACATTTGTCAACCACTCTCACACTAAAAAAGTTCTTTCTAATATCTCTGTGGCTCATTTGGGCACTCAGTTTCCACCTGTGTCCCCTAGTGCGTGTGCCCCTTGTGTTAAATAGCCTGTCTTTATCAACCCTGTCGATTCCCTTGAGAATCTTGAATGTGATGATCATATCCCCCCTAACTCTTCTGTCTTCCAGCGAAGTGAGGTTCAATTCCCGTAGTCTCTCCTCGTAGCTCATACCTCTCAGCTCGGGTACTAGTCTGGTGGCAAACCTTTGAACCTTTTCCAGTTTAGTCTTATGCTTGACTAGATATGGACTCCATGCTGGAGCCGCATACTAGAGGATTGGTCTGAAATATGTGGTATATAATGTTCTGAAAGATTCCTTACACAAGTTTCTAAAGGCCGTTCTTATGTTAGCCAACCTGGCATATGCTGCTGATGTTATCCTCTTGATATGAGCTTCAGGGGACAGGTCTGGCATGATATCAACCCCCAGGTCTCTCTCTTTCTTGACTCTTGAAGTATTTCATCTCCCAAGTGATACCTTGTATCTGATCTCCTGCTTCCTACCCCTATCTTCATTACATTACAATTGCTTGGGTTAAACTCTAATAGCCATTTGTTTGACCATTCCTGCAGCTTGTCCAGGTCTTCTTGAAGCCTCAAGCTCTCCTCCTCTGTCTTAATCCTTCTCATAATTTTAGCGTCGTCAGCAAACATTGAGAGGAATGAGTCTATACCCTTTGGGAGATCATTTTCGTATATCAGAAACAGGATAGGTCCAAGCACAGAGCCCTGTGGGACTCCACTGGTGACTTCACGCCATTCTGAGGTCTCACCTATCACTATACCTCTCTGCTTCCTATTGCTTAGGTACTCCCTTATCCACTGGAGCGCTATACCAGTTACTCCTGCCTGTTTCTCCAGCTTATGCATCAACCTTTTATGGGGTACTGTGTCAAAGGCTTTCCGACAGTCCAAAAAAATGTAGTCCGCCCACCCTTCTCTTTCTTGCTTAATCTTTGTCACCTGATCGTAGAATTCTATCAAGCCTGTAAGGCAAGATTTACCTTCCCTGTACCCATGTTGATGGGTTGTCACGAAGTCTCTTCTCTCCAGATGTGTTACTAAGATTTTTCTCACAATCTTCTCCATCATCTTGCATGGTATACAAGTTAAGGACACTGGCCTGTAGTTCAGTGCCTCTTGTCTGTCACCCTTTTTAAATATTGGTACTACATTAGCAGTCTTCCATATTTCTGGTACGTCTCCCATTTCCAGTGACCTACTATACACTATGGAGAGTGGCAAGCAAAGTGCTCCTGCACACTCTTTCAATACCCATGGTGAGATTCCATCCGGCCCAACAGCTTTTCTCACATCCAGCTCCAATAGGTGCTTCTTGACCTCATCTCTTGTAATGTCGAACTTTTCCAAGGTCACCTGGTTTGCTGCCACCTCTCCTAGCGCCGTGACTTCTCCCTGTTCTATTGTAAAGACCTCCTGGAACCTTTTGTTGAGTTCTTCACACACCTCTTTGTCATTCTCTGTGTACCTGTCTTCGCCCACCCTAAGTTTTATCACCTGTTCCTTCACTGTTTGTCTTCCTCCTGATGTGACTGTGTAGTAGCTTTGGTTCGGTCTTGGCTTTATTAGCTATATCATTTTCATACCTTTTCTCAGCTGCTCTTCTCACACTAACATACTCGTTCCTGGTTCTCTGGTATCTCTCTCTACTTTCTGGTGTTCTGTTATTACGGAAGTTCCTCCATGCCTTTTTGTTCAGCTCCTTTGCTTTCATACATTCCCTATTAAACCACGGATTCTTCCTTTGCTTCTCTGTTTTTTCCTGTTGGGCTGGGACAAACCTGCTTACAGCCTCCTGACATTTTTGGGTGACATAGTCCATCATGTCTTGTATGGACTTGGTTCCGAGTTCTGTGTCTCAATGTATATCCCATAGGAATTTATTCATCTCCTCATAGTTTCCCTATCGGTACGCCAGCCCTTTGTTTCCCAGTTCTTTTTTGGGGGTGATAATTCCTAGCTCAACCAGGTACTCAAAGCTCAATACACTGTGATCACTCATTCCCAAGGGGGCTTCCAACTTAACTTCCCTTATATCCGATTCATTTAGGGTAAATATCAGATCAAGAAAGGCTGGTTCATCCCCTCCTCTCGTTCTTGTCGGTCCCTTGACATGTTGATTTAGAAAGTTTCTTGTTGCCACATCCAGCAGCTTAGCTCTCCATGTGTCTGGGCCTCCATGTGGGTCTCTGTTCCCCCAATCTATCTTTCCATGTTTGAAGTCTTCTATGATTAGTAGCCTGGATCCGTTCCTGCTAGCCACAGAAGCTGCTCTCTCTATTATATTGATGGTGGTCAAGTTGTTTCTATCATATTCCAAGTCTGGATCTTCTGTCATTCGGTACAGGGTTATATATGACTACTACTATAATTTTCTGTCCTCCAGTTGCTATGGTGCCTGATATGTAGTCACTGAAACCTTCACAGTTCTGAATTACCATCTCTTCGAAACTCCAACCTTCTCTTAGTAGCATAGCTACACCACCTCCTCCTCTCCCTTCTCTCTCTTTCCTCACTACATAGTAGCCCTGTGGAAACACTGCGTTTGTTATGGTGTTTGTTAGCTTTGTTTCTGTGAGTGCTATTATGTCTGGCTTTTCTTCTAGTGCCCTTTCTCAGAGTTCACTTGTTTTATTTGTAATCCCATCTATGTTAGTGTACATTGCCTTGAAGCTCACTTTCTTCTGTTCATTTTCTTGTCCCTTTCTTGGCGAGCATTCTGCTGGTGTCGGAAGCTTTTCCATGGGTGAGAAGATCTGTGAGGTGGTTTGCAGGGTCTCAGAGGAGTTTGGGGTTAGGGGTGGGGGTTGCAGGGAAGGGGGGACAGGTAGGGTGTGGGTTAAGGAGATAGGGGGGACATGGAGGATACGGGGTGAGGGGGGAGGAGGGATAGGGAGAGTATGGGATGAAGGGGAGGGGGGACAGGGGAGGAAAGGTGGGAGGGGGGACATGATGGGAATGGGGAAGGGGTGAAGGGGTAAGAATGGGGTGAGGGGGGAGGGAGGGTTGGGTGGGGGCAGGTAGGGTGAGGGGAAGGGAGGGTTTCTATGCACAGGGGGGTGGTGGAGTTGCCCTCCCCTCTGGTGTTGCTGGGATGCTGGTTTTGGGTTCGCCTCTTGTCTCTAGGACTGTTGTGTTGGGGGCAGTGATTTCCTGGTTTGCTCCTCTCTCCCTGCGCTTCCTCCTTGCCTCTGCTGCCCTGGCTTTCTCCTCCTTCGTCCTGTCCCTCTGCAGGAATACTTTCTTGTATCCCTCCACATGCTGCAGTCGACTCTTCCTTTCGAGAATATCCTCCTTCGTGGTTTCGTTTGTAAACACCACCTTTACAAGTTGGTTTCTGACCTTGTTGTACCAGCCCAACCTGAAAACCTTCTCAATGTTTCGTTCAGCCCCTTCCATCTGTAACCCCTTCAGTAGCCCCTGTACTGCCTCTCTATCCTTGCTATTCCATTCTTGCCTGTTGGATTCTTCCTGTTCTTTGATGCCTATGACTACCACTGATCTCTTTCTCTCCAGCAGCTGAGTGGTGCACCTTGCTGCTTCCTGTGAGGTGGCTGCTTGCATGGCTACCTCCCTCACTGTGTCCATAGCTTCTGAGCTCTCTTTCAGTATGTCTGCAAATGTTTCAGGTACAGTGGCATTTCCTTCCAATGTAACATTCCCACCCTCCCTTTGAATGATAATCTGATGCTCAGTCTCTTTATTTTTCTCTGTGAGGGATTTGATCTCCTCCCTTGCTGATGTCAGCTCACTTTGCAGGTTGTTAACTGTAATCCTCATTTCCTGCATCTCCTTCCTGAATTCCTCCAGAACTTAGGTTAACATGTCCTTTGTTTGGTCACTCTGGGTGTTCCCTGTGTCCCTGTTGCGTCCACCTACTATTTTGCCCTTGTCAAGAGAGAGAGAGCAAGAGAGAGAGAGAGCAAGAATAGTCCTAGTGTGAGAGTGGGTGTGATGGGGGGGGGGGAGTGTTTTGGGAGAGTGGGAGTGATGGGTGGGGGGGGGGGAGTGTGTTGGGAGAGTGGGATGGGGGATTAAGAGGTGGGTGAGGTGTAGTCTTCAGATTACGCCGGGGGGGGGGGGGGTGGATTAGCGGCTTATCTGGGTTCCCAGTGAGCTCACAGTTGCTGTCCCTATTACCTGTCTTCCACGATTGTATTATTACGATTGTATTATTGAATGGAATACAATAGTGTCTATGATATGATATTATATAAACCTTGCACACTGTTGGAGATTTATGAGAGACTCTTACCAGCCAGCCCCCACAAGCACTCTAGGTGAATACATGGCGTGTCGTCTGTAATCCTGTGAGGACTTCAGGTCTCCACGTGGGTCCCGGCTGATGCGACAGATGCTGCCTCAAGAAGTCGATCTTCACTAGCTATCTTCTCTAAATTCACTAAGATAATTCACCACGAGATGTGATCAATGTGTTGCATTACAATGCCACTGTTCAATTTACACTGTCCCGATTCTCACGGCACAGTACACCCACTCCCTTGACCCTATTGTTCACTCGGTTAACGCGGACCGCTGACCCTACACGTCTGCTCACGATCAAAGCTGACCCAAGACTGTGTGGCTGTGTTGGTGTGTGTACTCACCTATTTGTGCTTGCAGGATCGAGCATTGACTCTTGGATCCCGCCTTTCCAGCTATCGGTTGTTTACAGCAATGACTACTGTTTCATTTCCCTATCATACCTAGTTTTAAAAGTATGAATAGTATTTGCTTCCACAACCTGTTCCCCAAGTGCATTCCATTTTTCCACTACTCTCACACTAAAAGAAAACTTCCTAACATCTCTGTGACTCATCTGAGTTTCAAGTTTCCACCCATGTCCCCTCGTTCTGTTATTATTACGTGTGAATCTTTCATCTATTTCCACTTTGTCAATTCCTCTGAGTATTTTATATGTCCCTATCATATCTCCTCTCTCCCTTCTTTTCTCTAGTGTCGTAAGGTTCAGTTCCTGCAGACGCTCTTCATATCCCATCCCTCGTAACTCTGGGACAAGCCTCGTCGCAAACCTCTGGACCTTCTCCAGTTTCTTTATGTGTTTCTTCAGGTGGGGGCTCCATAATGGCGCGGCATACTCTAAGACGGGTCTCACGTAGGCAGTGTAAAGCGCCCTAAAAGCCTCCTCATTTAGGTTTCTGAATGAAGTTCTAATTTTCGCCAGTGTAGAGTACGCTGCTGTCGTTATCCTATTTATATATGCCTCAGGAGTTAGATTAGGTGTCACATCCACTCCCAGGTCTCTTTCTCGAATCGTTACAGGTAGGCTGTTCCCCTTCATTGTGTACTGTCCCTTTGGTCTCCTATCACCTGATCCCATTTCCATAACTTTACATTTACTGGTGTTAAACTCCAGTAGCCATTTCCCTGACCATCTCTGCAACCTGTTTAAGTCCTCTTGGAGGATCCTACAATCCTCGTCTGTCACAACTCTTCTCATTAATTTTGCGTCATCCGCAAACATTGACATGTATGATTCCACTCCTGTAAACATATCATTTACGTATATTAGAAAGAGGATTGGTCCCAGCACCGATCCTTGAGGTACTCCACTTGTTGCTGTTCGCCAGTCCGACTTCTCGCCCCTTACCATTATCCTCTGGCTCCTTTCTGTTAGGTAGTTCTTCACCCATACTAGGGCCTTTCCGCTTACTCCTGCCTGCCTCTCAAGTTTGTATAGCAGTCTCATGTGCGGTACTGTATCAAAGGCCTTTTGGCAGTCAAGAAATATGCAGTCTGCCCAGCCTTCTCTGTCCTGCCTTATCCTTGTTACTTTATCATAGAATTCTAAAAGGTTTGTTAGGCATGATTTCCCTGTCCAGAACCCATGTTGGTGCTTGTTTACAAACCCAATGCTCTCCAGGTGCTCAACAAGTCTTAGCCTAATTATTCTTTCAAGTATTTTGCAGGGGTCAGTGATACGGGTCTGTAGTTAAGTGCCTCCTCCCTATCACCTTTCTTGAAAATCGGTACGACATTTGCCTCCTTCCAGCAACTCGGCAATTCTCCCGACATAAGTGACTCATTAAAGATCATTGCCAGAGGCACGCTGAGAGCCTGCGCTGCCTCTTTAAGTATCCACGGTGATACTTTGTCTGGTCCAACAGCTTTATTTGCATCCAGTGTTGTCACCTGTTGCATTACCTCCTCTGCTGTCACCTCTATATCTGCTAGTCTTTCATCTAGGGTAATCGCTTCTAACAATGGGAGCTGCTCAGGCTCGGTTGTGAACACTCCATGGAATTTTGCATTCAGCGCCTCGCAGATTTCCTTGTCGCTTTCTGTATATGCCCCTTCTGTTTTCCTCAGTCTTGTCACTTGGTCATTTACCGACATCTTCCTTCTTATATGGCTATGTAGTAGTTTAAGTTGCTTTTTCGCTTTGACTGCAATATCATTCTCATAATTTCTTTCGGACACTCGTCTTATGTTAATGTAATCATTCCTAGCTCTGTTACATCTAATCCTGTTGTCCCATGTCCTTTGTCTTCTGTACTTCCTCCACTCCCTCCTGTTTCTCACCTTTGCTTCCTGACACTGTCTATTAAACCATGGGTTATTATATTCCCTCCTGCTTTTTTCCTTTATTGTTGGAATAAATCTCTCTTCAGCCTCCTTGCATTTCAATATGACTTGGTTCATCATACCTTGAACTGTTTTTCCTCTAAGTTCTTCCTCCCACTGCACTTCTCCCAGGTAGTCCCTTATCCTTCTGTAGTCCCCTTTTCTGTAATCAAGTCTCCTTTCCCGGACCTCTTGTCCTTTGGTCACAATTTTAAGCTCCATCATGTAGTCAAAGACTAGGACACAATGGTCACTGGCTCCTAGTGGTATTTCATGTTCCAACTGCTCGATGTCTTCTACATTCTGGGTGAAAATGAGATCTAATAGGCTGGGCGTAAACCCCTCCTCTTTCCCTAGTATCATCCTTCACATGCTGTGTTAGGAAATTCCTGTCAATAACGTCTACCAGCTTCGCTCCCCAGGTCTCCTCCCCGCCATGGGGATTCCTCGTTTCCCGATCTATCTCTCCGTGATTTAGGTCCCCCATGACCAGCAGCTTTGCTCTCATTCTATGCGCTATAGTTGCTGCCCTCTGCAGTTCATCTATACATGCCTTGTTGCTGTCCTCGTACTCCTGCTTGGGCCTTCTACTGTTTGGTGGGGGATTGTAGAGTATCAAGATTACAATCTTTTTCCCATCCACTGTCAGAGTTCCATGTATGAAGCTCGTGCTTTCATTATAACCCGGATTTTCCAGCTCATCAAACTTCCATTTCCGCTTTATTAGGAGTGTCACTCCTCCTCCCTGTCGCTGTGTCCTTTCTTTTCTTATCACCTGGTACCTCTCTGGAAAGATTGCATCCGAGATCATGCCATTTATTTTAGTTTCCACTATTGCCACTATGTCTGGGTCTGCCTCACTAACTCTTTATTTTATCTCTTCTGCTTTATTGGCTACCCCATCAGTATTGGTGTACCAAACCTTGAGACTTCTTGGAAACTCGGGTGTCAGAGTTCCCCCTTTCACCGGGGGTCTGGGGGGAACTGGGGGGTGTCTGGGGGGCGAGTGGGGGCTGTGGGGGTGAATGGGGGGTGCTAGGGGGGTGCCTGGGCGTGCCTGGTAGGCGAATGGGGTCTGGGCATTTAGGGGGTAGGAAGGGCATAATGGGTCTGAAAGTTAGGGGTCTGAAAAGCATAGGGGGGTTGAGAAATAGAGTGAGACTGAGAGTCAGATAGAAGTTGAGAGGTTGGGGGGAGAGGGATATTGAGGGCAGAGGGCTGAGAGGGGAATGGAGCATGGGTGCTGGGAGTGGAAGAGAGGGTGTATTAGTTAGAGGGGAATTGGGGGTAGGTGGTGGTTTTGGGGTAGAAGAGGGGAAGAGGGAGATGGGGGAAAGTGTTAGGGGGTCACAAGGTGCAGGGGTTAAATGTGGGCTGGAGGTGCATAGGAGGGGCGAGGGTTGGGAGGGGTTTGGGGGTGAGTGTAAGAGGGGTGCAGTGGAAGCTGGGATGGAGTAGATGAAATTGAAGGCAATGAGGTAGAAGGGGCAGGGGAGTAGGAAGGGGTAGTAGGGGATAGGGGATGGGAAGGTGGGTTTGGGGAGGGCATGGCTTGACCCACTGGGGTTGTTGACAGGTGTGATGTAGCAGGGGCAGGGGAATCGTTGGGGAGGTGCAAATGTGGAAGGGACAGTGGAGTTTTGGGGAGATGAAGTAGGGGGGTTTGGGGGGGGCTGAGGCAGGGGGGAGGTATAGGAGGGCTGAGTTGGGGAGGATGCGACCTGGGAGGTGACCTGGGAGGTAGCCTGGGAGGTGACCTGGGATGTGACCTGGGAGGTGAGACTACCTGAGAGGCTAGTTTGGTGTCGTGCTTGCCATCTATTCTTGTGGGCTATTTGCTCTTCTTTCGTCATAAACCTCTCTATAAACACATTGTAATGGGTTTCACTTCCTCTGAATAAATGCTTGTTCCTCATTATGTACTCCACAGCCTCCTCATTGGAGAATTGCACCAGAACAGGTCTATTCTTGGTACAATTGTAAGGTCCAACCCGCCGGCTGATATCCACCTCGTGTTCTGCCATTCCTGCTCCAATAAACCTCAATATCTCATGCAATTCATATTTTTCCGTCTCTATTCTCTCTTGTCTTGTTGGTGCTCCAGATTCGAATAATGCATGTATTATAATAAACCGTCTCCTCAGTAATTCATTGTCATGCTGGTAGCCTGTCCCCTGGGGATTCTCCATCCCAACCGCATTCACTAACCCATCCCCCACTAATCCTCTGTCCTTAGTCATGCTGTTAATCCTTCCCAATTCGTTTGTGATCCAAGCACATTCCCTCTCCCAGTCCTCTCTTCCCTTCCTAAATATAGAGCATAAGTTCTTGTTTCTGCCTCTCTACCGCATCCTGTATTTGCTGAAATAACTCACTTTTAATCCCTTGGATTAGATCCTCCATCCAATTTCTCCTTCTCTCTACAAATTTCCCTATAAATTTGTCTATAAATCTGTCGTCCTCCTCCGCGTCCCTGCTGGTGATTGACCTTGAACTCCTTCCTGATCTTGTCATTGCAGTAATAACCTAGCCAAAAAGGCGCTCCTCAATACCTTGCACAATCTGCAGCACAAACAGGCGAGAAAGTACTCCACGCGGCTGGTCAAGATGTGAGGTCGCTGCTTCCCGCGTCACAGCTGGTAAGGTCACTAGTGGTGAGGTCACTCCGGCTCCACAATTTCAGCTCCACAATTTCACAATACCACGATGTACTCAACACTTATTTTCAGTGGTGCTGTTTCAACTGTTTTTCTTCACTTTCTTGTGGTTTGAGTGAGCTTACTAGTTATTCAATCCCTCATATACACTCATATACGCATATACACTGATTATTCCCCCCTATTCACTAACTACGCAAGAGCTTCCCAGACCCTTCTGACCTCCGCGGCTGTCTGACCTCAACTGGTCAGTTGATGAGGTGTGTGTGTGTGTGTGTGTGTGTGTGTGTGTGTGTGTGTACTCACCTATTTGTGCTTGCAGAAGTTGAGCTAGATCTTTCTCTCTGTCCGTTTCATTAAGTACTTCATCTCCTATTCTGTTTCCTGTGTCTGGCCTCCTGTTTCCACTGCCTAGTTTCATTAATTTGCATTTACTCGGGTTGAACTTCAACAGCCATTTGTTGGACCATTCATTCAGTCTGTCTAGGTCATCTTGTAGCCTCCTACTATCGTCCTCAGTTTCAATCCTCATCATAATTTTTGCATCATCGGCAGACATTGAGAGAAACAATTCTATACCCTTTGGGAGATCATTTACATATATCAGAAACAGTATAGGTCCAAGGACTGACCCCTGCGGGACTCCACTCATAACGTCTCGCCAATCTGAGGCCTCACCCCTCACACTGACTTGTTGTCTCTTGTTGCTTAGGTACTCCTGTATCCAACGGAGTACCTTCCCTTTCACTCCAGCCTGCATCTCCAGCTTTTTCACTAGCCTCTTGTGTGGCACTGTAACAAAGGCTTTCTGACAAACCAAAAATATGCAGTCTACCCACCCTTCTCTTTCTTGCCTTATTTTTGTTGCCTGGTCGTAGAATTCAAGTAACACTGTGAGGCAGGACCTGCCATCCCTGAATCCATGTTGGTGCTGTGTTACAAAGTGTGTGTGTGTATGCTCTGTGTGTGTGTGTTTGTGTGTGTGTGTGTGTGTGTGTGTGTGTGTGTGTGTGTGTGTGTGTGTGTGTGTGTGTGTGTGTGTGTGTGTGTGTGTGTGTGTGTGTGTGTGTGTGTATGTGTGTACTCACCTAGTTGTGTTTGCGGGAGTTGAGCTCTGGCTCTTTGGTCCCGCCTCTCAACTCTCAATCAACTGGTGTACAGATTCCTGAGCCTACTGGGTTCAATCATATCTACATTTGAAACGTTGTATGGAGTCAGCCTCCACCACATCACTGCCTAATGCATTCCATCCGTTAACTACTCTGACACTGAAAAAGTTCCTTCTAACGTCTATGTGGCTCATGTGGGTACTCAGTTTTCACCTGTGTCCCCTTGTTCGCGTCCCACCAGTGTTGAATAGTTTATCCTTGTTTACCCGGTCGATTCCTCTGAGGATTTTGTTGGTTGTGATCATGTCTTCCCTTACTCTTCTGTCTTCCAGTGTCGTAAGGTGCATTTTCCGCAGCCTTTCCTCGTAACTCATGCCTCTTAGTTCTGGGAATAGTCTAGTGGCATACCTTTGGACTTTTTCCAGCTTCGTCTTGTGCTTGACAAGATACGGACTCCATGCTGGGGCCGAATACTCCAGGATTGGTCTTACATATGTGGTGTACAAGATTCTGAATGATTCCTTACACAGGTTCCTGAACGCTGTTCTGATGTAAACCAGCCTCGCATATGCCGCAGACGTTATTCTTTTTATGTGGGCTTCAGGAGACAGGTTTGGTGTGATATCAACTCCTAGATCTTTCTCTCTGTCCGTTTCATTAAGTACTTCATCTCCTATTCTGTATCCTGTGTCTGGCCTCCTGTTTCCACTGCCTAGTTTCATTACTTTGCATTTACTCGGGTTGAACTTCAACAGCCATTTGTTGGACCATTCACTCAGTCTGTCTAGGTCATCTTGTAGCCTCCTACTATCGTCCTCAGTTTCAATCCTCATAATTTTTGCATCATCGGCAAACATTGAGAGAAACGATTCTATACCCTTTGGGAGATCATTTACATATATCAGAAACAGTATAGGTCCAAGGACTGACCCCTGCGGGACTCCACTCGTAACGTCTCGCCAATCTGAGACCTCATCCCTCACACTGACTCGTTGTCTCCTGTTGCTTAGGTACTCCTGTATCCAACGGAGTACCTTCCCTTTCACTCCAGCCTGCATCTCCAGCTTTTTCACTAGCCTCTTGTGTGGCACTGTATCAAAAGCTTTGTGACAATCCAAATATATGCAGTCTGCCCATCCTTCTCTTTCTTGCCTTACTTTTGTTGCCTGGCCGTAGAATTCAAGTAACACTGTGAGGCAGGACCTGCCATCCCTGAACCCATGTTGATGCTTTGTTACAAAGGGTGTGCGTGTGCTGTGTGTGTGTGTATGTACTCACCTAGTTGTGTTTGTGGGGGTTGAGCTCTGGCTCTTTGGTCCCGCCTCTCAACCGTCAATCAACAGGTGTACAGATTCCTGAGCCTATTGGGCTCTATCATATCTACACTTGAAACTGTGTATGGAGTCAGCCTCCACCATATCACTTCCTAATGCATTCCATTTGTCAACCACTCTGACACTAAAAAAGTTCTTTCTAATATTTCTGTGGCTCATTTGGGCGCTCAGTTTCCACCTGTGTCTCCTTTTGCGTGTGCCCCTTGTGTTAAAAAGCCTGTCTTTATCTACCCTATCAATTCCCTTGAGAATCTTGAATGTAGTGATCATGTCCCCCCTAACTCTTCTGTCTTCCAGCGAAGTGAGGTTCAATTCCCGCTGTCTCTCCTCGTAGCTCATACCTCTCAGCTCGGGTTCTAGTCTGGTGGCAAATCTTTGAACCTTTTCCAGTTTAGTCTTATCCTTGACTAGATATGGACACCATGCTGGGGCTGCATACTCCAGAATTGGCCTGACATATGTGGTATACAAAGTTCTGAATGATTCTTTACACAAATTTCTGAATGCCGTCGTATGTTAGCCAGCCTGGCATATGCCGCTGATGTTATCCTCTTGATATGTGCTGCAGGAGACAGGTCTGGTGTGATATCAACTCCCAAGTCTTTTTCTTTCTCTGACTCCTGAAGGATTTCCTCTCCCAGATGATACCTTGTATTTGGCCTCCTGCTCCCTACACCTATCTTCATTACATTACATTTGGTTGGGTTGAACTCTAACAACCACTTGTTCGACCATTCCTTCAGTTTGTCAAGGTCTTCTTGAAGCCTCAAACAGTCCTCTTCTGTCTTAACCCTTCTTATAATTTTGGCATCATCCGCAAACATTGAGAGAAATGAATCTATGCCCTCCGGGAGATCATTTACATATATCAGAAACAAGATAGGACCGAGTACAGATCCCTGTGGGACTCCACTGGTGACTTCACGCCAATCAGAGGTCTCACCCCTCACCGTAACTCTCTGCTTCCTATTGCTTAGGTACTCCCTTATCCACTGGAGCACCTTACCAGCTACACCTGCCTGTCTCTCCAGCTTATGTACCAGCCTCTTATGCTGTACTGTGTCAAAGGCTTTCCGACAATCCAAGAAAATGCAGTCCGCCCAGCCCTCTCTTTCTTGCTTAATCTTTATCACCTGGTCATAGAATTCTATTAAGCCAGTCAGGCAAGATTTACCCTCCCTGAACCCATGATGTCGATTTGTCACGAAGTCCCTTCTATCCAGATGTGTTACCAGGTTTTTTCTCACGATCTTCTTCATCACCTTGCATAGTATTCAAGTCAAGGATACTGGCCTGTAGTTCAGTGCCTCTTGCCTGTCGCCCTATTTGTATATTGGGACCACATTCGCCGTCTTCCATATTTCTGGTAGGTCTCCCGTCTCTAGTGACCTACTATACACTACGGAGAGTGGCAAGCAAAGTGCCTCTGCACACTCTTTCAGTACCCATGGTGAGATCCTGTCTGGACCAACAGACTTTCTAACATCCAGATCCAGCAGGTGTCTCTTGACCTCCTCTCTCGTAATTTCAAACTCTTCCAAGGCCGCCTGGTTTACGTCCCTTTCTCCTAGCACAGTGACCTCACCTTGTTCTGCTGTGAAAACCTCTTGGAACCTCTTGTTGAGTTCATCACACACCTCTTTGTCATTCTCTGTATACCTGTCCTCGCCTGTTCTAAGTTTCATTACCTGTTCTTTCACTGTTGTTTTCCTTCTGATGTGACTGTGGAGTAACTTTGGTTCGGTCTTGGCTTTGTATGCTATATCATTTTCATAACTTTTCTCTGCTTCTCTTCTCACCCTGACATACTCATTCCTGGTTCTCTGGTATCTCTCTCTGCTTTCTGGTGTTCTGTTATTCCGGAAGTTCCTCCATGCCCTTTTGTTCAGTTTCTTTGCTTCCATACATGCCCTATTATACAATGGATTCTTGTTTTGTTTCTCGGATTTTTCCTTTTGGGCCGGGATGTATCTGCTTACTGCCTCCTGACACTTTTGGGTGACATAGTCCATCATATCTTGTACAGACTTAGCTCTGAGGACTGTGTCCCAAGGTATTTCCCTTAGGAAGCTTCTCATCTCCTCATAATTTCCCTTTCGGTATGCCAGCCTTTTGTTTCCTAGTTCTTTTTCGGGTGGGGGGCGGGGGATAATTCCGAGCTCTACCAGGTACTCAAAGTTCAATACACTGTGATCACTCATTCCCAAGGGTGCTTCCATCTTGACTTCCCTTATATCCCACTCATTTAGGGTAAATATCAGATCAAGCATTGCTGGTTCATCCTCTCTTCTCATTTTTGTTGGATCCTTGATGTGCTGGCTTAGAAAGTTTCTTGTTGCCACGTCCAGCAGCTTAGCTCTCCATGTTTCTGGTCCTCCATGCGGGTCTCTGTTCTCCCAATCTATCTTCCCATGGTTGAAGTCCTCCATGATTAGTAGTCCAGATCCATTCCTGCTAGCAACAGAAGCTGCTCTCTCTCTTTTATGTTAATGGTGGCCATATTGTTTCTATCATATTCCTGTCTGGGTCTTCTGTCATTTGGTGGTGGATTATATATGACTACGACTATAATTTTTTGCCCTCCAGTTGTTATTGTTCCTATTATGTAGTCACTGAAACCTTCACTTGCCTGAACAACCAACTCCTCAAAATCCCAGCCTTTTCTTACCAGCAGAGCTACACCATCACCACCTCTTCCTTCTCTCTCTTTCCTCATAACATAATAGTCCTGTGGGAACACTGCATTTGTTATTGTTTTCGTCAGCTTTGTTTCTGTGAGAGCAATTATGTCTGGGTTTTCCTCTAGTACCCATTCTCCAAGTTCATTTGCCTTATTTGTAAAACCATCTATGTTAGTGTACATTGCCTTGAGGCTCACTTTCTTCTGTCCCTTCTCAAATCTCCTCCTTGGTGAATGTTCTGCTGATGGAGGAAGCTGTGCCATGGGTGTGAGGATTTGTGAGGTAGATGCCAGGGTTGCAGAGGATACTGGGATGAGGGGTGGGGGATCAAGTGAAGGGGGGGAAGGACAGGAAGGGTATGGGGTGTACGGGGCGGGAGGACAGCAAGGAATGGGGGGTTTTCTATGCAGAGGAGGGTTGTGGGGTGGCCCACCCCACTCGTGTTACTGGGTAGCTGGTTGTGAGTTCCCCCCTCGCCTCTGGGGGTGATGTGTTTGGAGCTGTGGTTTCCTGGTTTTCCCCTCTCGCCCTGTGCTTCTGCCGCCATGGCCCTCTCCTCCCTCGTCATGTCCCTCTGGAGGAATACTTTTTTGAATTCTCCCACATGTTGCAGGTGGCTTTTCTTTGTTAGAATCGTGTCCTTTGTGTTCTCGTTTGAAAACACTATCTTTAACACACGGTCTCGGTCTTTTTTGTACTAGCCTAACCTGAAAACCTTCTCAATGCTATGCTCAGCCCCTTCCATGTCTAGTGCCTTCAGTATTTCATTCACTGCCGCTTTGTCCTTATCATTCCACTCTTTCCTATTAGAGCCTTCCTGCTCTTTAATACCTACAGCTACCACTGCTCTTTTCCTTTCCAGCAGCTGGCTAGTGGAGCGTGCCGCTTCCTGTGAGGTGGCTGCTTTCATGGCTACCTCGATCACTGCAGACATTACTTCAGAGTTGTTTTTTTTAGCATTTCTGCAAATGTTGCTTTTAATATGACATTCTCTTCCAAAGTACTATTACCACCACCTCCCTGGGTAGTTATCTGAGTCTCAGCATTGATACTGTTCTCTTTGAGGGCTCTAATCTCCTCCTTTGCTGCTGTCAGCTCTCTTTTTAGGTTGCTTATTTAATTCTTCATTTCCTGCATCATTTCCTGCATCTCACTCTTGATGTCCTCCAGAAACTGGGTGAACATTTCCTTTATTTCGTCGCCTGAACCTTTCCCTGTCCCCCTGTTGTTTCTGGCTGTCATGCTTGACCCTGTTCCTAGTTGTGCCGTGATAGGATTCGTCAGCAGGGCAGAGCGGGGTGGGGGAGAGAGAGATAGAGAGGGAGAGAGAGAGAGAGAGAGAGAGAGAGAGAGAGAGAGAGATGGAGAGAGAGAGAGACAGAGAGAGAGAGAGAGAGAGAGAGAGAGAGAGAGAGAGAGAGAGAGAGAGAGAGAGAGAGAGAGAGAGAGAGAGAGAGAGAGAGAGAGAGAGAGAGAGAGAGAGAGAGAGAGAGAGAGAGAGAGAGAGATAAAGAGAGAGATAGAGAGAGGGAGGGACGGAGAGAGATAAAGAGAGAGAGAGAGATAAAGAGAGAGATAGAGAGAGGGAGGGAGGGAGAGAGATAAAGAGAGAGATATAAAGAGAGAGAGAGAGAGATAAAGAAAGAGATAGAGAGAGGGAGGGAGAGAGAGAGAGAGAGAGAGAGAGAGAGAGAGAGAGAGAGAGAGAGAGAGAGAGAGAGAGAGAGAGAGAGAGAGAGAGAGAGAGAGAGAGAGAGAGAGATAAAGAGAGAGGGAGGGAGAGAGAGAGAGAGAGAGAGAGAGAGAGAGAGAGTTAAAGAGAGAAGGAGAGAGAGAGAGATAAAGAGAGAGGGAGAGAGAGAGAGAGAGATAAAGAGAGAAGGAGAGAGAGAGAGATAAAGAGAGAGGGGGAGAGAGAGAGAGAGAGAGAGATAAAGAGAGAGGGAGAGAGAGAGAGATAAAGAGAGAAAGAGAGAGGGATAAAGAGAGAGGGAGAGAGAGAGAGAGAGAGAGAGATAAAGAGAGAGGGAGAGAGGGAGAGAGAGAGAGATAAAGAAAGAGGGAGAGAGAGAGATAAAGAGATAGAGAGGAGAAAGTGGGAGAGAGAGAGAGAGAGAGAGGAGAGAGAGGGGGAGAGTATGTGTAAGGGGGATGCGGGGGACTGGGGGGTGGGGGGGGCGGTGGTGGCGACCAGGTCAGGTCAGGTCAGATGGGGGGTAAGAGAGGAGGTGGGGTATAATAGGGCCTTGGCTCTTTCCAGAAAAGGTGTTAATCCTTTCTTCTCTGACTGGACGTTTGTGTGTGCGTTTTTGCGTGTGCGTGCGTGCATACGTACGTAGGCGTGCGTGCGTGCGCGTGCGTGCGTGAGTGTGCATGCGTGCGCGAGTGCGTGTGTCACGAGATCCCTTAAGTGTTACCTCTACCTAAATGAGCCACTTTGAGATTTTAAATATATGTGATATCCTGAACAAGAATTTGATAATATTTTATCTCGCACTGTACACCTGATCAATTGACCAGAGAGGGGGGTACATACCAGTCTTCCTTTCCGCTCACACAACTAGATGAGTAATGATGATGTATGGTTGATGATGGTCTCCGGCGTCGCCTTCCACTTGGTGCTTTTCTAAGTGCTAGTAGATTGATGATGTCGGTTCTTCTCTATCTACAATAAGCTCTGGAGTCAGTCACTGTATCGTTGTGCGACAGTTCACTAATTTACTTTACCACTGATCACAGTCACCACCCAACAAACACAATCAGGTAGTTCCTCAGCAGGTCGACCCACCTGGCCGTCAGGTCAGGTCAGGTCACTTCACGCAGTCCTCCACACTTATATGCACCAGTGATGCCACTAGCTACACTTTGGTTTCTTCGCACTATCGATAGCGATATGTCTGTCCTATGTATCACCTTGCTAGCTACACACTGCGAGAGGCCAAATACTATGATCTAGCCTCTATAATCCTTCAATGTCCCGAGAAATTGACGAATTTCCGCGGACCTCGCTAATCGCGTGTGTCTCCTACCGTCGCTACTGTGTACTGTGTGTGTGTGTGTGTGTGTACTCACCTAGTTGTGTTTGCAGGGGTTGAACTCTGGCTCTTTGGTCCCGCCTCTCAACTGTCAATCAACTGGTGTACAGATTCCTGAGCCTACTGGGTTCTATCATATCTACATTTGAAACTGACTCCATACATTTGTATGGAGTCAGCGTCCACCACATCACTGCCTAATGCATTCCATCCGTTAACTACTCTGACACTGAAAAAGTTCCTTCTAACGTCTCTGTGGCTCATGTGGGTACTCAGTTTCCACCTGTGTCCCCTTGTTCGCGTCCCACCAGTGTTGAATAGTTTATCCTTGTTTACCCAGTCGATTCCTCTGAGGATTTTGTAGGTTGTGATCATGTCTCCCCTTACTCTTCTGTCTTCCAGTGTCGTAAGGTGCATTTCCCGCAGCCTTTCCTCGTAACTCATGCCTCTTAGTTCTGGGGCTAGTCTAGTGGCATACCTTTGGACTTTTTCCAGCTTCGTCTTGTGCTTGACAAGATACGGGCTCCATGCTGGGGCCGCATACTCCAGGATTGATCTGTCTGCAACCCATCCTCCGAATTGACAGTACGATTTAATACTAAGTGTAATAAGTACACTTTCTAACTGTCATAACCAGTGCATAATTGCACTTATGGGGCTGTTACATTTACCCAACTCCCTCCCCCGATTTAATTCCCCTCGTTTTCTGTTAAGACACAGAATTTTAGGATGAAATTTTCAATTTCAATTTGCAATACACAAGTTTTAAATATCAAGAATTTTTTTTCTGGTTTATTAAACAATATAGATTTTATACAAAATTTTAAAATATCCTGAGTTATTTTACAATTTATTGATATATTTTAGTTTTGTTTTATTAGTTTTATAAAACTGTAATATCAATATAGCTATAGGTTAAGTACTAATTGTAATTAAGAAGCAATAAAATTATTATCTTAAAAAACTAAGACGGTTAGGTGAGGTTGTGGTTTTCTATTCAGTTTTTGGGGTAAACTCAAATATTCACAATATATTTGACAGTACGATTTAATACTAAGTGAAAATAAGTACAATTCCTAACTGCTATGAATAGTACATAATTGCACTTATTTGTCTCCTTACATTTACCACCCCATTTTTGGAGGACGGGCTGCTTTCATATGTGGTGTACAAGATTCTGAATGATTCCTTACACAGATTCCTGAACGCTGTTCAGATGTTAGCCAGCCTCGCATATGCCGCAGACGTTATTTTTTTTACGTGGGCTTCAGAAGACAGGTTTGGTGTGATATCAACTTCTAGATCTTTCTCTCTGTCCGTTTCATTAAGTATTTCATCTCCTATTCTGTATCCTGTGTCTGGCCTCCTGTTTCCACTGCCTAGTTTCATTACTTTGCATTTACTCGGGTTGAACTTCAACAGCCATTTGTTGGACCATTCACTCAGTCTGTCTAGGTCATCTTGTAGCCTCCTACTTTCGTCCTCAGTTTCAATATTCCTCATAATTTTTGCATCATCGGCAAACATTGAGAGAAACGATTCTATACCCTCTGGGAGATCATTTACATATATCAGAAACAGTATAGGTCCAAGGACTGACCCCTGCGGGACTCCACTCGTAACGTCTCGCCAATCTGAGACCTTACCCCTCACACTGACTCGTTGTCTCCTGTTGCTTAGGTACTCCTGTATCCACCGGAGTACCTTCCCTTTCACTCCAGCCTGCATCTCCAGCTTTTTCCCTAGCCTCTTGTGTGGTACTGTATCAAAGGCTTTCTGGCAATCCAAAAATTTGCAGTCTGCCCACCCTTCTCTTTCTTGCCTTACTTTTGTTGCCTGGTCGTAGAATTCAAGTAACACTTTGAGGCAGGACCTGCCATCTCTGAATCCATGTTGGTGCTGTGTTACAAAGTGTGTGTGTGTGTTCTGTGTGTGTGTGTGCTGTGTGTGTGTGTGTGTGTGTGTGTGTGTGTGTGTGTGTGTGTGTGTGTGTGTGTGTGTGTGTGTGTGTGTGTGTGTGTGTGTGTGTGTGTGTGTGTGTGTGTGTGTGTGTGTGTGTGTGTGTGTCTTTATGTGTGTGTGAGTGTATGGATACGGTTATGTGTGTGCGAGTGAGTGTGAGTTTCTGAGTGACAAATAATGCGGAGTATCATGTTATATCCACCTGAATATAAGACAAAACCTTGCCTGGTAACGATGGTGTCAATTTGTACTGTCAAACTCTTCGACAATAACTTGTTGTTCCCCATGTACTCGAGAGGGCAACTTTCGAGTACATGTCCTCTCCCTCCCGCATCGACTGTTCTCCAGATGCGTTTTATCAAGAAGTGGAAAGAGGGTTTATATTTAATTTATTTTAGTACTGATAATTAAGTTGGTTCAGGGGAAAATGTTTTCATAATGTTTACCGTCCAGAGACAGATGTTTTAATAAGAATTCCCAATATTATTAGCTGGTGAATTTAATGGCTACATGGCAATGATTTCCCTGTTTTCTTCAGGGGAAAATTTCACTGTAGCTTCGTTTTCTTTGAATCATTAAAAAACTATTTATCGTGTTAATTTGTAAGTACAAAACAGCAGAAATATTATCTGCCTATTGTAATAAATGTTAGTAAATGGTGTCGGTTTTTCCGACATGTATGTTTATATATTCCGTTGTCTTTGCTGCGTCAAGCATAAACTCGTAAGGCCAGCATTTCGACCATCATTTGTTTAATGCTGCGACTCATTTTCCCTCGTGTTATTTAATATTTACGTGTAAAAATATTTTGAATTCTCTTCGTAAATTTCCTCATTTAGCTCATTTTCCTCAAGGGAGCCGGTCGGCCGAGCAGACAGCACACTGGACTTGTGATCCTGTGGTCCTGGGATCGATCCCAGGCGCCGGCGAGAAACAATGGGCAAGGTTTCTTTCACCCTATGCCCCTGTTACCTAGCAGTAAAATAGGTACCTGGGTGTTAGTCAGTTGTCACGGGCTGCTTCCTGGGGGTGGAGGCCTGCTCGAGGACCGGACCGCGGGGACACTAGAAACCCCGAAATTATCTAAAGATAACCTCAAGATTTAGTACATTAAACTTACTACTCTGAGACTTAAAAAGATATTTCTTGACATCCCTTTCACTCATCTGTCTTTTCAGTTTTCAATCATGTCCTCTCGTTCGACTGTTAATTAATTTCAACATTCTTCTAGATCTACTTTGTAAATCACCTTAGTATCTTGCACGTCGCTATCGCGTAGCCCCTATTCCTTCCTTCCTCCAGTGTTGTGATGTTCAGTTCTCTCAGAGTTTCTTCATAGCTCTGTCCCATTAGCTCAGGAGCGAGGCGCAATCGACTGTCGTGGATTGTCGTGGCGCACTCGACTAAGGCCCATCCAGGACGTAAGTTCGAACCCTCATCACGACCCTTGTGCATTTGTTCATTATCAGGAGCGAGACTTGTTGCATATATTTGCACCTTTAAAAGTTTTTTTTCCTTTAAGTAGGGGTTAAAGCCATTCCATCATACTCAATAATGAGTCTCAAAGTATTTCTACAGCGTTCGGAAGAGATCTTTGTCTATGTTCCTGAAGGATAACGAAACGTTTACTAGTAACGCAAATGCTACTCTAGTTATTCTGCTGGTGTGTGCCTCTAGTATAGATTCCCAGTTATGTCCACGCCTGAGTTTTTCTCTTTTACAGAAATTTAAAGTTGCCTTCCCTTCATATTGAGCTGCATTTGAGATTTCTTTCCTCTGATTCTAGTCCACATAACCTTGCATTTGTCAGGGTTAAAGTCTAGTAGCAATTTCTCTGACTATCTATGGATATTTTCCAGTTCATCTTGTAAGGTATTGCAGTCCTCCTCATTTGTGATTAGTCTAATTAGCAATTCATCATCAACAGACATTGACAAGAATGAGCTTGCTCCGCTGCTAGATTGCATTCATATATTAGGAACAGGATAAGCCCCTATTACTGACACTTGAGGTACTCAACTCACTACCTTTCTCCAGTTTGCAAGCTCTCCTCTTACTATGACTCTTCCTCCTTCTCCAAAGGCCCTCTATCACCCACTTTACTAATCTTGTTGATACACCAGTCTGTTTTCCTAGTTTACATAAGAGTTCCCCTAGTTTACATGTTATGAATAGCATCAAAAGCTTTTTTGCAATGAAGGAGAATGCAGTCTGTCTAGGTATCTCTCTCCGGTTATATTGCCCTAATTGGAGTGAGGGTAAAATTCGGCAAAGACGCATGCAACACCATCAATTTACAGAAATTATAAGAGAGAGCAGTTGCGCAGATACGCTGTACCTCAAATGGAGAGGAGTATCTCACCACACCAGTCTCCAGACGAACATATCTCCCGTCACTGGGTCGTCAGCCTTGCTCAAATGTGTGAACTATCTTCTAGAGAAATGATCACTGTGGTCCCCTATAAATATTGAGTATGTTAGTGTTAGTAGGCTGTAGGGTCTCGATTCCCAGAGCCGGTACCAAATGACTGCTGTGGTCCCCCTATAATTATTGAGTATGTTAGTGTTAGTAGGCTGTAGGGTCTCGATACCCAGAGCCGGTACCAAATGACTGCTGTGGTCCCCTATAAACATTGAGTATGTTAGTGTTAGTAGGCTGTAGGGTCTCGATTCCCAGAGCCGGTACCAAATGACTGCTGTGGTCCCTTATAAACATTGAGTATGTTAATGTTAGTAGGCTGTAGGGTCTCGATTCCCAGAGCCGGTACCAAATGACTGCTGTGGTCCCTCTATAATTATTGAGTATGTTAGTGTTAGTAGGCTGTAGGGTCTCAATACCCAGAGCCGGTACCAAATGACTGCTGTGGTCCCCTATAAACATTGAGTATGTTAGTGTTAGTAGGCTGTAGGGTCTCGATTCCCAGAGCCGGTACCAAATGACTGCTGTGGTCCCTCTATAATTATTGAGTATGTTAGTGTTAGTAGGCTGTAGGGTCTCAATACCCAGAGCCGGTACCAAATGACTGCTGTGGTCCCCTATAAACATTGAATATGTTAGTGTTAGTAGGCTGTAGGGTCTCGATTCCCAGAGCCGGTACCAAATGACTGCTGTGGTCCCCCTATAATTATTGAGTATGTTAGTGTTAGTAGGCTGTAGGGTCCCGATACCCAGAGCCGGTACCAAATGACTGCTGTGGTCCCCTATAATTATTGAGTATGTTAGTGTTAGTAGGGTGTAGGGTCTCGATACCCAGAGCCGGTACTAAATAATCAGCAAAGTGAAAATAATGGCAGAATAAATAGGAGGGTGGGGGCAGAACTTAGGGAAATGCTGACGAAAAGACTCTGGTACTAATATATATTAAATAAACTTGCTTACCAATACACAATGAGCTTGCCCTTGTGTTAATCAAGAGTGTAACGATAAATCTACTCAACCCGTACACAGCAGGAATCGTTCCCATCACTCTGTTATGAGGAGATACTCGGTCTCTACCCACTTGCTTGGGTCAATGTGAACTAAACCGAACACTATGGAACACTGTGACACGTTCGGCATATGTTACTTGCAGTAAAGGGATGTTGATTTCCGGTCCACACGGGACACTCGGGGCAGTGCACATCAATACACATGAAATGCACAATTACATATCATTGCGCCAAAATGTACACAGCATAAATCATTGAATTTTAAATTATAAATGAGTCAGTTACCCGTCACTGAGACATTAAACATAAACTAATTAAACGCACGTCACCGAGATGATAATTATAAATGAGTTAAGAACACGTCACTAAGACACAAATCATAAATTAATTAAACACACATGATTAATACAATCATAAGTGAATTAAACTCACATCACTGAGACAATAATAATGAATTAAATAATAACATTTTTGAGGCATTATTCACAAATGAACTAAACACATCACTGAGACAATAATGCAATAATTAAATATCACACGACGCTGAGACGTCAACACAACAATGATAATTCAGTAACAAAGTTGGGAGTGTGTATGTAACCAATATAGAGGTGAGAGGTATGTGCAGCACGGTGAACTCACATTACCACACTCACACCCTCCAGTTTACTTCACACGTGTTGCAGGTATTTGATGACATATTTATCTATTTATCAGTCGGGTTGCTGATCACAGGGTTAGCACAATGAAAGAATATTAATTATAAGTATAGAGATTGTACATACAGCAGGCTGGCCTGATATGCTCTCACTCTCTCAATACTCATACAGCATGGACAGCCCTGATGATCCTTGGCAGCTGGTATGACACAACTGCAACATCACTAAGGCGTGGCAAGTAGATGACACATTCATGCCGATACACAAAGCACGTGGCTGGCCATGCGAACAGGCGTAGTACAGGTGTACAGTCACACCAGCCACATCTGGTGACAGGTGTGTGACACAGCACGGTGGTACAGGTGTACGGTCACGCCAGCCACATGTGGTGACAGGTGTGTGACACAGCACGGTGGTACAGGTGTACGGTCACGCCAGCCACATGTGGTGACAGGTGTGTGACACTGCACGGTGGTACAGGTGTACAGTCACACCAGCCACATGTGGTGACAGGTGTGTGACACAGCACGGTGGTACAGGTTTACAGTCACACCAGCCACATGTGGTGACAGGTGTGTGACACAGCACGATGGTACAGGTGTACAGTCACAGGATCACACATGAGGTTAGATTCACAATAACCCTGACTTTACATGGTATCTGGTTAGGACACAGTGTGGTGGAACAGATGGACACAAAGTTAGGACACAGTGTGGTGGAACAGATGGACACAAAGTTAGGACACAGTGTGGTGGAACAGGTGGACACAAAGTTAAGACACAGTGTGGTGGAACAGATGGACACAAAGTTAGGACACAGTGTGGTGGAACAGGTGGACACAAAGTTAGGACACAGTGTGGTGGAACAGATTGACACAAAGTTAGGACACAGTGTGGTGGAACAGATGGACACAAAGTTAGGACACAGTGTGGTGGAACAGATGGACACAAAGTTAGGACACAGTGTGGTGGAACAGGTGGACACAAAGTTAGGACACAGTGTGGTGGAACAGATGGACACAAAGTTAGGACACAGTGTGGTGGAACAGATGGACACAAAGTTAGGACACAGTGTGGTGGAACAGGTGGACACAATGGGGCAATACGTGGCTAGTTCAGGTGAGAGGCAGTTGTCAGTGATGCCACATGGCAGCATAATGTTGGTGGGAGACTCAACACACTCACAGCACGGTGTTGGCAGCTAGTCTGATCACTGACACGTGGTCGGGTGACTCGTCACTTCCAGGCAGTTATCTTACTACACACTGATCATGTTGTGAGTCTATGTTTATTTGATTGCCAGGAAATTCACACAAGAACTCATGCGTCGACGATTATACACGATTTGTATCACTTTGATCATCTTGCCAGCTATTATAGTATACTGTTTTATTACATTCTCAGGTACTCTGGCTGGAGTCTCTTACTTCTGTTCGACATGACGTGGGATCACAGTTTCTCTACGCTTCAAGTTCACTCAGAAAATCGTATTATATTCTCATCTACTGCAATCGGATTCAATAGACAATCATGTAGCCTGAAATTGAGTCTTATCGAGTGACTTTTATTTTTAGAGAAAATCATGCGGGTTGATCACGTTAGTGGCTAATTAACTTGATTGATACACGTCCATTGTAGACGACCTCCGGAGGTAAAATGAATTTGTGAGGCTCTAAGTGGGCTCCACCACGAGTACAACAGTCCAATTTATGGGTTGACCAATGAGACACAAGCAATGGTGCCTAAACTAATGAGAAGCAGTAACCCATGCCAGCTAGGTCTATGACATCATAGATACGGCATGTATGAGGCCAATGGTTGTTAGGGAATTCAAGACGATTAAGGCTCCCAACTTCTTAACCACAGTTAAAAAAAGTTCCCCCGGTCTCCTTCCAACGTTGAAGCTCCGAGACATATGACCTGCGATGTATATGTTCAACTCGCTCTATTTAATTGTTGGACAATGTATACACTTGCCCTTGCAGTACATTTGGTCTACTGATAACGTAGACTATCCGGAGAGAGCCAGTACGGCAGACCTAAGTCCCTAATTAAAGTATCTAGACCAGCGGACTAAAAAACTGTGCACGCTGGATGTTCCACACTGACGTACCTACTGTCGTGCAATCATTTGCACAACCATCTTTCGGCTGCGCATCCCCTCAGGTGAAGTATTAGGGTACTGTATAAGATGTGAAAGCCTTGCTCATACATGGGGTTTATATTTGCTTCCACAGGCCTCCAGTAACCATCTTACATATTAATTTAAAAAATATCTTTAGACCTTCCACTTTCCATCTAAGGTGTCAGTAAAAACGTTAAAGACAATGTCGGATACATCACCTTTCAGTTTCTGAATGTGCCAGGGAGCCATACGAGGAACCATCGAACTTTTAACAATATCAAATAAGTGATTACCATGTATATATTTACAGGTAAAATGTGTGCTATGTCCTATTATAATATTTAGGCTTATGTGTGTATATTAGTATGAATAAATACATGTCGTGTGTGTACATTTATGAACATACATCTGAACATACGCATATTTACAAAGCTAT
Source organism: Procambarus clarkii (assembly GCF_040958095.1). NCBI lineage: Eukaryota > Metazoa > Arthropoda > Malacostraca > Decapoda > Cambaridae > Procambarus > Procambarus clarkii. The sequence goes on from NC_091236.1 coordinate 16,588,020, forward strand.
TCATTAGTAACACCACCTTTAACACATCAATACAAACTGATCGAGAAAGCTATTCCAGTGTGGCACCTTATCTAATTTCTACAGAAAAAGCGCAACTTCTCCGGGTCACTACATGGATATGGCTACTAAAGTTTAACTCAGAAAAGTGTAAAGTAATGAAATTAGGTGAATGGAGCAGGAGACCTATCACAAGGTACCAATTTGGAGGTGAAATCCTGCTAGAGTCAAATACAGAAAAATATCTGGTGGTCGATATCACACCGAACTTGCCCCTAGAGGCTCACATCAAAAGGATATCATCAGCAAAATATACTAGAGTGACCAAAATAAGAACTGCCTTTAGAAACTATTGAAAGGAATCATTCAGAACCTTGTATACCACTTGTGTCAGAATAATCCTGGAGTATGCAGATCCAGCCTGGAGTCCGTACCTAGTTAAACACAAGACAACGTTAGAGAAAAGTCAGAGGTATACCACCAGATTAGTCCCAGAACTGACAGGTATGAGCTGCGAGGAAAGGCTAGGGGAGCGAAACCTCGCGTCCCTGGAAGACAGATGAGTAAGGGGAGACATGAACACCCAACAAAATTCTCAGGGGAATTGACAGAGTGGATAAAGACAAATTATTTAGCATAGAGGGAACTCGAATAAGGGGACACAGGTGGAAACATCGTGCCCAAATGAGCCACGGGGACATTATAAATAATTTTGTCAATGTCAGAGTTGTTAACAAATGGAATGCGTTAGGCAGTGATGTGGTTGAGGCAGACTCCATACACAGTTTCAAATGTAGATTTGATACAGCCCAATAGGCTCAAGAAAATCTACTCCAGCTGATTGAAAGTTTAGAGGCGTGAACAAAGAGCCAAAGCTCATCGCCACAAGCACAACTAGGTGAGTACAACTACAGCTAAACTACAAGAGGTACAAACTTTTTACTTGGATTTTTGTGCTTCTTGAATGCTTCTTAACAACGTCAGGAGATAAAACAAATTCAGATTTTTTTGCGGGGGTGCACTACAAGGTAGTTAGCTATTAACAGGAGGGTAAGACAGCTGTGGAATCCCATTCTCACATAGTTGGTCAAACTGAATTCCTATTGATGCTTAGAAACAAAGTCTATGGGTTGGAAATGTTCTATGAACTATCTTTTAACCAGTCTCTCTAATAGCTTACAGAGAATACATGTTAGCAATACCGGTATCTAGTTCAGTGGTTCCTATCTTCCCCATTTCTTGTACGTAGGTACCACCTTAGCCATTTTCCAAATATCAGGAAGTTCGGTCATATCAAGGGATGAGATGAAGACTATAGTATGCAATATGCTAAACATAATGCCAAAGCTGCCTCTTTCAGCATCCATGGTGAGATCAACACGCGACTTGTGGCTTCCATAACATCCAGCTCCTCTTAGTGTTTCTTTTCGTTCTCTGATATCACTTATATTGCATTAGTGTTTCTTTCTGGTAGTGCCTGTTCCATTAGAAATCTTAGATAAGAATTGTGCCTGCCCGAAACGCTGCGCGTGCTAGTGGCTTTACAAGATTGTAATTACTATGCATGTATCCTCACAATTCTAATGTACCGTCTTGTATATATTTAAATAAATAAATAGATTTAGGGGCAGGTCTAGTTCTATCATGAAAACTTCCTGGAAACTTTTAATGAGTTTTTTCGCTGTTATGACCAAGCATACACCAGTATGATCATACTGAGGCTGGTGCATGATTGTGCTCAAACTATTAGTGATATCTTGGCTGATTAGCCTAGTATCACGAATGTTGTAATTATTAGTGAATCTTCTTTTACACAATATTATTCTTAATTTATGTATTGTCAATGTGTGACATACATAACCAATTCTATGATAATTCTGTATCAAAGATGTATGCCATGTAATTGTGGATATATATTAGTTGTTTAGTGTATAGCAGTAGCCTAATATCATGTAGCTTGAAAAATCTCCTTATATGCTTATTGTATGTAATGCTTCATAAATGCTGTATAGATAACATTATGTGGACCATGATGGAGAATGTATACATTTAGGTTCCAGATGTATTACTCACATGTATATTGTGTAATTTCTATTTCAGTGTTGTTCTTTGTATTTCCTCTTTTCATGACATTTACTGAAATTATGGCACTGTGAAATGTATACCACCTAGACAAGCTTTTGATACACATGTTGTATGTATTTACATTATTTTGTATTCTTGTATACACATGTATTAACTGTTGGCCGACGTCTTGGATCCTCCCTAACTTCCCCCTCCATTCCTCACCCCCCCTCACCCTTTGATGTACCGACTCGCGCCAGTGTTACCATGTCGTACTGATACGAATTCTTTGTGTACTTATTTTTATGTCATGATACATTCTCTAATGTATTGAATTCTTATTTTGTAAAAATTATGTAAGGTTGTGTCTTATAATCTTTACTTTGTTGTATATTAAATTTGAGGTCATGATCGAGTTATGTCTGTAATGAGCTTGAGATTATTTGAAAGTTGAGGGTCAGTTGACTCACGGCGTTGGATACAGTGTCGCCTCCCGGCGAGCTTGGCTCAAGGCGACTACTCCTTGACCATTCCAGGCGAGCGCATCTGTGGCGTTCCGGTCCGAGATTTGGGACCTTATTTGTGTATTGTGACTGTTAGATTAATTATCATGTAACACTATATATTACCATGGATATTTTCTACTGTTGTTCATCATGTATACCAGGTGGTAGAGGTGAGCCCGTTACCAGGTGATATGTCTTTGTGAGGTGATATTCTGAGGAACTTAAGTAATGCCATGGTTCTTTATGAGATATTGTTTCTCCATACCTCATGTGTTACTGGTTGTGCCACCACCACCACACTGTATTGGTATTAGCAGCATATAGGCCCTAGTGTTCCACTGTGTCAGGCAAAGTTCTTGGTGCCAGCTAGTGTTGACTGATGCAGTTTCCAGACATTTTTGTATGATCATGCCCAGCTGATGAGAAGCTGGATAAAGTAATTATGTGTGAGTTAGTAACTGTTTATTATTTTAATCGTTTGTGGATTTATATTAATGCCAGTAAACTAGAATATTTTTTACTAGTTTTTCATTCCCCTAGAACATTGATTGATATCTGGCCAGGCTATGTGTTACTATCTACGGGCTCACCATAGCCCGTGTTACTTGGAACTTTTTGTTCCAGGTAGCAAATCTTAAACAACAACAACATATGTGTTCCAGTGATGTTGAAGGTTCTTGTCCATGTCTCTTAACAGTGAAATAGAGGCACTGTACATAAGCTCATAACATTCACAAACTTCCTTATTACTCTTTCTATGGACTCCTCTTTTGTGTTGTCTGATCACTTATTATTTACCGACATCTTACCTCAATTGGCTATTTAGTAATTTAGGATGATCTTAGCCTTGGATGTTATATACTTATCATATTGCTTCTTTGCTGTGTATTCGTTCCTGCCTCTTGTATATACGTTATGGTTCTCCCTCGGTTCTGTGCCCCATGAATATCTTGCATGCACTTTTACTTTAACTTTTTGCCTCCAAACATTGTCTGTTAAATTCAGAATTTTTTTGTATCTTACCTCATTTATCCAAATATCGGCAGTATAAATTAAGTTACTTTATATTGGATTATTATCAAGTTTTATACCATTTTTTTCCTAGTTCTATGTCCCAGGGTATTGTTACTAAGAATTTTCTAACCTTCTGATACTCGCCTGTATGAAAAACTAGTCTTCCCTTTCGTCTTCTCTTCATTTTACTACAACCTTCATAAGAACTGCACATTCAAAGACCAGTTCACAATGGTCACTTACTCAATGTTCTCAATGACCAATTTGCTCCTGGTAAGATCTAGATCCACTCTTGTTGATTGGTCTCCCATTCACCTCCATGTTTCCTCTCTAATATGTTCTCTTAGGAAATTTCTCTAAGCAACTTCTACCAGTTTTGGTAGAAGTTATTTCTTGTCTCTTCTCCATGTTTCTTCACGCTCTTTCTGATACATCGATTTTTAGTCAATTTGTCTATTATTGACACCTCGCAATACTAGAAGCTTTGCCATCAATCTATTCGATAATTCGGCCTCACTTTGTATGTTTTTGTAAAGTTATAAAGATTCGCTACCTGGAACAAAGTTCCAAGTAGCACGGGCTATGGTGAGCCCATAGTGCCTTCCACTTTGTATGATATTTACCCAAGCTCTGTTTGCTTTCTTATATTCTTGTCTGGGGTCATCTATGTTACTCTTGTCATCTATGTTACATCTATACATTACTCTGTTATGTAAATCTCTACCCAAATTTTTTTTTCCTTTCACTGAAGTCATTTGTGCAAAATATTCTTCATTATTGGTATCTTTCTAAAAATTTATATTTTCAAACTTTTACCTTCTTGATACCTGGTATTGTCTGTGGAATATTACCATAGTGATTTTTTCAGTTACAATGTAATTACTATTGCTCTTATATGAGGTTAATTTCAACAGTCTTTTTCTCAATTTTTTTGGCTGGTCATTGATATTCTATTCTCATTATGGGTATCTGCCTGGTTATGGGGGTACTTGATAGGTTCGTGTGTAGAAGGTAAGAAAAAGGTTGGAGGATTGGTCGCTAGAGATATCCTGGGAGTGGAGGTCACTGAGGTAGTGGTGGCGGTTAGTGCGCGTTATTGACAATGGGATTGAGTGGGGGTTGAGGGTTTGGAGCACACAATGGATATTGTTACGATTAACACTGCAATCCATTCTCGTTCGTGCATTATCCGGATATAATAGAAATTGTTCAACCTACTTGTACAATGGGCCAGTGATAATTTTAGTTCAAGCGGGAAATGTGCAAGTTGCACAGTTTATTAGAAATTTTACTTTAAAGATTTTTTAGGTGGTCACTTTCTGACATTTTCTAATATGACAGTCTGCAAATGTACTCCAGATATTTTCGTGCCAATCAACATGGGACCAATAGTCAGGTGACCAGCAAAAGGGAGCTACGAGACGTCTTGTGGGGAATTGACCTGTGAGATTTAAATTTATTTCGTTTACATTAATTTATATAGTAATTTATATTTTACGTTAATTTATATTTTCGATAGCAAATTGTTTGATGTTAAAAGTGGACACTATGGTTTAAAATTCTCACAAATTGTTTTCCATACACATTCTGGGGGGTTGATGGTTTATTTATGTAGTCTATATAAATAAAAATGTAAATGTTCGTTTGGTCAAAATCGCTAATCTACGAAAGTTCTTCACCGATTGTTTTGAAATTTTCACACAACGTTCCATTCACATACGAGCGTGTTTTTATATTCCTACTATATAGTTGTCACGTCTGTGACAGGTAAAAACATGCTTTTTGGGAAAAAATGTGTTTCCATGTGAGGGGAAATCTCCAAAACCTCTATACCGATTGTTTTGAAATTTGGACAGAACGTTGCATTTGAATACGCCCATGTTTTTATGTACCTACTACATACATGCTACACCTGTGGCAGGTAAAAACACTTTTTTTGGAAAGCCAGCTCCATCTGTTTCATGTAAAAGCAACACACACTATACCAAATATGTTACAATTCCATTTCAATGTGTCCAATTGCACTAATAAATTATATTTTCATAGATTTCGATATATTTTCATTTTGATTAAATTATTTTGTGTGACAATGCATTGGCATTGGGCTGAGTTGTTTACCATACCATTCATTTTGTGAGTATAGCTCATTTTTTTTTATTTTATTTATTTAGTTTTTTAACTGTTCGTCTTATTTTTCAGTGATAGGAACATCAGATCATTTGATGTTCCCATTTTTCTGATGGGAACTTCTGATTATTTGGGAATGCATTGAATGAGGGAGTGGGGAGGACGAGGGGACGAGAGTGGGGGGATGGTGGGGAGGACGAGGGTACGGGAGTGGGGGGATGGTGGGGAGGACGAGGGTACGGGAGTGGGGGGATGGTGGGGAGGACGAGGGTACGGGAGTGGGGGGATGGTGGGGAGGACGAGGGTACGGGAGTGGGGGGATGGTGGGGAGGACGAGGGTACGGGAGTGGGGGGATGGTGGGGAGGACGAGGGTATGGGAGTGGGGGGATGGTGGGGAGGACGAGGGTACGGGAGTGTGGGGATGGTGGGGAGGACGAGGGTACGGGAGTGTGGGGAGGACGAGGGTACGGGAGTGGGGGGATGGTGGGGAGGACGAGGGGTACGGGAGTGGGGGGATGGTGGGGAGGACGAGGGGACGGGAGTGGGGGGATGGTGGGGAGGACGAGGGGACGAGAGTGGGGGGATGGTGGGAGGACGAGGGGACGAGAGTGGGGGGATGGTGGGGAGGACGAGGGGTACGGGAGTGGGGGGATGGTGGGGAGGACGAGGGGACGGGAGTGGGGGGATGGTGGGGAGGACGAGGGGACGAGAGTGGGGGGATGGTGGGAGGACGAGGGGACGGGAGTGGGGGGATGGTGGGAGGACGAGGGGACGGGAGTGGGGGGATGGTGGGAGGACGAGGGTACGGGAGTGGGGGGATGGTGGGGAGGACGAGGGGACGGGAGTGGGGGGATGGTGGGGAGGACGAGGGGACGAGAATGGGGGGATGGTGGGAGGACGAGGGGACGGGAGTGGGGGGATGGTGGGAGGACGAGGGGACGGGAGTGGGGGGAGGACGAGGGTACGGGAGTGGGGGGATGGTGGGGAGGACGAGGGGACGGGAGTGGGGGGATGGTGGGAGGACGAGGGTACGGGAGTGGGGGGATGGTGGGAGGACGAGGGGACGGGAGTGGGGGGATGGTGGGAGGACGAGGGTACGGGAGTGGGGGGATGGTGGGGAGGACGAGGGGACGGGAGTGGGGGGATGGTGGGAGGACGAGGGGACGGGAGTGGGGGGATGATGGGAGGACGAGGGGACGGGAGTGGGGGGATGGTGGGAGGACGAGGGGACGGGAGTGAGGGGATGGTGGGGAGGACGAGGGGACGGGAGTGGGGAATGACTGGGAAAATGAAGGAACGGGCGAGGGGGAATGGTGTAATAACCCTCTGTACTTTTATAATCGTTCTGAACTCTACCCTTGCTGTAACTCTCTCTCTCTCTACTCTTCCCTTCATTCAATACCCCAGCTTAACACTGTTACTGTCCAGTATGACCCCCCACTGGACTGCCACGAATATAAACTGAATATTAAATCAGGAGGACATAACAAGGATAGGGGTTATTAATTTATTACTAATTATAGAAAAAATCATTAAACAGTGCCACCACCTTCCAAACATAAATGAATGTGTCTAAAATTCCTGGCTCCCTAGGAAGGAAGGGACTCAATAATCAGGGAACTCAAAGGCCAAGTAAATGAATCTTAATGGATTAATACTGTAATCTTACTCAACTGAACGGGAGATTCTAGAGCGACTTTACTATTCATAAGATGGAGAACACAGGGGAATTTCTAGCACAGCAAATGAGAATCACAAGAATGAATAACACAGTCATTAATTAAAGGGAACAGATAACTAAACACAAATACAATTAAAACTACTTTATTATTTGAACCCGTATATTTAAATCAAAATTGAAACATAGCCTACTCTAAATTAAATTACCTACGAGGCAATGGAATGTAATACTAATATACACAACACTAAGTGCACAATTACCTTCAATACTGCAGCTTGCCAAAGGATGTTGATTGGCTGCCCGCAGGTCACCTGACCTGTACCTCAGTTGAGGCCCCAAGACACACTAACACTTCTTTATTAAAACGCTTACCAGTGGGACAGGCTCCACCCCCTAGTTCCTAGGCCCAAATTAACTATGCCTATCCCAAGCCTTTGGCCAATGGATTTAAACATAACTAGGTGATCTAGAAACCAGACCAATGGCATGGGCAGGCACTACCCTGTGAGGCCCCGCCTCCACAGGCCTACATGCCTTCAACCAATCCGGATCAGGCTTGACCATAAGGGTTAATTCCTCTTGACAGAAAACTCCAAAAACTGGGAAGGCACCAACAACTTTCCTGTGGGAATGCCGGCTGGGCACCCACGTGTAACTTGAGATCACAAGTTTATTGGCCCTGGGGTACTATTTTCAATTCGTCACTGGACAGATGGACGGAGAGCGAGGGGAGCAAGTGGCTTCAAGCTGTTTATGACCACGAGGGTTAGACCGTGACAAAAGTCAGGGATGACTCAAAGGGAGGGAAGGCAAGCAAGGGAAGGCCAGGGGAAGAGGAAGGATAAGAGAAAGGGGAAAGGGGGGAAAGGGCTATGGTGTGCATATACCATTACAACTCCCCCTCTTCAGAAATTAAGAAATTTGTGTGTAAAGAAGTTTAAGGCACAAATTTCTAATCCAGACCCTGCTCTATCATAATCATTATCTCCAAAACAACATTTAACTCAACAATAAATGACCCAATGCCTCAAAACAACAGAAATTATCTAATCCTAGCTAATTCCAAACAATCCTCCAAAACAAATAATGGCACCCCCAAAAGGTGTGCCCCAGCATGTATACATACATAACAACCACAGTAATAATACATAAAACATAAGGACTGAGACCGCCCTTATAATCCTACCTGTCTACTTCGATGCAGCCCTGTACCCTTCCAACTACCTGGAAGACAAAACATCCTATACCTGTCTTGATATAGCAACAAATAACTGGAAAAATCCAAACCTAACAACTATCAACTAGCTAAAATCAGCCGATAGCCTTCAGCTATCCTAGTATTCCACCTGGAATAAAGATCAAACACATCACATAGAAACATTAAAAAAATCAATGTCATTAAAAATTAAAAAAAAAATTATATCAAAATAGAGGAATACTACCTCTCAGGGACCTAGTGTTCCACTCCACACCTGTGGCAACTGCCCACCACAGCGTATCTAGATTTTCAAATCTAAAGAAAATACAAAAAAATATGTTTATTAAGCAAAATTCAATGTCCACAGACATGTCTCTTAACCAACAACAACATACTGGATATAAGTTCCTCAAACTCCTAATATCCCAGAGTTCATACTCAAGTCAACAACAAGAAGCGGGTGAACACATTTTTCAGACTGTGTACCACACCCTTATTGTTCAATAAACCACAAAAAAATAAAAAAAAATAATAATATATGACTATCAATATCTAGGGTCTAGAAAAATCAAGATAAAGTTCCCCATTGATCAACGTTTCTAGAGACCCTACTAGATGGTTCTCAAACCAGTTCACTCCTACAACTTAGCTAGAGACAGGATAATTTTCTAGTAACAATTTTCTAGATGTTCACTTTCTTGATTTATTTCTCTATTTCACTAGTTCTAGTTTTCAACATTTAACACTGTTCCAGAGTCACTGACCTAAGGTGTACAGAGGTGTTACTATCAGATGGAAAATTAAAAATTGAACGAACTGTTCCGGATTACACCATTTACTATATTACTATAATTTATTTTATATTTAACTTTTCTATAAAGAAGTTCTATAGTTCTTTCCTGGTGACATCTCGTTGTTGTAGATTCCGGCGACTACCTCATGTTGCTTGAAGATCCTGGTCGTCTGGAAGTTCCATTTCCGTCCTCGGCCAACTACGGACAGTACGGGGGGTCTCGTCCTACCCGCACCTGACTTGAGTGACAGCTGACAGCTGGCCGCTGTCAGCTCAGGTGGACCTCAGGTGGATCAGCAAAAGCTTTGACTAGTGACTCCACTTGGAGTCTAAATTATTGTATAGCTTCAGCTGTTTTTTCTGGTGTTGGTATTGCTCTACGTTTATAGTAGAGGTTAGCTATATCAATCTCTTGGTTACTATAGTTGACCTCTAACAACTGTATAGCAGTATTGTAGTCGTCATCATTTGGAATCAGATGAACAATAACTGTCTTTGTTTAAACCCTTAAGGGTACTTCGCAAATAAAGGTATTTCTTTGTTTTGTTAATAAAACTTTTAGAGTTCACTAACGAACGTGTTCCAGTAACATTCGAAATTTTCCTCTTCTCTGCCATGAAATTGAGATAGATCAATGGCAGTAAGAAGAACTTCATTGAATGGTTCAGATGTATTAGCTCCACTTGTTGTTAGAGCATTTTGAGAGACAGACTTTATATTGAATTTTTTTAAGAACTGTATTAATTTATCAAGGTGAACTTGGACATCCTCTACATATTGTTCCGTTTAGGCATGGAAGATTGTCGGGTTCAGCATTTTGTTGAATGAGGCTTTGAAGACAATTATTCCCAGCCTCGGTAGTTCTTTGTTTTTTCTGTTACCCACCTCTATATGGTTTTCAAGTACTTTAGGAATCACATTTTTCGGGTCAATTGATCACACTTGTTCAGTTGTCTAGTCACATGTCCGTTGTGACTCACATATGATCAGCGGTAGGACATACTCTTACTAGACATTTCGTGTGTTGTACTGGCTGCTGAATTCTGTTTTTTAGGCCCCATAATTTCGTAGTGAAAGTAACAGGGGTATTAATTCATAAATTGTGAGCAAGCACCAATTGTAGTAGCCTAGGGTAAAATTTGTAATTTACTAGGTTATAATCCTTCCTTTTCTAGAGGTTAGCACTTAAAATTAGTATACATTATATATAAATCATACACAAATGATTTGAGTGATAATTCAGTGTCAATATTGGAAGTACCATCAGGTTAGCTCATCAAAATCACCCCTGGTTGGTGTAGACACTAATTAACCACTCAAAGGTGCAATGATTATAGGTAAACAATTATAAAACAGGTAACTTTAAATTCACAACTCAACTCGAGCTGGTATAAATCACACCCAAAATAGGGTCTGCACCATTAATTAATGGTACTAGGTTATTCAATGTAGTGTAATTAGACTATGGTACTAAATTTGACTAGAATGAACAAATATTAGTTCAACTAGTCATGGTAATATGATACTAGTGCAATATATATTAAATTTGGATAATTTATATGTTAAATAATTCTTTATTCAAGAGACATTATATACACAATTGGTGATGTTAGTCTCTTATTAACCTCTAGTATTATCTACAAGTATTAAGTCTGTTATTAGTCACCTTTCACCAAATTAAGCACCACAAATTTAGTGTATATAAACTTGCGAAGGCGTAGCCGTAATTTGTCTGGTGTTAATTTAAGCGCTGTCACTCCGCAGATATAAACACCACGAAATTGGTGGGTGTCCTCCACAAAGCCGCTGAGAGGTTCTGAGCTTCCTAGGGTTGTATGCCGCCGGTCTTGTGACTGACAATATTTATAATATTGTTAAATTGCACTAGTTTATTTAATTTGATGGACCAGCGTAGTTTTTCTGGTTCATCCAGTTCGAAGGACTATTAATGTAGGGAAGTGACCTGTGAGATTTATATTTATTTAGTTGATATAAATTGTTATAGTAATTTATATTTTACGTTAATTCATATTTTTTATAGCAAATTATTTGATGTTTAGAGTAGACTAAATGGTTTAAAATACTCACAAATCACTTTCCTTACATATTGTGAGGGAGTTCATGGTTTATTTATGTAGTTATCAATATAAATTATTGGTTAGTAGACATTCACTACAATATTAGACTACATATATTATTAACTAAAATGAGGAGGTTTTATCTACATATAGTGGGCCTGATTCACCAATTATGAACAAGGATGATCACACCAAATAATCCACGTGGTTGAGGCTGGCATTAACATTTGTACTGGTGTACTAGGTAACTAGTGTTAATTCTTCTTCCTCTTTAATTACACCTGTCAAAGGGCACTTACAAATAATATCAGTACTCCTAAATATGGCAGCTATATCACGGGAAATATAGTATATGGTAGTGGTGGTACTTCTCTTTACTACCACCAAGAACTGACTTGCTTAAAAGTAATTAAAACTAGAGACCCTTGTAGAGAGTATATATTTGCCTGTTTCAGAGTCAAGGGTAGTGAGGCTGTCCTGACTGTGGGAGCAGTCTACAGAATTCCTAAGACTGATGTGAGTGAATTTAACTCTAACCTTAGAAATCTAATACTAGAGAACAGACTGAACAAAAACACTTAATTATTTCTGGGGACTTTAACATTGACCTCTGCGAGCCTGATAACCCTCCTGCTGCTAGTTTCCTCAACTGTATGAATTCCTGCTTCCTCGTACCCTTAATCACTAGACCTACTAGAATCACGGATAGTACTGTCACAGCTCTTGATCACAGCTGGACCAACATAACCTCTCCGCTTACTTCAGGGAAAATCACTGATAGCACTACAGACCATTACCCCACGTTTCTCCTAACCAACATTTACAAACCACCTCTAGATACAAGGAAGATAAGCTTTAGGCTGCACAATGAAACTTCTATAGGCAATTTTATAGCTGCTGCCACTAATATCAACTGGGAGTCCGAATTAGGTACCATAGTGGACATCAACCTAGCAATGCAATCATTTCTTAAAAAAACTCTCAGCCTTTATAACACCTACTGTCCTATGCTAACGAAACAAGTCACAACTAAAAGACTAAACAATCCTCGGCTTACAAAGGGGATACTTAAATCTATTAATAAAAACATGACCTTGAGAAGAAATATAGGTTAGGTATCGTCTCCAAAGAACTTTCAAAGAATTACTCATCATTACTATCTAAAATAATTAGAAAAGCCAAAATTAAATACAACGAAGATAAATTTACTCAAACAAAGGGCAACATCAAGAAAACATGGAGCACAATTTCACAAATACTGGGGTAAAAAAAGATTTTAAATAACAAACCAATAATCCTGTCCAATAACGACGGTCTGCTTTCAGCCACTGTTACTGCTATTAAATTCAATAGGTTCTTCTCATCCATTGGGTCATCCCTTGCTATTCCATCTTTAAGTACAATGTTCAGGACTATCTTACAGGTAACTACCCACAGTCTCTGTACCTAACGCCCGCTAATTCCACTGATGTAAATGAGGTAATCCTTTCCCTTGAGACCAAGTCTAGTGCCCTTGCGGAGATACCAACTCTATTCTACAAAAAAGCCTCCAGATCTTTAGCCCCTGCCATTGCATTGCTCTATAACAAGTCACTTGAACTCCAAACTTTTCCAGATATTCTAAAAAAAGCGAGAGTATCCCCAGCCCCATAAATGTGGTGATCTCACTGATGTCAACAACTTCAGACCTTTATCATTTCTGACAAACTTGTCAAAAATATTTGAAAAACTAATCTACAAGCAGCTTTACTCTTATCTAGCCAAACACAATATACTAAGCTTTTGTCAGTATGGCTTCAGACCAAAAAAAACACTAACGATGCACTTATTAGTATGATTTACTTGATACATGCAGCTCTTGATAAAAATGAGTTCCCTCTTGGGATATTTGTGGACCTATGTAAGGCTTTTGACACTGTCAACCACCAAAACCTTCTTCTTATATTACATCATTATGGAGTCAGCGGTAACTCTCAGCAGTACCTTCAGTCCTACCTTACTGACAGGCTCCAGTAAATTATTGTGAATAATTCCATTTCTCCGACACTACCTATAAACATCGGTGTTCCACAGGGCAGCATACTTGGCCCTCTCCTCTTTCTCATCTACATTAATGACCTTCCAAATGCCTCTCAACACATCAAACCAATATTATTTGCTGATGACAAAACTTTCAATTTCTCCAGTCCTGACCCTCTTGCTCTAAACGTTACTGTGAATACTGAACTAAAGTCCATCTTTGGCTAACTACTAACAAACTCACCCTTAACATTGACAAAACTTTCTATATTTCGTTTGGTAATAAATCCTCAAATTAAATTAATTTAAGAATAAACAATATACAGATCAGTAGTAAGGTTGATGGTAAATTCCTTGGTGTCCTCAACGATAACAAGCTGAATTTCCAGGGACACATTCTAAATATAGCAAAAAAAAGTTTCTAAAACTGTTGGCATTCTTTCTAAGATCAGATATTATGTTCCTCGCCCTGCCCTGGTGACGCTCTATTATTCTCTCATCTATCTCTATCTCAACTATGGTATTTGTGCTTGGGGATTCTACTACCCTGGTAGTAGACTACTACTACTGCTACTACTTGGGAGCCGGTCGGCCGAGCGGACAACACACTGCACTTGTGATCCTGTGGTCTCGAGTTCGATCCCGGGCGCCGGCAAGAAGCAATGGGCAGAGTTTCTTTCACCCTATGCCCCTGTTACCTAGCAGTAAATAGATACCTGGGAGTTAGTCAGCTGTCACAGGCTGCTTCTTGGGGTGTGTGTGTGGTGTGTAAAAAAATAGTAGTAGTAGAAACAGTTGATTGACAGTTGAGAAGCAGGCCGAAAGAGCAGAGCTCAAACCCCCGCAAGCACAACTAGGTGAATACACACATACACACACACTCACAAAGGAAGCAGACTGTAACAGCTGTCTATTTCTCAGATACCTATTTATTGCTAGGTAACAGGGGCATCAGCGTGAATGAAACTCTGTCCATCTGTTTCTGCCGGGATCGAACCCGGACCCTGGGACTACGAGACCCAAGCACTGTCCATTAAGCCACGGCCCCCCTAACACACACGCACACAGTGTGTGTGTATTCACCTAGTTTTGGTTGCGGGGGTTGAGCTCTGCTCTTTCGACCCGCCTCTCAACTCTCGATCAACTGTTACTACTATTTTTTTTCCGCACCACACATACACATACACACACACACACACACACACACAGGAAGCAGCCCGTGACAGCTGACTAACTCCCAGGTACCTATTTACTGGTAGGTGACAGGAGCATCAGGGTGAAAGAAACTCAGCCCATTGTTTCTCGCCGGAGCCGGAAATCGAACCCGGGACCACAGGATCACGCGTCGAGTGTGCTGTCCAGTCAGCCAGAGTGTGTGTGTGTACTCACCTATTTGTACCTGCAGGATCGAGATCTAGCTCTTGGACCCCACTTCTCTAGCAGCTGGCTGTCTTTTGCAATGACACCTGACCTATTTCCTATTATACCTGCTTTTAAAGTTGTGAACTGAGTTGGCCTCTACAACCAGCTTCTTTAGGTCCGTCCGTTTACTCACTACCATTATGCTAGAAGAAAATGTTCTAACATCTCTATGACACAGTTGAGTCTCAAACTTCCATCCATGACCCCCCCCCCCCCCCCCGTTGTGCTATTAGCATTCATAGTAAACATTTTCTGTATTTCCACCTTCTCGATCCTCTTGACTATTTTATGTCTGCATCCAATTCCTCCCTGTGTGTGAGTATGTATTTTTACATGCGTTTGTGTTCTAACCTATTTGTACTCAACTGTTCGTGCCTGCAGGATCTAGCCTTGGCTCCTGGATCCCGCATTTCTTGCCGCTGGTGGTTTAAAGCAATGACTTCTGTCCTCTTCCTCATTATATGAGTGTTTAAAATTATGAATAAAGGTTGCTTCCACAACTTGCTCCTTTAGTTCATTCTATTTTCCCACAACTCTTTTACTCAATGAAAACTTTTTAACACCTCTATGACTCATCTGAGTTTTGAGCTTCCACTCATTCCCGCTTGTTTTGTTGGTATTCAGTGTGAACATTTCGTCTATTTCCACATTCTCAATCCCCTTAAGTATGTTAAATGTTTCTATCATATCTCCCCAATCCTTCCTTTATTCTTGCGTCGTCAGGTGCAGTTCCTTCAGTTCTTCATACAATTCAGTCCTCACAATTCTGAGACGAGCCTCATCGCAAACTTTTGAACCTTTTCTAATTTCTTTATGTTTCTTTAGGTGAGGGCATGATGGGGCGGCATACTCTAATGCTAGTCTCATGTAGGAAGTGTAAAATGTTCTAAATTCTTCCTCAATTATGTTCCTGAATGATGTTCTAACTTTTGCTAGCGTAGAGTACGCTGCTGTCGTTATCCTATTTTTATGTGCCTCAGGAGTTAGATTTGGTATTATATCCATTCCCAGGTCTCCTAATCGAGTCATCAAAAGTAGGTAGTTTTCCTCCACTTTGTACGGTCCCTGTAGCCTCCTGTTACTTTGTGCTATTTCCATTACTTTACACCTGCATCGTGTTGATCTCCAGTACCCATTTCTCCGACCATCTTCTCAAATTGTTCAAGTCCTCTTGGAGTATCCTACAGTCATCATCTGTCACAACTCGTCACATTTATAATGTGTCATCCGCGAACATCGACATAAGCGACTCAACTCCTGTAGACGTCAGTTATGTATTTAAGGAATTGAACTTGTCCAAGAACCGATCCTTGAGGAATTCCAATCTTTACTGCTCGCCATTCTGACTTCTCGCCAACTCTCTGTCTCCTGCCTGCTAGTTAATTCCTTACCTATGTTAGGGCTTTTCCTCTTAGTAATGTCTGTCTCTCGAGTTTGTATATTAGTCTCCTGTGTGGTATTGTATCAAAGGCTTTTTGGCATGACATAAATATGCAATCCTTCCTTCCTCGTCCTGCCTTATTCCTGTTACTTTATTATAGAATTACAGAAACATTGTTAGGTATGAGTTCCCTTCCCAGAACCCATGTTGGTGTTTTTTTTATTTACCTAATTCTCTTTAAGAATGTAACCAGTCTTAACCTGATTATTCATTCATGGACTTTGTAGGGGGAGACTTGTCAGTGATACAGGTTTTTAGTTAAGTTCTGCTTCCCTATCTCGTCATGAAAATTGGTACAAATTTGTCTTCTTCCAGCAACTGGCCACGTAAGTAAAGTAAGTGTGTATACTCACCTTATTGTGTTTGTGAGGTTTAGCTTCGGCTCCTTGGGCCCGCCTCTCAACTGCTAATCAACTGGAGTTCAGGTTCCTGAGCTTATTGTGTTCTATCTTATCTACATTTGTACCTATGTGAAGTCAGACTCCATCACATCACTTCCTAATGCATTCTTTTCATTTCCTACTCTGACACTGAAAAAGTTCTTTCAAAAGTCTCTGAGGCTCATTTGGATACTCAATTTCAACCTGTACCCCCTTCTGTGAGTACCACCGGTGTTAATCCATCCTTGTCTACCCTGTCAATTCCCCGGAGAATTTTGTATGTGGTGATCTTGTCTTCCCGAGCTCCTTAGTCTTCCAGCGAGGTGAAAAGCAATTCATGCAGCCTTTTCTCGTAACTCGTGCTCCTTAATTCTGGGAGTCGTTTAGCAGCATACTTCGGAACCTTCTCCACCAACACCTTGTGCATCACATGGGGCCACATACTCCAGGATTGCTCTGACATATGTGATATACTAGGTTCTAAATGATTCCTTACGCAAGTTTCTAAAGGCAGTTCTGATGTTAGTCTGCCTCGCATATGCAAATGATGATATTCTATGGATGTGGGCTTCAGGAGACAGGTTTAGCATAATATTAACTCCTAGATAAGCGTTTTTATGAAGGATTTAGTCTCGCTTTCGGTATCATGTGTCTGGTCTCCTGTTCTCTTAGCCCAGTTGCATTGCCTTACATTTACTTTGGTTGAACTTTAGTAGCCATTTGCAGGACCATTCCTTTAGTTTGTCTAGGTCATCTTGTAGCCTCTTGTCATCTTCCTTGGTCTTAATCCTCCTTAGAATTCTTTCATACTCAGCAAACATTGCGTGGAACGAGTCTATTCCATCTGAGAGATCATTTACATGTATCAGTGTTACGGCCTCAATGGGTCGCAACCGGGTTCTTTTTTGGTGGTACGAAAGCTCTGGTATCCGGCCCCAAGTTAGTAGAGGCTTTTAAGGGGTGAGCTCAGTAATGCAAGTAAAATAAAAGGGGGAGGTACATTAAATACAACAGTTCATCACTTTATCCATATATAATTATTTTCCCATCACCATATATATATATAACTCTTAAAAGGAAGTATTACTACACTATATGTATACCAACGTCTCTCTCAGAAGACACTAAACACTCGGCAAAGCTCAATTGATGCAGTCTTGTACCGTGTTTCCTCACCCGTGGTACTACTCTCAGTAAGTACCGGGAAAGAACAATGAGTCTACCCTGGCCATTGACCAGCCAAGCCACAATTCCACTTCTTGAGGTTTTCTTGAGATGATTTCGGGGCTTTAGTGTCCCCGCGGCCCGGTCCTTGACCAGGTCTCCACCCCCAGGAAGCAGCCCGTGACAGCTGATTAACACCCAGGTACCTATTTACTGCTAGGTAACGGGGGCATAGGGTGAAAGAAACTCTGCCCATTGTTTCTCGCCGGCGCCCGGGATCGAACCCGGGACCACAGGATCACAGTCCAGCGTGCTGTCTGCTTATCCGACCGGCTCCCTAAGGCACTAGGAAGGCACTAAGTGCCTCTTAGGGAAGACCCACAACCACAGTCCAGCCTGTTGCTGGCAGGTACCAATCAGCCTCGTGCTGCTGGGCCACTTCACTTGCAGATATTAGGGTAGCGGGCCCTAGGCAGGAGCTTCGTGCAACTCGCTGGTTACTCTCCTCTTCAGCACCTCAGTCAGTTGTCTCTTCTACTAGCCAGCCCCGGGTACGGTGAATCCCGTCACTGCCACTCCACAGGCAGACAGTAGAACGCTTCACAGTCCTCTTCCGGCGGCGGCTCACTGCTTCCTTAAAGCAGATTGGTGTAGAGACCTTGGCTGCCCTGGGTAGACTGCCTCTCCTTGTATCACAGGAGCCCTACGTTGACTCTGTGAATACAGACACGTCATCAGTACACTGGGACACTACATGGAGCCACTAGGAAACATCCCTTACTGGCTTAGACACATACATCCATCTCCGCTTATGACAGATGGCGCTTTCACAAACTTTCAACACAAGACAGAACACGAAACAATGGATATAATATTTTGTAAGTTAAAGAGAAGAATGGAAGTAACTGCAAAGGGCCTATTGGCCCATATTTCTTGATGCTTCTATATTGGTGCAGAGTCTTGAAGTGGGTAGAATATAGTTGTGCATTAATTGACTGTTGATTGCTGGTGTCGACTTCTTAATGTGTAGTACCTCGCAGATATCAAGCTGCCTGCTATCGCTGTATCTATCGAAGGATGTCGAGGTGTTGCTCGATGCGAGTATGGAGACTTTCGTCGATGTTGCTGTTTCTCCATTGGTTTGTAGCATGAAGTAGTTGCGTTTTGTTGACTTTGATTTCATTTTCTGCCTTATGTATTTGATTACGAATCAGATCTTGGCGATATTTTATCGTGAAGGCTTGATTCCTTGCTGCTGGGTCGTGCGTTTTAATATTAGTATATTTTGGAAGCAGTCTTTCCTTTCCTTTCCAGTCTTTCCTGTCCTGAATATTATTAAATATGACCGAAAAAGTAAGATTAATAATTCTAACACGAATTTTCTCAATGTTTCTTATATTTCTTTTCACTGTTGATGGTAACTGAAAAATCAATTCTCCACAATTCATTTTTATTTCTAGTCTGACGCGACACTTGAACGCGTTTCGTAAAACTTATTACATTTTCAAAGACTTTAGTTTACACACACACAACTATAACTGAATAGAGTTTTAAACAGCTTCGATTTTATACCTGCATTTAGGTGACGTGATATGTTACAACAGTTTTTGATGAGGTGAACACAAACTTTCAACACAAGACAGAACACGAAACAATGGGTATAATATTTTGTAAGTTAAAGTTATTTTGTCAAGTTTTCGATGGATACAGTAATAGCAGGCGGCTTGATATCTGTGAGGCATTACACATTAAGAAATCGACACCAGCAATCAACAGCCAATTAATGCACAACTATATTCTACCCACTTCAAGACTCCGCACCAATATAGAAGCATCAAGAAATATGGGCCAATAGGCCCTTTGCAGTTACTTCCATTCTTCCCTTTAACTTACAAAATATTATACCCATTGTTTCGTGTTCTGTCTTGTGTTGAAAGTTTGTTTTCACCTCATAAAAAACTGTTGTAACATATCAACTCACCCAACTGCAGGTATAAATTCGAAGCTGTTTAAAACTCTGTTCAGTTATAGATGTGTGTGTGTAAACTAAAGTCTTTGAAAATGTAATAAGTTTTACGAAACGCGTTCAAGTTTCGTCTTAGACTAGAAATAAAAATGAATTTTGGAGAATTGATTTTTCAGTTACCATCAACAGTGAAAAGGAATATAAAAAACATTGAGAAAATTCGTGTTAGAATTATTAATCTTACTTTTTCGGTCATATTTAATAATATATATATATATATATATATATATATATATATATATATATATATATATATATATATATATATATATATATATATATATATATATTATTAAATATGACCGAAAAGGTAAGATTTATAATTCTAACACGAATTTTCTCGCTTTCGTACATTTCTTTTCACTGTTGGTGGTAATTCAATAATCAATTCTCCAAAATTCATTTTTATGACGCGACACTTGAGCGCGTTTCGTAAAACTTATTACATTTTCAAAGACTTTAGTTTACACATACATTGCTGGTGTTGACTTTTTATGGGTAGTGCCTCACAAACGTCAAGCCGCCTGCTATCGCTGTATCTATCTATCGTGGTTTTAAAACATTTTTGTAGGTTTTTCTTCGAGAATTTGACGTTTGACGTTTGCGAGGCACTACACATTAAAAAGTCAACACCAGCAATCAACAGCCAATTAATGCACAACTATATTCTACCCACCTCAAGACTCCGCTCCAATATAGAAGCATCAAGAAATATGGACCAATAGGCTTTCTACAATCACTTCCATTCAATACCCATTGTTTCGTGTTCTGTCTTGTGTTGATGAAATTAATACCCTATTAATACCACCTCACCCCATCCACCTCACTCAAATGTAGATATAAACAAATCGGAGATGTGTAAGTTCTATTCAGTTGTGTATGTGTTAACTAAAGTCTTTGAAAATGTAATAAGTTTTACAAAACGCGCTCAAGTGTCGCGTCATAAAAATGAATTTTGGAGAATTGATTTTTGAATTACCACCAACAGTGAAAAGAAATGTACGAAAGCGAGAAAATTCGTGTTAGAATTATTAATCTTACTTTTTCGGTCATATTTAATAATATATATATATATATATATATATATATATATATATATATATATATATATATATATATATATATATATATATTGTGACGGTAAAGCGTTGATGTCCGGCTCTTTCAATAGCTGGGGGCAGGGCCTCGTCACATTACAAAAAAAAAAGATGATCGTTTGCCCGTTTGTCTGTGGTAATGTAATGGGAAGACACACAAAACACAAAGTATAAACAATGAAATTTTAATTACTATAGAAAACAAAATATTAATAAACACAATCTCTTGGCTTACGTAACATTCAAAACAAGTCAACAAACAAAACAACATGAATAATTAATGGCAGTAAAAATTTACTCGAAGACAATAAAGTGCAAGTAATAGTAATGGTAATATAAATCAGGTGCTGAGAATACTGGCTTTAAGCTGCCACCTCCCTTAGTACACGACAGCCAGAGCTTTGTCTACTAGCAAGAGATGTCAACTCCATGGAGCACAGAGATATTTTGAGGAGTACGGCGTGTGCTGGTCCAGACGTCGACTCAGGTAATGGCGTGAGTGCAGGTGCGGCGACACACCAGCCAATCAGGAACAGGCAGGCGGAGAATGAGTAGTTTGCTGGTTTGACGGCGGGCAAGAGCCGGTGTGTCTGGTGGTGCAAGGTACGCTTTGCTTTCTGGACAAAACGTTTGGTGATACTGGTGGACGTATCTTCAATATAGTATCTTGTACTTGAATGATGTAAATTGTGTAGGGAAGAGCAGGCTCCATCTCTCTTGACAGAGATTATCGTCACAACTCTTCCCCCGAAGCCTGCGGTTCTGGAAGAAGTTATGTCTTCATGCGGTAGAGTGATAGTTGGAGTTGCTTCTACTTCATAGACTCTGGAGAGGGCGTCGGCTATGATGTTGTCAGAACCCATGATATAGCAGATCTCCAGGTTGAAATCTTGCAGATATAAAGCCCATCGTAGAAGACGTTGGTTATTGAATTGGGCTTGATGTAAGAAGCGGAGAGGATTGTGGTCTGAGTAGATGGTGGTAGACCTGGCACCTTGTAGGTATGGAGCAAAGTGCTGGAGATTCAGGACGATGGAGAGTAGCTCCTTCTCGATAGTGCTGTAGTTCCTCTGGTGGGGTTTTAACTTGTAGCTGTAGTAGCTGACAGGTTGAACCTCCTCGCCTCGTTGCTGCATCAGGACACCCCCAATGCCGGTACCATTGGCGTCGACATGAAGAATGAAAGGCTTGGTGATATCTGGCTAGGCGAGAATAGGATTAGAACAGAGGAGGAATTTGAGTTGTTCGAAAGCAACGGTTTGCTGAATGGTCCAATTATACGGTTGCTTGGGACTGGTTAAAGTGATTAATGGTGTTGCTACCGAATTAAAATTCATCACAAACCTACGGTAGTAGGAGGCAAGACCAATGAAGCGCGGGAGCTGCTTCCTGGTGGTCGGCTGTGGATAATGCTTGATGGCTTGAGTGTGTGTGTTTAACGGAGCTAGGCTGCCACTCCCTATTACATGACCCAGATAACGCACTTTGCCTTTGGCAAATGTGGACTTGCCCAGGTCGATGGTGAGGCCGGCTGTCAGGAGCTTGGCGAACAGTCGTTGCAGCTGGAGCAGATGTTCGCTCCAGGTGTTGGATGCTACAACGATATCATCCAAATAGGCGTAGGTGCTATCCAAGCCCTGGATGACGCGGTTGGCAGCTCTCTGAAAGGTGGCCGGGGCATTACATAGTCCAAACGGAAGGCGTTCATACCTGAAAAGTCCAAAGGGAGTGATAAAGGCAGATATTTCTTTGGCTCGCTCTGTTAAACACACTTGATAATACCCCTTGAGCAAGTCCACTTGGGACAAGTACTGGGCATTACCAATGGCGTCAAGGATGTCATCTATCCGTGGCAAGGGGTATGCATCCTTGACAGTCACATTATTTAATTTACGGTAGTCCGTGCAAAGTCTAACCTTACCTTGGGGTTTTGGCACCAAGATACAGGGTGAGGCCCAGGGGGACTCACATGGTGTAGCCAGTCCATGATCCAGGAGGTACTGTACCTCAGCACGCATGACTTCCTTCTTGCTAGGGCTGATTCGGTAGAAGGGTTGACGAATCGGCCGGGTGTCAGGGAGCAGTTGGATGTCGTGCTGAGTTACATTACACTCTTGTGGATCATCTCGGAACAACTCCTGATGTTCTTTGAAGATTTTGATGAGAGGTGCACTATGATTGTCCTGAAAATAATTATGAAGATCAGTTAGGATTTCCGAATTGTAAAGCGCTGACTCAGTGTCAGTGCTTTCGGGAGGAGAAGCAGGGAAGGTCTCACTGTGAATGTATGGCCCTTTTAAGGAAGAATATGTTATTAATACAGTGGAAGGAGTACCGTTATATAGCTTCAGGAGGTTGACGTGGCACAGCTGGGTCTTCTGCCGCCTATCTGGAGTCTCTAGAACGTAGTTGTGGTTGTTTCTGCACTCCTTGATGCGGTAGGGTCCTGAAAACCTGTTTTGAAAAGGAAAACCTGGGATAGGGAAATAGGCAAGCACGAAGTCTCCCGGTTTAAATTTCCTTACTTTGCTGTTCTGGTCGTAATGAGTCTTCATCCTCTCCTGTGCTTTCAATAAATTATCCTTGGCAAAATTATGCATCCTCTCTAAAATGTGTTGTAGGTTTTGAAGAAACTGGGGCACATTCTGATGCTCATTGAAGGTGGCATCACGTAGAGAGTCTTTGAAAGCTTTGAGAGGAGTACGGCACTTACGTCCGTAGAGCATCTCATAAGGAGATACTCCTAGAGACTCATTGGGAAGACTTCTATAGATGCACATTATCAAATCAATTTGCTTATCTCAATCCTTAGAGGTTTCATTGCAAAACTTCTTCAGGAGTGCTTTAATAGTCTGATGACTACGCTCAAGAGAACCCTGTGAAGCAGGATGATAGGGGCTGGACAATACCTGTGTGATGTTGAACTCTTCCAGTGTCCTCTTGAAGAGATCACTGGTGAAGTTGGTGCCCCAGTCGCTCTGAACCTCCCTTGGAAATCCATACTGGGTGAAGATCTTCAATAAGTGTTTCACATCCGTAGCAGCCGTAATGTTCTTTACTGGAACTGCTATGGGGAATCTGGTGGTAGGACACAGGATGGTTAGGATATAGGCGTTACCAGAACTGGTCCGAGGTAAAGGACCAACACAGTCTATAATAAGTCTGTGGAAAGGTTCTGCAGGCACCTGTATGGGAGTCAGTGGTGCTCTGGGGATAGAGATGTTCGGTTTACCTGCCATCTGATATGTATGACACTGTTTGACGTACTGTTTGACGCTATTTACCATACCTGGCCAGTAGTAGTCTTGACGGATTCCGTGGTAGGTCTTATTAAATCCGTTGTGTGCGAGTGCTCCGTGGGCCAGGTGTAGAATAGTGGGCCGCAGGCTGGCAGGAATCACTAGTTGTTCGACGTTGGCCCAATCGTCCTCCTTCAGTTTACTGGGTCTATATCTGCGGTAGAGCAACTCGTTCTCTATGAAGAACCCAGGAATACTGTCAGGTTGAGTCTCAGCCTGGAAAAATAATGGTGTCAAGGTAAGATCTTCCCTCTTTAACTTACCGAACTCCAGCTTGGTCAGATTCGGGGGTAGTTTCTGAAGGTCTTGAGGGACAGCGGTAGCAGTAGAGTCAGCTGGCTGTGGTCGTGCAGCTTGTGCACGGGTGGTCACTAAAACCGAAGGAGAAACTTCATCACTATCTTGAACCTTTGCTGGAACATACTCAAAGATGGGATTATCCATTACAGAGGTACACACCTAGGGTTTGTCCATGACGATCAGGTTGGTCGGTTGCAGGTCTTCTGCCAAGTCGTTGCCCAGGAGAAGTTGCACTCCAGGCATGGGAAAAGGCTTTTCCCTGACGGCGACTTGGACTTCTCCGGTCACGAAGGGACAATCCAGGTGGACTCTGGCGAGAGGATAAGGAGTGGTAGCAGTGAAGTCAGTGATGAAGACGGTTTCTCCGGTGTAGGCGATATTGGGCACAGCTGATTTCAAAATAATTGATTGAAGAGCCGCTGTGTCCCTCAAGATCTTCAGTTTGAAACGTCCCTCCGGATTTGAACCGTTGGTAGAGACAGTTCCAGTATACAGGTGTTTACTGAAAAGAGAAAGATCATTAACATGAACACCAACATTCATCACAGGCTTACCGGACTTAGGAGGAGTCTGTTTGGGTTTAGTTGATTCAGTATTACCTTTGTATTTAGACTTACCTCATTTATCTATGGTATGACCATAGAGTCTACAATACTTACAGTACAATTGCGAGCCAGCTTGATCGGTACTCACTTTCTCGTAACTGTACCAAGACGTCTTACTGGAAGGTGGTTCTGGTGTCAGCCGGTGGATGAGGCTGTAAGTGTCAGCCAACTTAGCACACTTTAGATAGTCGGTCTCTTCTTTATCTGCTAAATATAAACGGACAGGAGGCGGCACACGCCTCAAGAATTCTTCAACTAGCATGAGGTTGACGAGTTCTGCAAAGGTAGAGACATGTGCTGCTTCCAGCCATTTCATAAAATATCTCCTTTTCGTATTAGCAAATTCGAGAAAGGTAGTGGTACTTGCCTTCAGGTGGTCACGGAATTTTCTTTGATAGCTTTCGGTGGAGAGAAGGTAGGCGTCCAACACTGCCTGTTTCAGAGTCTGTTAGTCATTCTCAGACGCCAAAGTACTGACTGTAACTGCAGCTCTACCTGTGAGATGTACTCTGAGAAGGGTTGCCCATTGGTCGGCAGGCCAACTAAGTTCATTAGCAAGGGTCTCAAAGGTGGTGAAAAATACATCAACTTCTGTCTCTACGAATGGTGGCATTAACTTACTTGCATGTGATATATTGAAACTGACAGGAAGATTGGCGGTAGCTTGCTGGCGTTGAGCGAGGTGTGTAGTTTCCAACGCGAATTCTTGTTGACGACATTCCATAGCCAGAGTTGCTTGTTGTTTGTCATGCTCGCGTTGCATCTCCAATTGGCGTTGTTTTGTTTCAAGCTGTATTCGCTCACGTTCACGGAGTATTGCAATCTCACGTTCTTGTTCTTCTTTTCGTATGGCAGCTGCTTCCCTTTGTTATTCGAGGGCTTCCTTTTGCTGTTCTCGTTCGATCTTGGCAATTTCTAGTTTGAGTTTCTGAGTGGCCAAATCAGGTTTATCTGCAATAAAGTAAGTTTCGTGAGTTTCAGAGTCAATCTTACCTTCCTCTAAGAGATGATCCAGTAACAGGTTATGTAGTTCATTTTTGTTGGCTTGGTAGGGAACTTCTAGTTGATACTCATGTGCAAGAGTTTGTAATTCAGTCCTCTTGGCACGACTTAAGGTCCCTACTTCACCTGCTGGATCTGCACGGAAAGCTTGGAGACGAAACATGGTGAAATTAGCAAATAAATGCACAACGAATATACTGTTGTGATATGGTGAATGTCAGAAACAGGACAACGTGGCAACTGGTACCTATCCTGTGGAATCGTTAACAATTAATGTTAATTTCAAGATGGTAAATGATTAATAAATCAAGGTCGCAGGAAATCTTGTACCCGGTACTCAATGTAAGAGGATAAGGGCAAGAAAATCCTACTAAACAAGCGAAACTGAGTTTCTAAAACAAATGAAACAGTTAATTGCCTCAAAAGAGAATTAGGTAGTCCAAGAATGTAGGCATACCTTGCCGAGTCTCTATAGGACTAAAGCAAGTTTTTCCCACTGAAATGAATATGATACTTACAGAATTAGCGAACTTTTGTGCTCTGAAAAAGAAGGCTAATTCCCTACCAATGTAAATATCATCATCTCTGACCGACGTGTAGGGGTGCGAGGTGTCAACTGGTGACGAGAACTGCTGCTGAGGTCCCAATTCAGCAACTAAAGTTCGTGCGAGAGGAACTATGGCCCTCTTTATCCTCCTACCATCGGATTGCAGAAGATTAGGTGCACTTGACCCGGGGACAGACCACAGTACCAGGGTACCAATATGATGATCTGCCGAAAATATGAGAAATATCCTAGGGACAAAAGATGGCAAACACGTGTAATAACACGGAGGGAGAGATGACCAATTAAGAGAATGACTGAGGCCTACAGTCACCACGTAATCCAAAGTTGTTTCACCTTCACCATATGCTACTCTCGGAATGCACAATACACACAGCACCATATGAAAATAAAATTGAATATTGAAAATAGCGAAAAGCTACTTTACCGAAGGCAAGTACGCTTACCACAAATTTACGATCTGGTACCAGTACCTGAGTGAAGCTCCCGGACAGGCCCCCATGAAATGTGACGGTAAAGCTTTGATGTTCGGCTCTTTCAATAGCTGGGGGCAGGGCCTCGTCACATTACAAAAAAAAAGATGATCGTTTGCCCGTTTGTCTGTGGTAAGGTAATGGGAAGACACACAAAACACATAGTATAAACAATGAAATTTTAATTACTCTAGAAAACAAGATATGAATAAAGACAATCTCTTGGCTTACGTAAAATTCAAAACAAGTCAACAAACAAAACAACATGAATAATTAATGGCAGTAAAAATTTACTCTAAGACAATAAAGTGCAAGTAACAGTAATGGTAATATAAATCAGGTGCTGAGAATACTGGCTTTAAGCTGCCACCTCCCTTAGTACACGACAGCCAGAGCTTTGTCTACTAGCGAGAGATGTCAACTCCATGGAGCACAGAGATATTCTGAGGAGTACGGCGTGTGTTGGTCCAGACGTCGACTCAGGTAGTGGCATGAGTGCAGGTGCGGCGACACACCAGCCAATCAGGAACAGGCAGGCGGAGAATGAGTAGTTTGCTGGTTTGACGGCGGGCGGGAGCCGGTGTGTCTGGTGGTGCAAGGTACGCTTTGCTTCCTGGGCAAAACGCTTGGCGATACTGGTGGACGTATCTTCAATATAGTATCTTGTACTTGAAGATTATCGTCACAATACATATATATATATATATATATATATGTCGTACCTAGTAGCCAGAACGCACTTCTCAGCCTACTATGCAAGGCCCGATTTGCCTAATAAGCCAAGTTTTCATGAATTAATTGTTTTTCGACTACCTAACCTAACCTAACCTAACTTTTTTGGCTACCTAACCTAACCTAACCTATATATGTCGTACCTAGTAGCCAGAACGCACTTCTCAGCCTACAATGCAAGGCCCGGTTTGCCTAATAAGCCAAGTTTTCCTGAATTAATATATTTTCTAAAAAAAAATTCTTATGAAATGATAAAGCTACCCATTTTATTATGTATGAGGTCAATTTTTTTTTATTGGAGTTAAAATTAACGTAGATATATGACCAAACCTAACCAACCCTACCTAACCTAACCTAACTTATCTTTATAGGTTAGGTTAGGTTAAGTAGCCAAAAAAGTTAGGTTAGGTTAGGTTAGGTAGGTTAGGTAGTCGAAAAAACATTAATTCATGAAACTTGGCTTATTAGGCAAATCGGGCCTTACATAGTAGGCTGAGAAGTGCGTTCTGGCTACTAGGTACGACATATATATATATATATATATATATATATATATATATATATATATATATATATATATATATATATATATGCGGAAAATCCACAGAGAAATATGAAATGAGGTGAACGTTTCGGCTTTGTTAAAGCCTTATTCAACACCAGACTGACTAAGGAGAAGGGAGAAGGGGGGAAGATATATAGGCCGACACCTGACCAACCCATCCCAAGGGTTGGTCAGGTGTAATTAACCAAAAACAGGTAAAGCTAAGCTTAGAATGGTCAAAGAGGATTAAGCGGTCAGAGAATAAGGATGAAAGATTAAAGAAAAGCCTCATGAACACACAATATATGAATATACAATTATAATGAGACATTGTAAACCTCTCTATCAGAGTTGTTTCTTAAACTGTAGTGCAATATTATAACTTAAAAATGGATCAAGTTTGTACATTCCAGTACTAACATTAAGAAGTTTTGGACACTGACTGATTAGAGCAGACTCAATCAAATTCCGTTCCACGAAATCCCCACAATTGGTAATGCTTTTTGCCCCATTCCAGTTAATATTGTGATCGCATAAACTCGTATGTAGATACAATGCATTAGACGTTTGGGCAGTTCTAATACTATAAGCATGTTGTGACAACCGCAATTGTAAGGACTTTCCTGTTTGTCCAAGGTACACAGAATCACAATCATTGCAGGGAATCGAATACACACAACCTGCTGTATCAGGGGAGTTTTTTATTAAATTGGATTTGATCGTACTATTAGTGAACACCAAATTTATATTAAGTTTCTTAAAAATCAGAGACAATTTTTCAAGTCCACTCGCATAAGGTACCACCAATGAGTTAATAATTTTTGGTTTCGCCTTAGGGACGTGATTATAAAACGTACGCTTGGCTTGTACAAACGAGAAATCCAAAAACCTCTTAGGATATTGTAAACTCTTCCCAATTTCATATATTTTAGCAATCTCTTCATCAAAAAACTCAGGGCTGCAAACCCTCAAAGCTCGTAGAAACATTCCTGAAAATACTGCCTGTTTAACTTTACTATGATGATTCGAATAAAAATGAACATACGACCCCACGTTGGTAGGTTTCCTATACACATTAAATTTGAACTTTCTAGTGACTCTATGAATCATAATGTCCAAAAACGGAAGAGTACCATTCTCCTCAGTCTCACAAGTGAATTTTATTGAAGGTACCAAAGAATTAAGTTCATTAAGAAAAACTATCTGGTCTTTGTTGCACGGCCATAAGCACAAAATATCATCAACATACCTATACCAAACCACATTAGCCGGGATAATCCTGGATAAGATTTTTGTTTCAAAGAATTCCATATACAAATTGCTTAAAACTGGGGACAGGGGATTGCCCATCGCCATACCAAATGTTTGTTTGAAAAATTTTCCATTAAAACTAAAATAATTGTCTTTTATACACAATTTAATAAGTTCCAATACTTTATTGGTCTGCAAGCTCAAATAATATTTAGGCAGTTCCTCACGTAGAAATTCTAACAGATCATCAACAGGAACTTTAGTGAATAAAGAGGTCACATCGAAACTTATAAGTTTAAAATCAAAATTTAAATTCAGTGTGGATAGCTTATTAACTAAGTCCACATTGTTTGTCAAGTGTGAGTTGGAAATAGTACCAACTATAGGGGACAAAACTTTGACTAACCACTTAGAGAGTTTATAAGCCGCCGAACCAATTGAACTAATAATCGGCCTTGCCGGATTATATGGCTTATGAGTTTTTATAAGACCATACATGTAAGGAAGAGAGGGGGATCGACTTGTTAGCCTAGATATCAACTCTTTATCGCCTTTACACACGGTTCTAAGAGTTTTGTTAAAATGTGCAATCACTTTTTCAGTAGGATCTCTGTTAACCAATAGATAAGTATCCCTGTCTTCCAAGAGTAACTCCATTTTTCGGACATAGTCATCTTTATTCATAATAACTACTGCATTTGACTTATCAGCCTTGGTAATATGTAATGATGACTATGACTATGATTGTGATTCTGTGTACCTTGGACAAACAGGAAAGTCCTTACAATTGCGGTTGTCACAACATGCTTATAGTATTAGAACTGCCCAAACGTCTAATGCATTGTATCTACATACGAGTTTATGCGATCACAATATTAACTGGAATGGGGCAAAAAACATTACCAATTGTGGGGATTTCGTGGAACGGAATTTGATTGAGTCTGCTCTAATCAGTCAGTGTCCAAAACTTCTTAATGTTAGTACTGGAATGTACAAACTTGATCCATTTTTAAGTTATAATATTGCACTACAGTTTAAGAAACAACTCTGATAGAGAGGTTTACAATGTCTCATTATAATTGTATATTCATATATTGTGTGTTCATGAGGCTTTTCTTTAATCTTTCATCCTTATTCTCTGACCGCTTAATCCTCTTTGACCATTCTAAGCTTAGCTTTACCTGTTTTTGGTTAATTACACCTGACCAACCCTTGGGATGGGTTGGTCAGGTGTCGGCCTATATATCTTCCCCCCTTCTCCCTTCTCCTTAGTCAGTCTGGTGTTGACAAAGGCTTTAACAAAGCCGAAACGTTCACCTCATTTCATATTTCTCTGTGGATTTTCCGCATAAAATGATCAGTGTTTTGTGATCGTCAATTGCATATATATATATATATATATATATCATGTATATATATATATCTATATATATATATATATATACATATATATATATATATATATCTTTATCATTTTCGCATTTGTGTTCCTCACGTGTGCCACAAAGAATGAGGTGATTTGGTAAAATGCTATGCCCAAGATTACTATCCGAGTGCCGGCGGTGGGGTGGTTCAAATAGCCTCGGCTATCACCTCATTATGTCCGGTCGTGATGGTCAAGTGGATTAAGGCGTCTTGTACATACCAGTTGCGTGGCTCCTGGGAGATATATATATATATATATATATATATATATATATATATATATATATATATATATATATATATATATATATATATATATATATATATATATATATATATATATATATATATATATATATGTGATTCCGAGTAGCCAGAACGCACTTCTCGGCCTACTATGCAAGGCCCGATTTGCCTAATAAGCCTCAATTTGCCTAATAAGCCTAATATTTTCTCAATTTTTTTCTTATGAAATGATAAACCTACCCATTTCATTATGTATGAGGTCAATTATTTTTTATTGGAGTTAAAATTAACGTAGATATATGACCGAACCTAACCAACCCTACCTAACCTAACCTAACCTATCTTTATAGGTTAGGTTAGGTTAGGTAGCCGAAAAAGTTAAGTTAGGTTAGGTTAGGTAGTCGAAAAACAATTAATTCATGAAAACTTGGCTTATTAGGCAAATCGGGCCTTGCATAGTAGGCCGAGAAGTGCGCTCTGGCTACTAGGTACGACTTATATATATATATATATATATATATATATATATATATATATATATATATATATATATATATATATATATATATACATATATATATATATATATATGTGTGTGTGTGTGTGTGTGTGTACTCACCTATTTGTGCTTGCGGGGGTTGAGCTTTGGCTCTTTGGTCCCGCCTCTCAACTGTCAATCAACTGGTGTACAGATTCCTGAGCCTACTGGGCTCTATCATATCTACATTTAAAACTGTGTATGGAGTCAGCCTCCACCACATCACTGCCTAATGCATTCAATCCGTTAACTACTCTGACACTGAAAAAGTTCCTTCTAACGTCTCTGTGGCTCATGTGGGTACTCAGTTTCCACCTGTGTCCCCTTGTTCGCGTCCCACCAGTGTTGAATAGTTTATCCTTGTTTACCCGGTCGATTCCTCTGAGGATTTTGTAGGTTGTGATCATGTCTCCCCTTACTCTTCTGTCTTCCAGTGTCGTAAGGTGCATTTCCCGCAGCCTTTCCTCGTAACTCATGCCTCTTAGTTCTGGGACTAGTCTAGTGGCATACCTTTGGACTTTTTCCAGCTTCGTCTTGTGCTTGACAAAGTACGGGCTCCATGCTGGGGCCGCATACTCCAGGATTGGTCTTACATATGTGGTGTACAAGATTCTGAATGATTCCTTACACAGGTTCCTGAACGCTGTTCTGATGTTAGCCAGCCTCGCATATGCCGCAGACGTTATTCTTTTGATGTGGGCTTCAGGAGACAGGTTTGGTGTGATATCAACTCCTAGATCTTTCTCTCTGTTCGTTTCATTAAGTACTTCATCTCCTATTCTGTATCCTGTGTTTGGCCTCCTATTTCCACCACCTAGTTTCATTACTTTGCATTTACTCGGGTTGAACTTCAACAGCCATTTGTTGGACCATTCACTCAGTCTGTCTAGGTCATCTTGTAGCCTCCTACTATCGTCCTCAGTTTCAATCCTCCTCATAATTTTTGCATCATCGGCAAACATTGAGAGAAACGATTCTATACCCTCTGGAAGATCATTTACATATATCAGAAACAGTATAGGTCCAAGGACTGACCCCTGCGGTACTCCACTCGTAACGTCTCGCCAATCTGAGACCTCACCCCTCACACTGACTCGTTGTCTCCTGTTACTTAGGTACTCCTGTATCCAACGGAGTACCTTCCCTTTCACTCCAGCCTGCATCTCCAGTTTTTTCACTAGCCTCTTGTGTGGCACTGTGTCAAAGGCTTTCTGACAATCCAAAAATATGCAGTCTGCCCACCCTTCTCTTTCTTGCCTTATTTTTGTTGCCTGGTCGTAGAATTCAAGTAACCCTGTGAGGCAGGACCTGCTATCCCTGAATCCATGTTGATGCTGTGTTACAAAGTTCTTTCGCTCCAGGTGCTCCACTAGCTTTCTTCGCACAATCTTCTCCATCATCTTGCATGGTATGCAGGTTAGGGACACTGGTCTGTAATTCAGTGCCTCCTGTCTATCCCCTTTCTTGTATATTGGGACTACGTTAGCTGCTTTCCAAATTTCTGGCAGTTCCCCTGTTGCCAGTGATTTGTTATACACCATGGAGAGCGGGAGGCATAGTTCTTCTGCTCCTTCCTTTAGTATCCAAGGGGAGATTCCATCTGGGCCTATAGCCTTTGTCACATCCAATTCTAGTAAACACTTCCTTACTTCCCCGCTGGTAATCTCAAACTCTTCCAGTGGTTCCTGGTTAGCTATTCCCTCTCTTATCTCTGGGATTTCTCCTTGCTCTAAGGTGAAGACCTCTTGGAATTTCTTATTCAGTTCCTCACACACTTCCTTGTCGTTTGTAGTGAATCCTTCTGTCTCTATCCTTAATTTCATAACCTGTTGCTTTACTGTTGTTTTTCTCCTGATGTGGCTATTCAGCAATTTAGGCTGAGTCTTTGCCTTGCTTGCGATGTCATTTTCGTATTGTCTTTCTGCCTCTCTTCTCATCCTAACATATTCATTCCTGGCATTCTGGTATCTTTCTCTGCTCTCCAGTGTCCTGTTATTCCTATAGTTTCTCCATGCCTATTTACTTTGCTGCTTAGCTAGCCTACATCTCTGATTAAACCATGGGTTTCTCATCTTCATTTCACTGTTTTCCTTTTGGACTGGGACAAACTTGTTTGCTGCGTCCTTGCATTTTTGCGTGATGTATTCCATCATATCTTGGGCCGTCTTTTCCCTGAGCTCTGTTTCCCATGCTATATCTGCTAGGCATTTTCTTATCTCCTCATAGTTTCCCTTTCGGTATGCTAACCTTTTGGTTTCGGTATCCCTCCTCGAGTTCAATATCCCTTCTTCAATCAGGTACTCAAACACCAATACACTGTGGTCGCTCATTCCTACTGGGTCCTCAAAACTGATTTCTCTTATGTCAGAGTCGTTCAGGATGAAAACCAGGTCGAGTCTCGCTGGTTCGTCATTTCCTCTCATCCTTGTGGGTTCACTGACATGCTGGGTTAAGAAGTTTCTAGTCGCCACCTGTGTGTGTGTGTGTGTGTGTGTGTGTGTGTGTGTGTGTGTGTGTGTGTGTGTGTGTGTGTGTGTGTGTGTGTGTGTGTGTGTGTGTGTGTGTGTGTGTGTGTGTGTGTGTGTGTGTGTGTATTTGTACTTACCTAGTTATGCTTGCAGGGTTTGAGCTCTGGCTCTTTGGTCCTGCCTCTCAACTGTCAGTCAACTAATGTACAGGTTCCTAAGCCTACTGGGCTCTATCATATCTACACTTGAAGCTGTGTATGGAGTCAGCCACATCACTTTCTAGTGCATTCCATTTGTCTACTACTCTGACACTGGAAAAATTCTTTCTAACGTATCAATGGCTCATTTGGGCACTCAATTTGCACCTGTGACCCCTAGTGCGTCTGCCCCTTGTGTTAAAAACCCTGTCTCTATCTTCCCCTATCAATCATTTGAGAATCTTGTATGTGGTGATCGTGTGCCCCCTAACACTTCTGTCTTCCAGCGACGTGAGGTTTAATTCTCGTAGTCTCTCAACGTAGCTCATACCTCTCAGCTCGGGTTCTAGTCTTTTTGTAAACCTTTGAACCTTTTCCAGTTTAGTCTTATGCTTGACTAGATATGGACTTCATGCTGGGGCTGCATACTCCAGGATTGGTCTGACATACGTGGTATAAAAAGTTCTAAATGTTTCCTTACGCAAGTTTCTGAATACCGTTCATATGTCGGACAACCTGGCATATTCCGCTGATGTTATCCTCTTGATATGGGCATCACTGGACAGATCTGACG
Organism: Procambarus clarkii; assembly: GCF_040958095.1. NCBI lineage: Eukaryota > Metazoa > Arthropoda > Malacostraca > Decapoda > Cambaridae > Procambarus > Procambarus clarkii. The sequence continues at coordinate 16,623,247 of NC_091236.1, forward strand.
TGATTTCAACCACCAAGTTTTTTTCTCTCTGTGACTCTTCAAGAATTTCATCACCCAAATGATACCTTGTATCTGGCCTCCTGCTCCCTACACCTACCTTCATTACATTAGATTTGCTTGGGTTAAAGTCTAACAACCATTTGTTCGACCATTCCTTCAGTTTGTCTAAGTCTTCTTGAAGATTCAATCAGTCCTCCACTGTCTTAATCCTTCCCATAATTTTGGCGTCGTCAGCAAACATTGAGAGAAATGAGTCTATCCCCTGCTCTAGATCATTTACGTATATCAGAAACAAGATAGGACCGAGTACAGAGCCCTGTGGGACTCCACTTGTGAATTCACGCCGATCTGAGGTCTCACACATCACTGTAACTATTTGCTTTCTATTGCTTAGGTACTCCCTTATCCACTGGAGCACCTTACCAGTTACTCCTGCCTGTCACTCCAGCTTATATACCAGCCTCCTATGGGGGTACTGTGTCAAAAGCTTTCCGACAATCCAAGAAAATGCAGTCCTCCCAGCCTTCTCTGTCTTGCTTAATCTTTGTCACCTGGTCGAACAATTCTATTAAGTCAGTAGCCAAGATTTACCCCTCCCTGAACCCATGTTGGCGGTTTGTCACGAAGTCCCTACTCTCCAGATGTGTTACTAGGTTTTTCCTCACGGTCTTCTCCATCACTTTGCATAATATACAAGTCAAGGACACTGGCCTGTAGTTCAGTGTCTATTGTCTGTCACCTTTTTTGTATAATGGGACCACATTAGCCGTATTCCATATTTCTGGTAGGTCTCCCGTTTCCAGTGACCTACTATACACTATGGAGAGCGGCAAGCAAAGTGCCTCTGCACACTCTTTCAATACCCATGGTGAGAACCCCTCTAGACCAACAGCCTTTCTCACATCCAAATCTCTTGACCTTAACTCTCGTAATTTCAAATCCTTCCAAGGCCGCCTGGTTTACTGCCCTCTCTCCTAGCACAGTGACCTTACCCTGTTCGATTGTGAGGACCTCCTGGAACCTCTTGTTGAGTTCTTCACACACCACTTTATCAGTCTCTATATTCCTGTCCTCGCCTCTTCTAAGTTTCGTTACCTGTTCTTTCACTGTTGTTTACCTTCTGATGTGACTGTGGAGTAGCTTGGGTTCGGTCTTGCCTTTGTTTGCTCTACCATTTTCATAACATTTCTCTGCTTCTCTTCTCACCCTGACATACTCATTCCTGGTTCTCTGGAATCTCTCTCTGCTTTCTGGTGTTCTGTTATTTCGGAAGTTCCTCCACGTCCGTTTGTTCAGTTTCTTTGCTTCCATACATGCCCTATTATACCATGGATTCTTCTGTTGCTTCTCGGATTTTTCCCTTTGGGCAGGGATGAACCTGTTTACTGCCTCCTGATACTTTTGGGTGACATAGTCCATCATATCTTGTACAGACTTATCTCTGAGGTCTGTGTCCCAAGGTATTTCCCTTAGGAAACTTCTCATCTCCTCATAATTCCCCTTTCGGTATGACAGCATTTTGTTTCCTAGTTGTTTTTTGGGGGAGATAATTCCAAGCTCTACCAGGTACTCACAGTTCAATACACTGTGATCACTCTTTCCCAAGGGTGCTTCCATCTTAACTTCCCTTATATCCCACTAATTTAGACTAAATATTAAGTCAAGCATTGCTGGTTCATCTTCTCCTCCCATTCTTGTTGGTTCCTTGATGTGCTGGCTTAGGAAGCTTCTTGTCACCACGTCCAGCAGCTTAGCTCTCCATATTAATGGTTGTAGGAAAATCCAACACCATTTAATAATATTACATGCAGGCAGATAATATTGCTGCTGCGTTGTATAAACAAGTTACCCATAGAAAATGTAACGTGTAGTGGAATTTCCGTCTATAGAAAATGGGATATCATTACCACATACTATTATAAATTCACCACCTATTATGGTGGGAATTATTCTTAAATACATTAGTCTTTGGACTTTACCATCATAAAAACATCCCATATAAATTAACTTAATTATCAGAATTAAAATAGAGTAAATGTGACCCTTCTATCACTTACTGTCATCTGGACAATGTAGACCAGTAGCGTCAGTGAGGAGGGAGTGGTCAGCCATTGTTATTGTACTTAGACCAGAGGCATGGGAGCAATTCGGCTCCTGTTAATTATACTTGGACGAAGTGTTATGGAAACCAAAGGTGTACCATCATCAACACGCTGTCAACAAATACAAGTGAAGTGTTCTGCCGAAACCCATTTATCTATCATTTATGGCCATTAATATCATTAGACAGGGTGGGCCGGTTAGAATACGAGATCGCCTCATACTAAAGGTAATTAAGCCTTGGTCTTTATGTTTCCATGTACAGTGTTTTCTCTGATATAGCTGTCATATATTAGGATTTTGGCTTCATAGCTAGCGCCCTTTTGACAGGTCAAGACGAGGAAGCAAGACTTTGTGCATCAGTTATTGGATGTTGGAAGCTACCTCAAAGAGGATAATTTGGTGTCTACATTCTAGTTATACCTGGTGGACTAAGGCCTGCAGTACAAATAAGATAAGGAACCTCTTCAATGTATGTAGTCTAATACTGTAGTTTGATTGGCTGCATATATATATATATTTAATATAAACCCCCCCCCTAATGTGTAGAGGATCGATTTGTGAGATTATTGCAGAAATATAGTCCACTTATCATCATACCAATTGCTATCGAAGTATACAAATTAACGTAAATATAAATTCTATATAAATTCATATAAATTAAATAAATATAAATCTCACAGGTCGGTTCCCACATTATTTGGACCTTCGGAACCGGAATATTTGGTCCTTTGAACCCACATTATTGGTCATCTTCAAGTCAGATTACAGATTATTTGGTCATCTTTGTACCGGATGAACCAGTTAACCAGTGGATTTATTAAATATACTAGTGCAGTGTGATTTATACAAAGCCAGCAGTCAAAGACGGCAGCGTAGCCTCGAGGGAGCTCAGGAGCCTCCCTCAGCCCAGTTAAGCCTTTGTCAGCGGTTTCATGCACATCCACAGATTTGGTGGCGTGTTATTCTGTGAAATGACAGCGCTAATATTGAAGCCAGCCAAATTAGTGGCTGTGTCTTCGCGAGATTATCCACGAATTTTGTAGAGTTTATTTCGCAAGGTCACTAATAATATTTAATACTTCTAGATAATATTAGAAGTTTTATAGAGGCAATTAAGAGGCTATTATCAATAATTGTGTATATTATTTCTCCAAAATAGGGAATTATTTAATATATATTGCACTAGCGATCACAATATATTATTTACCAATTGCCAACCCACAACAGGGTAGGATATTACCATTGACTAGTTGAACTATTTATTGTTCATCCTAGTCCCATTATTACCATAGTCTAGTGGTACTATATTAAACAACCTAGCACCATTAATGAATGGTTCAGACCCTATTTTGGGTGTAAATTTTATCAACTCGAGTTGAGTTGTATATATAATAATTTACTCATGATCATTACACCTTTGAGTGATTAATTAGTGTCTATACCATCCTAGGGTGATATAGAAGAGCTAACCTAAAGGTACTTCCAATGACACTGGTTTATCACTCAAATCATTAGTGTGTATGATTGTATATATATAATGTGTATTAATTTTAAGTGCTAACCTCTAGTAGAGGTAGGATTACAGCCTAGTGAGTGCAGAAATTTTACCCTAGGCTACCATCAGTACTTGTTCAGTATTATGAGCGACCCAAGTACAAGCCCCACAAGGCTTCACCAACTAGCCAGTATGGATAATGCAGGGAGAATGAAAAGAACCCTTGCAGGTCTTAAAGGCCACTTAACAAGACAGATCAAGATATGTGAAGATTTGTCACAACAATCTCCAGTTGATTATGCTGACCTGGAAAGCTGTTATCAAGCAGCCGCAGGTAAATTTGAGCAAATCAAATGCCAAATAGCAACATATGTGGCTGAACTTGCCAACACCAATTTATCAGAAACAGAAATAGACGAAATTATGGTTGATCTAGCGAATTATGAAGATCACACTCAGGCCACGTTACAGCCTTATGTCAAATTAATTGCCCAGAACAAGGCAACAACAACAGCAACAGTTGCATCTAATACGAGTCAAGCAGAAGCTCGACTCCCTCCAATTAATTTACCCACTTTCTCAGGAAAAGATGAGGAAGATTGGGACGAATTTTGGAACAAATTCGTTGACCTTGTGGACTCAAAACCATCTTTACCAAAGAGTAGTAAATTCTCTTATTTGCAAGGCCAATTATCAGGTGAGGCTAAAACAGTAGTATCCCATCTGAGATTTACTAATGACGGCTATGATCTGGCAGTAAAATTCCTCAAGGATAATTATGCTGATCCAGAAGTAAGAACATCACATTTAGTTCATGAGCTGTTGCATTTACCCCCACCGGAGGCTTCAGCTGATTCACTCCAAGTCTTCAAGCTGGAGGTAGAATCATTGATCAATGCCCTCAGCCTGACAGCAGATACAAACGGGGCTGAGTGGGTCTTGAAAATAATTGTCCAGGAGAAAATACCTAGGGACATATTGAGACAAATGAGTGCTCATTACAATAAAAGCATCTTATCTATGAATGAAGTATCTTAGGGTTTAAAGTCAGTAGTTCATCAATTACGAACACATGACAAATTAAAACCACCAAGTAAACCCTCAGAAACCAATAATAGTAAACCACAGAGTACCAAAGGTACTCCAAATCAATCTAGACAATATAATTCGACACCAAAGGGTACTGGAAGCTATGGAACATGTTTGTTCTGCAATGAGAAACATTCAATGTACCATTGCCCTAAATTTCCTGATAGTGACGCCCGTGTTGAGCGACTCAAAGATTTGCAACATTGCACGAGGTGCCTCAGGAAAAATAACATCAACGACTGTGAGACCCAATTACACACCTGTAATAGATGTAACAAAGGTCAGCACCATGCAGCATTGTGCAGAAACACCAAATTAACGTATTCAAGACCCAAGGTGGAAGATAGCATTCCCACCACAGTACAGTACTGCAAGGTGCAACAAACAAAGAGTGTCCAATCGGCAAAGTCTAAAGGTAATACGACTTTGCCTACTGCCCAAATTACCATCCTGAATAAGAGGGCCAAGGTCCATACCCGTGGGTTGTTTGACCAAGGATCCCAGAGAACATTTCTCACTAAAAAGTTGGCAGATGAACTACAATTAAGGCCTGTAGCCCAGATGTCATTCAATATCTCAGGGTTTGTAACCGATGCAGGACCTCAAGTCTACCAGGTGGTACAACCATCAGTACATTTAGGCAGGTACGTCTGTAAAGTACAAGCCATTGTGGTGGACAAAATACCAGTAGACCTACACGTTCAAGGTCTGAGAGCAACAGCCAAATTCCTGAGAAATAGAGGAATAAAATTGGCAGATAATGTTAAGTCTGATCACCTCACCGACTTCGGTCACCTTGTAGGGACAGACTATTGTCATCGATTCATCGGTAGCCCTACTAAATATCAGGGCATAACCATGTTAAACTCTGCAGGAGGTAAATTACTCTCAGGCCCAGTATCAAGCCTGGGGAGACCTATGGCTGCAGATAAACAATACCAATAGAAATCTAAATTTGTCAGCTGATTATATTTCTCCAGTAGCATTATACTAAGGAGATTACAGCTGACTATACCAACAGAGGTTGATGTTAGTATCATCATTTAAAGCTAAAGATGAGTTCATGAGGCCTCAGTGGCAAATCAGTGAACAGTAGCCTAAACAGCTACAAGTCACTGCGACCAATGTCACTGAACCCACTGCAGTCTCAGAACCATACTTTCCTTTAATGATGAGCTAGTCAATCTTCTGAATCAATTAACTAAATTAAACCCCAATAAATCTGATGACTGGTTTGATACATTTATTATTTAATCAAGATGTATGCCATGGGCCTCAGTGTTTATATATCAGTGACCAGTTACCTGAACAAACTTCAAGTTATATCGAATGTCACTGATCTCACTACAGTCCCTGAATCATACTTGACTGTAGTACTTGATCACATTCAGTCTTCTGGGTTAAATAATATGTAATTAGGCTTGAATTTTAGCCTTTCAAGAGTTAACAGAAATGAAATTGCATTAGACTTCTAACCCCTGCAACTCGAGTACGGGACATCCGTCCTGTACGAACAGATGCACAAATGTGTGATTACTAACTACTAACATCAAATTAATCTAATAATTCGAAGGAGGAGTATCGGTGTTCGTCTGTTCTAAATAGGACTTCGACCCGTGAGCAGCCCCCGGGGAATTATGTCGGAAAATCCGACACCATTTAATAATATTACATGCAGGCAGATAATATTGCTGCTGCGTTGTATAAACAAGTTACCCATAGAAAATGTAACTTGTAGTGGAATTTCTGTCTATAGAAAACGGGATATCATTACCACATACTATAATAAATTCACCACCTATTATGGTGGGAATTATTCTTAAATACATTAGTCTTTGGACTTTACCATCATAAAAACATCTCATATAAATTAACTTAATTTATATCAGAATTAAAATAGAGTAAATGTGACCCTTCTATCACTTACTGTCATCTGGACAATGTAGACCAGTAGCGTCAGTGAGGAGGGAGTGGTCAGCCATTGTTATTGTACTTAGACCAGAGGCATGGGAGCAATTCGGCTCCTGTTAATTTTACTTGGACAAAGTGTTATGGAAACCAAAGGTGTACCATCATCAACACGCTGTCAACAAATACAAGTTAAGTGTTCTGCCGAAACCCATTTATCTATCATTTATGGCCATTAATGTCATTAGGTAGGGTGGGCCGGTTAGAATACGAGATCGCCTCATACTAAAGGTAATTAAGCCTTGGTCTTTATGGTTCCATGTACAGTGTTTTCTCTGATATAGCTGTCATATATTAGGATTCTGGCTTCATAGCTAGCGCCCTTTTGACAGGTCAAGACGAGGAAGCAAGACTTTGTGCATCAGTTACTGGATGTTGGAAGCTACCTCAAAGAGGATAATTTGGTGTCTACATCCTAGTTATACCTGGTGGACTAATGCCTGCTGTACAAATAAGATAAGGAACCTCTTCAATGTATGTAATCTAATACTGTAGTTTGATTGGCTGCATATAAATATATTTAATATAAATCCCCCCTAATGTGTAGAGGATCGATTTGTGAGATTATTGCAGAAATACAGTCCACTTATCATCATACCAATTGCTATCGAAGTATACAAATTAACGTAAATATAAATTCTATATAAATTCATATAAATTAAATAAATATAAATCTCACAGGTCGGTTCCCACAATGGTGGCCATGTTATTTCTATCATATTCCTGTCTGGGCCTTCTGTCATTTGGTGGTGGATTATATATGACTAGGACTATAATTTTTTGTCCTCCAGTTGCTGTGGTATCTGTTATGTAGTCACTGAAACCTTCACAGCCCTGAATAACCATCTCCTCAAAACCCCAGCCTTTTCTTACCAGCAGAGCTACAGAGTGCGTGTGTGTGTACTCACCTAGTTGTACTCACCTAGTTTTGTCTGCAGGATCGAGCGATTCACCTAGTTGTGTTTGCTGGGTTTGAGTTTAGCTCTTTCGGCCCGCCCTTCAACTGTCAATCAACTGTGTACTAACTACTTTTTTTCCACACGACACACACACACACACGCACACCAGGAAGCAGCTCGTGACAGCTGACTAACTCTCAGGTACCTATTTACTCATAGGTAACAGGGGCATTCAGGGTGAAAGAAGCTTTGCCCATTTGTTTCTGCCTGGTGCGGGAATCGAACCCGCACCACAGAATTACGAGTATTGAGCGCTATTCACCAGGCTACCAGGCCCCCCGAGTGTTTGTACTCACCTAATTGTGCTTGCGGGGGTTGAGCTCTGGCTCTTTGGTCCTGCCTCTCAACTGTCAATCAACAGGTGTACAGATTCCCGAGCCTACTGGGCTCTATCATATCTACACTTGTAACTGTGTATGGAGTCAGGCACCACCACATCACTTCCTAATGCATTCCATTTGTTAACCACTCTGACACTAAAAGAGTTCTTTCTAATATCTCTGTGGCTCATTTGGGCACTCAGTTTCCACCTGTGTCCCCTTGTGCATGTGCCCCTTGTGTTAAATAACCTGTCTTTATCTACCCTGTCAATTTCCTTGAGAATCTTGAATGTGGTGCTCATGTCCCCCTATCTCTTCCGTCTTCCAACGAAGTGAGGTTTAATTCCCGTTGTCTCTCCTCGTAGCTCATACCACTCAGCTCGGGTTCTAGTCTGGTGGCAAACCTTTGAACCTTTTTCAGTTTCGTCTTTTGCTTGACTAGATATGGACTCCATGCTGGAGCCGCATACTCCAGGATTGGTCTGACATATGTGGTATATAATGTTCTGAAAGATTCCTTACACATGTTTCTAAATGCCGTTCTTATGTTAGCCAACCTGGCATATGCCGCTGATGTTATCCTCTTGATATGAGCTTCAGGGGACAGGTCTGGTGTGATATCAACCCCCAAGTCTTTCTCTCTCTCTGACTCCTTGAAGTGTTTCATCTCCCAAATAATACCTTGTATCTGGTCTCCTGCTTCCTACCCATATCTTCATTACATTACATTTGCTTGTGTTAAACTCTATCAATCATTTGTTCGACCATTCCTGCAGCTTGTCCAGGTCTTCTTGAAGCCTCAAGCTGTCCTCCTCTGTCTTAATACTTCTCATAATTTTGGCATCGTCAGCAAACTTTGAGAGGAATGAGTCTATACCCTCTTGGAGATCATTTTCGTATATCAGAAACAGGATTAGGTCCGAGTACAGAGCCCTGTGGGACTCCATTGGTGACGTCACGCCAATCTGAGGTCTCATCTCACTGTAACTCTCTGCTTTCTATTGCTTAGGCCCTTATCCACTGGAGCGCCCTACCAGTTACTCCTGCCTGTTTCTCCAGCTTATGCATCAGCCTTTTATGGGGTACTGTGTCAAAGGCTTTCCGACAGTCCAAAAAATGCAGTCCACCCATCCTTTTCTTTCTTGCTTAATCTTTGTCACCTGATCATAGAATTCTATTAAGCAGGTAAGGCAAGATTTACCCTCCCTGAACCCATGTTGCTGAGTTGTCACAAAGTCTCTTCTCTCCAGATATGGTTTTTCCTCACAATCTTCTCCCTTATCTTGCATGTTATACAAGTTAAGGACACTGGCCTGTAGTTCAGTGCCTCTTGGCTGTCACCCTTTTTGTATATTTGGACTACATTAGCCGTCTTCCATATTTCTGGTAGGTCTCCCATTTCCAGTGACCTACTATACACTATGGAGAGTGACAAACAAAGTGCTCCTCCACACTTTTTCAATACCCATGGTGAGATTCCGTCCGGCCCAACAGCTTTTCTCACGTCCAGCTCCAATAGGTGCTTCTTGACTCATCTCTTGTAACTTCGAACCTATCCAAGGTCGTCTGGTTTGCTGCTACCTCTCCTAGCGCCGTGACTTCTTCTTGTTCTATTGTAAAGACCTCCTGGAACCTTTTGTTGAGTTCTTCACACACCTCTTTGTCTTTCTCTGTGTACCTGTCCTCACCCATTCTAAGTTTCATCACATATTCCTACACTATTGTCTTCCTCCTGATGTGACTGTGTAGTAGTTTTGATTCGGTCTTGGCTTTGTTAGCTATATCATTTTCATTCATTTTCTCAGCTGCTCTTCTCACACTAACATACTCGTTCCTGGTTCTCTGGTATCTCTCTCTACTCTCAGGTGTTCTGTTATTACAGAAGTTCCTCCATGCCCTTTTGTCCCTTTTGTGTGTGTGTTTGTGTGTGTACTCACCTAGTTGTGCCTGCGGGGGTTGAGCTCTGGCTCTTTGGCCTCGCCTCTCAAATGTCAATCAACTTGTGTAAAGATTCCTGAGCATACCGAGTTCAGGGTCTCGGCGCCATCTACGTTCCAGGTGCCGAACTATAGCAGTTGACCGTTCCAATAATCTTAGTTTCCCATCTTCTAGTCTGCTGTGCTGGAAGGTGACGTCCAACGTCCAACTGGAGTCTAAGCTGGATAATCCCTACAACCCTAGCTAAGGATGGGTATTACTACCTAAGGGCGCATGATTACTGCATTTGTGCTTTCTGCCATAAAATGGTGGGAGGGGTGGTTAAAAAGCGATACCCCCCGCAGTCGTCACACAGAAGCTTCTCCAGATTGTCCGTTTATTAATGGCAAACCTACAGAAAATATCCTTATAGAGCTAAGTGACTTAGCTGAGACATACGGATATTATTTCCGTTCTTCAATGTTGAGATTGGAGCCGGAAACGTAACCTTTATTATGTGAGTAAACTTTGTGAAAACTAAAAACATTGTCTGTCTGTCTGTCTGTATGTGTATGTGGGTGTGTGTGTGTGTATGTTGAGTGGAGGTTAGTTAGTTAGTTAGACAGTTACTAACGGTCTGCCTGTCTGTCTGTCTATCTTAAATATCCAAAAATATTTCTTCCAATATCCAAAAAAGCGATACCCCCCGCAGTCGTCACACAGAAGCTTCTCCAGATTGTCCGTTTATTAATAGCAAACCTACAGAAAATATCCCAAATATTTCTTCTCATATGCGAAATCAAAAGCAAAAACCACTGCCAGTATTGGACCTGTTTGTACAAGTGAAGGTTCATACACGGAGGATGACAAAGAAATTAGTGAAATCCTAAAAAAGCAGTATGAGGACATGTTTAGCACTCCAATAAACAACATGAAGGTGGAAGATCCAGACAATTTCTTTATGCGGGATATTCAAACCCCTGTAAATATAACTGATATAAACACGAGCGCACTAAATTTTGAAAAAGAAATTGAAAACATGCCCATGCACTCGGCCCCAGGTCCAGACTCATGGAATTCAATATTTATAAAGAAATGCAAAGTGCCGGTAGCACAGGCACTCAGTATAGTGTGGAGGAAGAGCTTGGACACGGGGGAGATACCAGATGCACTTAAAGTAGCAGACATAGCCCCTCTACGCAAGGGAGGGAGCAAAGCATTGGCAAAAAATTATAGACCAGTTGCACTAACATCGCACATCATAAAAGTATTTGAGAGAGTGATTAGGAGTCAGGTCACCAATTTCATGGAGACCAATGACCTTCACAACCCAGGCCAACATGGATTTCGAGCGGGAAGATCGTGCCTCTCACAGCTACTTGAGCACTACGACAAAGTCACTGAGGCATTAGAAGAGAAACAGAATGCTGATGTGATATACACGGACTTCGCAAAGGCTTTCGATAAATGTGACCATGGTGTGATAGCACACAAAATGAAGTCAATGGGAATAACCGGTAAAATAGGACGCTGGATACTCAGTTTTCTGTCAAACAAGACTCAGCGAGTAACTGTCAACCATATAAAATCTAGTCCAAGTGCAGTGAAAAGCTCTGTACCTCAGGGTACAGTCCTTGCACCGCTGCTTTTCCTTATTCTCATATCAGATATAGACAAAAATACAAGTCACAGCTTCGTATCATCCTTTGCAGATGACACAAAAATCAGTATGAAAATTACCTCGGCTGAGGACATTGAAAAACTTCAAGCTGATATTAATAAAGTTTTCGACTGGGCATCAGAAAATAACATGATGTTTAACAGTGATAAATTCCAGGTACTCAGGTACGGTAAAAATGAGGACCTTAAACATAATACAGATTACAAAACACAATCAAATTTACCCAGAGTAGGAAAACAGCATGTAAAGGATTTGGGAATAATAATGTCTGACGACCTAACGTTTAAGGAGCATAACCATGCAAATATTGCGACAGGCAGAAAAATGATAGGATGGATTACGAGAACTTTCAAATCCAGGGATCCCATCACAATGGTTGTACTCTTCAAGTCACTTGTGTTGTCCCATCTTGAGTACTGCTCAGTACTCACTTCCCCCTTCAGAGCAGGAGAGATTGCTGAAATAGAGGGAATACAGAGAACATATACGGCACGCATAGACGCAATAAAGCACCTAAATTATTGGGATCGTCTCAAAGCCCTCCAAATGTACTCACTAGAAAGAAGACGAGAGAGATATCAAATAATATACACCTGGAAGATACTGGAGGGCCAAGTACCAAATCTACACAGTAAAATAACAACGTACTGGAGTGAACGACATGGAAGAAAATGTAGAATAGAACCAATGAAGAGCAGAGGTGCCATAGGCACAATCAGAGAACACTGTATCATCATCAGAGGTCCGCGGTTGTTCAACGTCCTCCCAGCAAGCATAAGAAATATTGCCGGAACAACCATGGACATTTTCAAGAGGAAACTAGATTTATTCCTCCAAGGAGTGCCAGACCAACCGGGCTGTAGTGGGTATGTGGGCCTGCGGGCCGCTCCAAGCAACAGCCTGGTGGACCAAACTCTCACAAGTCGAGCCGGGCTTGGGGAGTAGAACTCCCAGAACCCCATCAACCAGGTAACCAGGTATCTGCCTGCATGTCTGTCTGTCTGTCTGCCTATCTGTCTCTCTGTCTCTCTGTCTCAGTGTCTGTCGGTCTGTCCATCTGTCAGTTGGATGGTCTAACCGGCAACTGTGTATCTGTCTGTCTGTCTGTATACCGGGTAGACAAGGATAAACTATTCGACACTGGTAGTACGCGAACAAGTGGAAACTTAGTACCCACATGAGCCAAAAGGACGTTAGAAAGAACTTTTGTTTTCAGTGTCAGAGTAATTAACAGATGGAATGCATTAGGCAGTGATGTCCCCCTCCCCATCCGGCCTGTTAGCGTCGTGAGGGGGCTTCGTGGACGGCTGCTGGAATGTGAAGCTCCGTGGGACAGGCCTCCGTCCTTTTATGGCCTTGCACTCCTGCTGCTGTCTTCTCTAATTGTGCCGGATCGATTTTCCTTTTCATTATGTTTCGTTATTCTCCCCCCTCTTCTCCTATCTGCTTGTCGTTTCCTGCCGACCTTTTGCTTGTTTTGGATTATTTCTTTGGTCTTCTTCTATTTTGATGCCCGGGTGCTTGAGGAGGCATACTCTTGCACCCATAGAACTGTAGTACCCAACGTCTCGAGCGAGGGGAACCTTTTATTGTCAATCCCCCTTTCATCGCTGAACCCAATCTCGACGGACTGACGGTTCTTAAGGTGGCGTTTGTGGGGCGTATACTCACGACGCACCTCTAGGGGGACCCGGCATGATCGGCGATAGCTTCCTGTTGGGTGTCCTGTCTCTAATTGTGGTTCCATGGTGGGTATGGGGGAACATTCGTGGATGAATTTATCACTCTTCGTACCTATGTCGTTAAATGTTTCTGTTGTACCCTCTCGGGCTCGTATGGGTGGGCGACCAAGCCCCCGAGTCGGCCTGTCTTAGAAGACCGGGCTCTGTAGCCTCTGCTGCGTTGGGCCCCAACCTTGCTCCTCCTTTCACCATCCTGACTTCTTCCCCCAGCTCCCCTCCCTCCTCTGTGGTTGGGTCGAGCCTCCAGCCCCAAGTGGTGACCACTTCGTCCCTTGGTGCGGCTAAGTCTCTCGTTGTGACTATTGCGCCTTTTGACCCCTCTCTCTCTGGGGGTTCTCAACGCCGTTCGCGCCCCGGCCGCACTCGCTCGATTTCTTCCCGTACTGACGCGTATCAGGCCTTGTTTGGTCCCGCTTCATGGACCAAATACATTGATCTCCTCCCTCTTGATTCTGAGCCTCCTGACGATTTCTCCCTCCATCGGCATCTTGTTGATTCCGTGGATGCGTTTGTTACCTTCAACCCCACTCGTCTCAGTACACGTGTCGTTGCTGCTCCATCTCAGGATTCAGCTTCCCGCTTGGCTGCCTTATCTTGCCTTGGCGAGATCCCTGTTCGGGTCTCCAAGAACTTTCGGATGAATGCCAGTGTTGGCACTATTCTCCTCCCGCCCCATGTTGCAACCAGTGTTCGGAATCTGTCTAGGATTGCCACGATGATATTCGGCATATTCTTGATGCCCAAGGCCATTCTGTCCTCCAGGTTGACTCGTTTGCTCGTCCACCTCGTGGTCGTCGCCGTCAACCCCTTCGTGTTGTGAAGATCACCTTTGATGGTAGGACCCTTCCATCCCCTGTCATTCTTGCTGGTGCTAGGTGCTCTGTCCATAAGTATATTCCTTCTCCTCGACTTTGTAACAAGTGCTGGAGGTTTGGGCATGGTGCCCACCGCTGCTCTGGGACTGTCTCTCTCTGTCCTTTGTGTGGGGGTGAAGGTCTAAGTCGGAGTGCACTTCTCCCCAAGCTTGCTGCCTCAACTGCGGTGAGGCCCATCCTACCTTCTCCCGTGCCTGTATCCATTACAAGCTTGAGGCAGCCGTCTTCAACTTGAAGCACCGGGAGCGTTTATCTTTTCCCGAGGCGAGGCGCCAGGTTCACCGGCTCCCGCCTTATGCTAACGTCTCTTATGCTCGCGTGTTGCGCTCTTCCTCTCCTCGTCCTTCCCTCCTTCCTCAGACTCACAACCGTTTCCGGGCCTTGGACCCTGATACGCCCACTGCCCCCTCCTCTGTTTCTTTGCGTTCTGTCCCGAGGGGTCCCCCTCCTGGTCCTCTGTCTGGGGTTCCCCTTCTTTCTACCCGGTCTGTCATGTCTCCTGTGTCTTCTTCCTCGTCTCTCTCCGATCCTCTTCCTCCATCTATCGGCTCTCCCCTCCGCCTGTCGGTGCAGGCGGATGTCCATCGCTCTCCTAACGGCCGTCGTGTATGCTCTCGTTCAGCTTCTCCTGTTGAGACACTGGAATCCGTTGCCCGGTACGTAGTTGCTGGGACACCGGTCTCTTTAAGTCAGAAGCGTAAGCCTGGCTCCTCTCCTTCCTCCTCCCTGGGGGGTAAGAAGGCTTCGCTTTCTTCCTCAGCCCCTACTTCTGGCTCTGTTGCTCCTTCCCCTCCCATTTCAGTGATTGCGCCCCCTGTTCCTGCTATGGAGGTTTCTTTGGCCCCCTGCTTCCCTTTCGCTTGCTGCTCTTGCTGAGGTGCGCTCCCCTCTTTCTACTCCCCCTCCTCCTGCTGCTGTCCTTGACTGCTCCTCTCCGTTGTCTCCTCCTCTTCCTCCTCCTCCGGACCCCCACCCGCCCACCTCAGGTCTGTTCTCCCGCTTCCTTCCCTCCGTCTTTGCTCAGTTTACCCATGCCCCCTATCACTGACTTTGCTGACTCTGATCCTGACCCTGATATTCTTTAACGTACTGTGTTGCTCTTTCGCCTTTGTTTCTTCCTTGTTCTCTGTTGTTGTCCTTTCCCTTCTCGTCGATGTCTATTCTTCAATGGAACGTTCGAGGTTATTACGCCAATTTCCTCGAACCCCAACTTCTGATTTTGCGGTTTTCGCCCCTTTGTGTCTGTCTCCAGGAGCCGATGCTTGGTGCTCGCCCTGGTCGTTTTCGTGGCTATTCCTTTCTCTCCCCCCCCCCCAGCCATTGCTGGGGCTCCTAATTCTTCTGCTCTCTTGATTCACGCTGATGTTCCCTTTGTTCCTTTACTTTTTCCTTTGCCTCTCCATTGTTCTGCTGCTCGTATCTTTATCTCCCCTCGAGTGTCCCGCTTTCTCTTCCTGATTTGAAACACCTCTTGGACTCCTTGTCGCAGCCTGTGCTCCTGCTGGGTGACTTCAATTGTCGTCATTCTCTTTGGGGTGACGTTCTGACGAATACCCGGGGTCGCCTTCTTGAGCCGTTTCTCCTCTCTTCTTCCCTGTCTCTTCTCAATTCTGGTGAGCCCACTCATTTGGACTCTCGGACTAGCACCCTTTCCTGTCTTGATCTTTCTCTCTGCTCTTCTTCTCTTAACTTAGATTTCACGTGGCAGGTTTTTGATGACCTCCATGGCAGTGATCATTTCCCCATCCTTGTTTCCTTTTTCTTGTTTCGCCCTTCCCTCTCTTTTCCTAGGTGGCAGTTTGCTAAAGCGGACTGGAACCTATTTACCCTCAGTGCTGCTCTCTCTGACCTCTCCCTTCTGCCTGTCCCTCGCGCTCTCCTCCTTTTTCAAGACACTGACTTCGACGCTGCCCTCCGCTCTATTACTCGCTCTTCCTCTCGGGGTCCACGGAAGTGCGTTCCCTGGTGGAATGCGGACTGTGCTCGGGCTGTCCGCTGTAAGCGTGCAGCCTGGAAGAGGCACCGCCGTCGGCAGACGACCGATTCTTTTCTTTTCTTTCGGAAAGCGAATGCGGTGGCCCTTAGGGCCATCCGTACTGCTAAACGTGAATGTTGGGCTTCTTATGTCTCCACAATTACGTCCGAAACTCCCCTGCCACAGATCTGGAAGCGTATCCACAAGATAGTGGGTAAGTTCGTTCCAGATGTTTCCCCGGTCCTTCACCTCCGTGGTACTCTTGTGGCGGACCCGTTGCAGGTCGCTACCGAACTGGGTTCTCACTTTTCTTCTGTTAGCTCTGGTGTGGGACATTTGGGGCTTGAATCTAATTATTTAAATATTAATGTAGTAAATTAAATTACGAAGGACCACCCGCTTTTATAGTAAAGAGGGAAACTGAGAAATTATGATCATTAGATAATTCCTAGATGAACCAGTAACTATGGATAAAATACCAGAGAATATGATCATAGAAATAATTAATGGGCTGTATAATTAAATGAATCAAACCCTCAAACACCTACATTGGGGGTTATTACTGGAACTCAGTCCGTCCAGGAACTAGTGTGGTTCGTTCACTAATCCAAGATAAAATAATCTAATCCTATGAATTATTGAGAAACCAATGTCATTACCATTAATGGGAACATAGATTATGAGTATAATAATGATAATCACAATAAACACATGTTAATCCAAAAAGAGTTCTGCATGTAAATAATTCCAAATAATTAATAAAGGAATACAAAGGAATCTTAGCTTAATGACGATTCCTTTGTGTAAGTCACGATGCTTCCTCTGACTCTCCTGGGCTCGGCTGGATGACGAGTGGGATGGATTAACATGGGAGAGGACAGCGGGGAGAATTCTTCTCACGTGCTGCAAAATAAATGTTTACAGTAGCAACTAATGAAACTACTGAATCTCTATGTTCAAGAAATTAATATTGATAGGAGATAAAGGGTAATAACCTGTGGTTTGGTGTTGGTATACGTCGTCACGACAAAATCACCCAGCTACAATTCTACACCTTACACGATGCATCAAATAAGGATAAGATACTTAGCTAATATGGGCACTGTGTAAGGTTTAAGATTGCCGAAATTCGCGTCCCAGGCTCTGGCTTCACCTATCCTGGATAATGGCGCGCTTCACTGGACGGTCACGTGTAGTCAAAGAACCAGATTAAAAAGGTTCCCTATATTACACTGACACCAGTCGAAGATATTGTCTGCAAGGCCTTTCACGCCTCACAGTGGCGACTTTCTTCTGGAGGATGGATAACGTTTACCCTGATGACTGGGCAATGGCGTCTCCTCGTGAGCACGACGCGAACAGGTCCGCTCGAGAGCTTCCACACACGTGTACTGGCTTGCTCTCCTTCCCCGCTCCGCGTCTCGCGTTCATTAGACAAATTATTGTCATGAATATTAGTATTTCTCGCATTTGTGCTTGAAATGTTCGAGACAGGACGGGTTTATTATTTAGAAGAGGGAAATATTATTTTTTGCCAGTTCAGTGATAGTAAATATATAATGGAGAGGAATTAATGTCTCTCCATGGCATTCGCTTGTGACGTTAATTTTTATTACTAGATAACTGCTATGACTCTAACGCTCTATTCGGCTTTTAGTTGGAGGTCAATTTATCTGTAATTAATTATCACGCAGAATGCTTTGGTTATAGAGAATCGAATTCAATTCTCAGATACATTCGATATAATGTGTTTATTGTAATGAAATCTGACGCAATACTGGCGTCGGGTGACGTGAGAATTCTACCCTATTGTACAGATGAAATTATTAGTACATGTGAATTCTACGCTGTATTAATTCTACTTACTACAATAATTAGTAAAATTAGTAATAATTAATGAGAACACAACAGTGTTGTATTCGGTGTTGGAAATTTCCAACATAACTCCGGGGGGAGGATTCTAGGGTCGTAGTGTACTGTGGAGTACTGACCTATCCCGAAGTTGAGATTAATATTAGTATATTAGTATGTTAATATGTTAATATGTTAGTACACACATAACGAACGTCCCGTATTTATCAAGGACTCACAAGAAACTTGAGTCTTGCTAATTACATGTCAAATAAAACATGTTATTTATAGCCTACACAATATTTAAAGATTTTAACTCACACAATTCAAACAACAGAATATACTATGATGGGAATGCCCTGGGTCATAGTGACTTGTAATGGTTTATTACTCGACATCCTATCGCAGCATCATCACAGTTATCTAAGTGGGATGTGAAAGGAAATTACTCTTGTTCAGAGTTGTAATAGGCTTGCAAATTCCGCTTACATTGTTGAGCAGCAGCTCTAGTGGGGCGGTTGCTTGGAGGATCAGAATTATTACCCTCGGAAATTACTGGGGAAACTGGATCTGGCTGATATTCTTGCTCAGTCAATTCAAGAGGAACCAGCATTTCTAAAGTTTTTAGAGTAGTGTTGCCTCGGCATAAAACTTTAACTACTCTCAGGACACCTTGACGATCTGGATGAATGGCAACAATTTTGCCTATAGGCTACTCTGACCTTGGTCCATCACTGTCGACTAGTACTAGGTCCCCTGGTTTTAATTGCACCTTATTGTAAGGACTCGAAGCTCCGTAGTGGTACTCTCGTAGAGCTGTGAGGTACTCACGAGTCCATACCTCATTACACCTGTTAATAACTCTGGAGAGATGCTGGTAGCTTCCCACCAAGTCTCCTCTGGTCACATGTGACGGGTCTACAGGGTCCTCTTCGGCTAAAGGGATGAGAGGGCTCAGTAGACCTCCATGGATCAAGTGTGAGGGACTCAGAGGTTCTCTCTGGGTGAAATCATCAGACAGGTAGGTTATTGGGCGGTTATTGACTCGCGCCTCGATTTCCACAACAATAGTTTGGAGTTCTGAGTAGCTGACTTTTTGTCTGTGTAAAGTTTTCCTTAGACACTTCTTGACTGTGCCTACCATTCGCTCATAGAACCCACCTTGCCAAGGGGCTCTCGGTGCTATGAATTTCCAGTGACATTGTCGTCTCTGTAGGACTGACTGTACTTCTGGGTGGTTCCAGACTTCTCGTAAACAACTTTCTCCTGCCACAAAATTGGAACCATTGTCCGATATCATTAATTTGGGACAAGATCTGCGAGCAGCAAATCGGCGGAAGGCCTGGATGAAGGCTTCAGCACTCATGTCTGGAGTGACCTCTAAATGTACGCCTCTGGTTGTACACACGTAAAGAGACAAATGTACGCTTTCACTGGTATATTATCTGGGTTACCAGTGAGAAGTAAGGCTCCTGTGTAATCAACACCAGTGGTTTCGAAAGGACGAAGATGAACCACTCTCTCTTCTGGGAGTGGTGGAGGTCCTGGGTAAGGACATACTCTAGCGTCATATCTCTTACAGACTACACAAGATTTAATAATTGTGTTAACTGTCTGACGACCTTGAGGAAGCCAGTACTTTTGTCTAAGGTCGGTGAGAGTATCTAAAACTCCACCATGTAAGGTACCATATTGATGGTGATGTAAGACAAGAAGTTTAGTGATGATGTGGTGACGAGGTAAAAGAATTGGATTCTTAGTGTCTAAGTCAATTTTTGCATGTAGCAAACGTCCTCCACATCGTAGTATGTTATGAGTGTTAGCATCATACCAGATGCCTAAAGGCTTAGTTAATTTATCTGGAAGATTTTCATATTCGCTTCCATATGTCTCTTGTTGTGCACGTTTGATCCAGTAGAGGATAGGATTGGGAAACTCATGTCGAATTCCTACCTTAGCAAGAAAATCAAACACATGTGCAGTCACTCGTAGCAATTTGCTTAAGTTAGAATAATGGTGAGGATCAATGGCTAATATTCGTTGAGGTTCTGGTTCTTTCATGGGAGTGGTGATATTGGTCACTATGACTTGTGGCTTTTGTTTGGGCCACTGACCACCAACACGCCATGAAGGTCCATTGAAACACAGCGAAGACTTGACAAGTTGTTTTAATGTTAACCCTCGAGATAAATAATCTGCAGGATTGTCCTTAGTAGGAACATGTCTGAATTTATATCCAGCAGATAAATCATGAATCTCCCTGACGCGATTACTGACGTAAGGAGTTTTGTTGTTATTGTTTCTTACCCATTGTAAGACTGCCTCGTTGTCTGACCACACTACAATCTCACCAAAGTGGATATTATTGAGTGTCTTTGCCAGGCAATGAGCCAATCTTACTCCCACTAGCAATGCAGTCAACTCCATCTGAGGTAAAGATCTCTTCTTAATGGGAGCAACTCTTGCTTTAGATGTGAGCAAAATTGATTGTGCACTATTAACTAAATAGGCTACTGCGCCATATGAGGCATAAGTTTGGTCCTGAAGCATTACGAGGAAATTTCAAAACGCCTAAGGGATTAAAATCCGTTGAGAGTATTTGCCATTTAGCTTGTAACTCACTTGGTAACGGATCATCCCATCCCATATGTTTCTGCCAGCACTCCTGCATTAGGAGTTTGCCCCTTATTAATATAGGACTAAGTAGGCCTAAAGGGTCAAATGGTTGACTGACAAATGAGAGCAGTGTTCTCATGGTAAGGGTTGAATTATCAGTTTGTACTGACTTGACATTCATCTCGTCAGTACTGGTGTTCCATTCCACGCCTAGAACCTTTAATTGACTGGGTACCTGATAATCTGGAAATTCTTTCTCGATTACCTGGTTAAGCAGTTTATTATTTGAGGCCCATGACTGCAGTGGCATATTAGCCCCTAATAGTTCACAGTTAGCCTCATGGTAGATTTCTACCATATCAGCTTGATCATTAGTTGTCCCCTGGAAATTGTCGACATACAAGTTGTCGCTAATGGTTGCCTTATAAGGGCTGTTTGATTTCCTCAAATGCGTGTCTAATGTTGCTTGCAAAAGAAACGGTGAGGACGTAGCTCCAAATAATACTGAGGCAAAACGATAGGTGATTACTTCACTGTTAGGATCCATTGGATCCTTAACCCAGAGGAATTTTGTGTAGTCACGATCTTCCTCCTGTAACCCTACTCGGAGAAAGGCTTTGCTGATATCAGCTGTATAGGCAAAAGTGCCTGTGCAAAATCGTAACAACACATCATGTAGCCTTTGTGTTAGGCTAGGTCCCGTTTGGAGACATTCATTTAAAGACACACTGCTTGGCTTTACTTTAGCACTGCGGTTAAAGACAATACGAATAGGTGTTGTCAATGAGTCTTTCACCACGGCGTGATGAGGTAAATAATGACCTGTTTTTCGGTCATCGTGTTCAACAACTTCAATGAATTTACTGTTAAGTTGTTGTTGGATAAGTTGATGATACATGTTCAGTTTGTCTGGCTGCTTCTGTAGTCGTGTTAATTGAGACTGCAATTGTGAGGCTGCCATAAAATAATTAACTGGAAGTTGTGGATGATCCAACTTCCATGGGAGTCTTACCCAGTATTGTTTATTTGAATAGACAACTGTATCCAGGTATTGCTGGTAAGTCCACATATCATCAGGACTTGGTTGCTCAGGGATAATGCCTAGAGTGTCTAAATCCCACAAACGATGTATTGGTGGGTCAGACTCAATATCCTCAGATATTTCCCTGAAACGTAGGGGTGACTGTTCTAAGCCTAGTCACGCCACGATTACATTATTTTATTGTTGGTTTGTGGACGCTGGACCTTGTCTGAAAAGCACTGGTCTCGTAAGCAATTTGCCTCCTGCGGACGACTACAAATTCATTCCATGTTGCCTAGTGCATCCAGTTATAAACTTGCAATAATGATCCGCGCCTATAAGTATTCCAACATCTGTGAGGCAGTCAGAATTTATTTTATAATCTGCTAGCCTCATGCGGTTTCGTTTAAGATGTCTCGCAGTGCGAGCTAACCCCGTGACCTGCAGGTCTGTAGGAAGTTTATCTACTACTACCGCTTGAATTGGACTAGTAGAAGATCCGAGTCTTACTAATACTTTGACTACCTTGTAGTCACGAGGTCCACTATTTGACAAGAAACCAGAAATATTTAACCTCACACTTTTGGCAGGTTTTAAATTTAACTCATCTACCAACTGTTGTGTAATGAAGGTTTTCTGTGAACCTTGGTCAAAAAGACCTCTAGTGTTAATTCTAGATCTTCGGTTTATTAGTTTAAGTTGAGCTGTAGGCAGAGTAGTATTATTGCCTGACTCAGTAGCAAGTACATTTACCTCTTGATGCACTTTGCAATATTGCACTGCGGTAGAATTCGTAGAATTCTCCCCAGTGGTCATGGTTGGTGTAGAAGATTTTCTACATAAGGCGTAGTGGTGTACACCTTGGTTACAGCGGTTGCAGGAACGTAACTGTACTGCATATTTCTTGGGATCATGAGAACCCATGCACCTGGTGCACTTGTGCAATTCTTGCAACCTTTTAACCCTAACATTATAAGTAGGATAAACAGAGCATTGATAAGTGGTGTGTCCCTGATTGCAGAACAGACACCTTCTCTGGTTAATAGACTTAGTCTCTTTAGTAGACAAGTCATTGGTTATCTCAGAAGGAGACACCGAATATGTACCTACATTTCCACTTCTTTTCCCAGTGGATGGAGTAGTTTTGGATTTATATTTATTAGAATTACTCTGAGTCTGTTTAGGTTTGACTGAAGTGTCAACTTGAGCTGAGTTACGATGGGAGTTAGCGGAGGAGTTTGAAACTTTCTCCCCATCTTGATTGGCTCTTTGTCTTTCGACTAAGGTATGCAGACCTTCTGTGATTTCTTTCAGAGTCAAAAAGGTCGTATTGTATATAGTACACAACTTATCTAAAGTTTCTCTTGGCAATTTTCGCTTAACAACTACTTTGGTCATCCATTCGGCTGACTGAACTTGGACTTTAAGGCTTAAGGCCTTGAGTAAAGACTCTAACTCTAGTCTGAAGGTTTGGAGAGAATCTGTGGAATTATTGGCAGAAGGTAAATCTAGCAATTTTTGAACTAAGACAGTAACAGTTCTCTCCTTGTTATCGTAGTTGGTTTTGAGCAATTGAACAGCTGATGTGTAACCATCACTGGTCAGTGTTATATTGGAGATTACTTTCAAGGCTTCATTTCTTAACAAGCCTTGTAGATAAGTGAATTTGGTGGTTTGAGGAATGTTAGCTTTAGAGTCTACTGCATCTACGAATTTACTCCAGAAATCATCCCAACTTTCGTTCTCATCACCAGAGAATGTGGGTATATTGGTTTGAGGTAATTTAACCTCAGGATCTGTACGTACAGCAGAAGCTACTGTCAATTTTGATTTTAGCAATTTGCTTCTTAAAGGGTAAAAGCTTAACTTGTATATCTTCTTCATACTGAGCTAAATCATCTATAACCCCATCAAGTTCACTACCTTCTACAGAAGTTGATTGAAGTTCTGTCAAATACAAATTCATGTGTTGCTGAATATGAGCAAATTTACTTTCAGCAACTTGTAATAAATCTTCTAATTCAAAGCAATCAACAGTTGACTGTTGTGACAGATTTTGGCATTTATTAATCTGTCGGGTCAAATGACCTTTCAGACCGATAAGGGTCCTTTTCATTTTGGTAGCCGTGTCCATCTTGTTGGGTAAAGGCTGATTGGTCAATAAATACTTATTACTGAGATAACTGGGATATTGACTCATTCAGTGGAGTTCAATATCAATGAGAATAGCCTAATGTACTTGAATAGACTATGGTTTCCCTACCTAACACGAAATAGCTAGATATTTTGTGCACTGTCTGAACTTCACCATTAGTTCTCGTCCGGTTAGCTCATCTATATCACCATCAGAGTTAATGGGGATTATCCAGCAATACACAAAATAGATACACAAAATAATGCATACAAGTGAAATATTATGGAGACACTCCAATCAGAGTTATCTCAAAAATTAATCCCACCCTGTATAGGGTCAGCACAAATAGTATAATACATACACTACTGACTAGCTTAGGACTAGTCGTGATTATTCTTAACTAAGAACTATAAAGTTATTTAGTCTGGGCTTGTACCAAATTCAGCACAATCTCAGCCTAAATTCTACCTAATAACATTGGTAAAGATTATTGTGGTGCAGTAAGGTGAATATAATTGTGCTGTATTTTTGGGTTTTTTGTTTTTATAAGAGTGCACTTACACACACAAGTGAAAACATATAAAGGTTATGAGCTGATGCTCCTGGTGACCTAAAGATTCATACTTCTGTATGAGGTATAGGTCTAAGTGTTGTGGGTAATTGGCTATGACCCACTAAAGCTACCTTATACATGAGGTGAAAGTAGCAATATGTTAGTGTGATCTAGACTAACTGATGTGTTACACTGTTAGTTGACACAATTAATTAAATAGTTAGTCTAGCTTCTATCACACAAGGATTAGTTATTAATGATTAATATTTTAATTATAAATTTAATGCCTATCCGGTTCGATAAGGACCATAATGTGGGACATTTGGGGCTTGAATCTAATTATTTAAATATTAATGTAGTAAATTAAATTACGAAGGACCACCCGCTTTTATAGTAAAGAGGGAAACTGAGAAATAATGATCATTAGATAATTCCTAGATGAACCAGTAACTATGGATAAAATACTAGAGAATATGATTATAGAAATAATTAATGGGCTGTATAATTAAATGAATCAAACCCTCAAACACCTACATTGGGGGGTTATTACTGGAACTCAGTCCGTCCAGGAACTAGTGAGGTTCGTTCACTAATCCAAGATATAATAATCTAATCCTATGAATTATTGAGAAACCAATGTCATCACCATTAATGGGAACATAGATTATGAGTATAATAATGATAATCACAATAAACACATGTTAATCCAAAAAGAGTTCTGCATGTAAATAATTCCAAATAATTAATATAGGAATACAAAGGAATCTTAGCTTAATGACGATTCCTTTGTGTAAGTCACGATGCTTCCTCTGACTCTCCTGGGCTCGGCTGGATGACGAGTGGGATGGATTAACATGGGAGAGGACAACGGGGAGAATTCTTCTCACGTGCTGCAAAATAAATGTTTTCAGTAGCAACTAATGAAACTACTGAATCTCTATGTTCAAGAAATTAATATTGATAGGAGATAAAGAGTAATAACCTGTGGTTTGGTGTTGGTATACGTCGTCACGACAAATCACCCAGCTACAATTCTACACCTTACACGATGCATCAAATAAGGATAAGATACTTAGCTAATATGGGCACTGTGTAAGTTTTAAGATTGCCGAAATTCGCGTCCCAGGCTCTGGCTTCACCTATCCTGGATAATGGCGCGCTTCACTGGACGGTCACGTGTAGTCAAAGAACCAGATTAAATAGGTCCCTATATTACACTGACACCAGTCGAAGATATTGTCTGCAAGGCCTTTCACGCCTCACAGTGGCGACTTTCTTCTGGAGGATGGATAACGTTTACCCTGATGACTGGGCAATGGCGTCTCCTCGTGAGCACACCTCGAACAGGTCCGCTCGAGAGCTTCCACACACGTGTACTGGCTTGCTCTCCTTCCCCGCTCCGCGTCTCGCGTTCATTAGACAAATTATTGTCATGAATATTAGTATTTCTCGCATTTGTGCTTGAAATGTTCGAGACAGGACGGGTTTATTATTTAGAAGAGGGAAATATTATTATTTGCCAGTTCAGTGATAGTAAATATATAATGGAGAGGAATTAATGTCTCTCCATGGCATTCGCTTGTGACGTTAATTTTTATTACTAGATAACTGCTATGACTCTAACGCTCTATTCGGCTTTTAGTTGGAGGTCAATTTATCTGTAATTAATTATCACACAGAACGCTTTGGTTATAGAGAATCGAATTAAATTCTCAGATACATTGGATATAATGTGTTTATTGTAATGAAATCTGATGCAATACTGGCGTCGGGTGACGTGAGAATTCTAGCCTATTGTACAGATGAAATTATTAGTACATGTGAATTCTACGCTGTATTAATTCTACTTACTACAATAATTAGTAGAATTAGTAATAATTAATGAGAATACAACAGTGTTGTATTCGGTGTTGGAAATTTCCAACATCTGGTCTTCATCTTCCCCAATCTTTCCTTCTTCGTAAACCTGTCATTGAGTCTCGTCTTTTAGATTTCTACACTCGTCTTCGACTTTCCTATAACGATCCCTTCTCTCTCTCTGAACTTCGTTCTGCCTCGTAGGGGCCTCGTAGCCTGGTGGATAGCGCGCAGGACTCGTAATTCTGTGGCGCGGGTTCGATTCCCGCACGAGGCAGAAACAAATGGGCAAAGTTTCTTTCACCCTAAATGCCCCTGTTACCTAGCAGTAAATAGGTACCTGGGAGTTAGTCAGCTGTCACGGGCTGCTTCCTGGGGGTGGAAGCCTGGTCGAGGACTGGGCCGCGGGACACTAAAGCCCCGAAATCATCTCAAGATAACCTCAAGATAACCTGCCCTGGCCCTGTGCGGTTCTACAGCGGCGGGCTCCGATAGTATTCATTATGAGATGCTTCGCCATCTCCCTCCGTGCACGTCTCAGTATTTACTGAGTCTGTATAATCGGATCTAGGAGTCGTCGTCAGTCCCTGAGGACTGGCTTGATGCTGTTGTCCTCCCTGTTCGCAAACCAGGGTCTCTGGGAACTTCCCCTAAGGACTTTCGCCCTATTGCCCTCACGAGTTGTGTCTGCAAACTCTTTGAACATATGGTTAACGTTCATCTGATGTGGTTCCTGGAACACCATCACCTCCTCTCCCCTTCTCAATTTGGTTTCCGCAAGTACCACAGCACGACAGATGTCCTGGTGAACTTGGAGGTCTATATTCGTACTTCTTTTGCTGCGAGGACCTCCGTTGTTGCCGTCCTTTTTGACCTGGAAAAGGCTTACGACACCACTTGGCGATATCATATTCTATCCCAGCTTCATTCTTTTGGCCTTCGGGGTCATCTCCCTCTCTTTATCTGCAGCTTCCTCTCTCGTCGTTCCTTTCGGGTGCACCTTGGTACCGCTCTCTCTCTGCCTCTTTTCAGCAATACGAAGGTGTGCCCCAGGGTAGTGTTCTGAGCCCTACTCTTTTTTCTGGTTGCCCTCAATGGTCTTTTTTCCTCTCTTCCTTCAGGTGTCTTCTCTGCTCTCTATGTCGATGATCTTACCCTTTGCTGTCAGGGTAATGATTCGCCTCTCCTTCAGCGCCGGCTTCAACTTGCAATTGATGCCGTGTCGTCTTGGGCCACCGATCATGGCTTCAAGTTTTTTACTTCTAAGACTTGTGCCATGTCTTTTACTCGGAAACGGGTCGTTCTTCGTCCCTCTTTGCTGCTTTATGGTCATCCCCTTGAGTACAAAGATTCCGCAAAGCTTTTGGGGTTATTCCTTGACACTCGTTTGTCTTGGTCTCCCCATATCTCTTACCTCCTTGTTGAGTGCTCTAAGGCCCTTACCCTCCTTCGAGTATTGCCCCATACTTCTTGGGGAGCGGATAGGCGCACTCTCCTTGCTTTGCATTCCTCTCTCGTCCTGTCTAAGCTCGATTATGGTTGTCCTGCTTACTCTTCTGCTTCTCCTTCTCCGCCGTCTTGATGCTTTGCACCATACTGGGCTGCGCCTCAGTTCTGGTGCCTTACGTTCGACTCCCGTCCTTAGCTTGTATGTTGACACTGGCTTCCTGTCTCTCCAGGACCGCTGTGATCGCTACTGTCTTCGCTATCTTGCGCAGTCCTTGCAACATCCTTCCTCTCGCCTCTGTCGTGCTTTACCTTTTACCCCTCCTGCGATTCCTGTTCCTCTTCACCACCTCCCTCTTTCTGTCCGGTTATCTCGCTTACAGGATTATCTTTCCGTTCGTGTTTCTAATGTTTCTCCTCGTGTTGTTCCTTCTTTGCCCCCGTGGAGAGTCCCTCTTCCGCAGTTTTGTACGTCCTTGACCCGCGTCACTATAGCTTTTACCCCTCCTACGGTTCTATAACACCTTTTCCTTGAGCACTTTTCTTCTCACTCCCGCTCCGTTTTTGTCTTCACCGATGGGTCTAAGTCTGCGGACGGTGTTGGCTACTCTGTTGTTTTTCCTGATCGCACTTATATGTGTCGCTTACCTCCGGAGACTAGCATCTTTACAGGGGAGCTTTATGCTATTCTCTATGCTCTTCGTCTCGTGCTTTCTCGTTGTCAGTCTTCCTTTGTGTTTGTTGTTGACTCTCGTAGTGCCCTCATGGCTCTCGGGGCCTTTAATCCGGTTCATCCAGTAGTTGTGGAGATCCAGCATTGGCTGTTTCTTGTTCACAGTAAGTTTAAGTTGGTTGAGTTTTGTTGGGTTCCCAGCCATATTGGTGTGTCTTTAAATGAGCGTGCGGATGCTGCCCCCAAGGAAGGTGTCCGCTCTTGTCCTGTCTCTCGTAAAGGTATTCCATATTCCGACTTTTACCCGGTTATCCATTCCTCCATCCTTACCCGTTGGCAGGCTTCTTGGTCGTCTGTTACTGGTAACAAACTCCGTACTCTTAAATGATGTGTTTCCTCGTGGCCATCCTCCTACCACCGTAACCGGCGGTGGGAAACTGCTCTGGCGAGGTTGCATATTGGCCATACTCGCTTAACCCATGGTCACTTGATGGAGCGCCGCCCTGCTCCATATTGTCCTAGTTGCATTGTCACTCTTACGGTCATGCATATCCTTCTTGAATGTCCTGACTTCTGGGACGAGCGTGTGTAATTGCTTTCCGACCGCCCCTCGCGGTCGCTTTTCCCTCAATAGAATTCTTGGTGACTCGGATACTTTTGATATCGTTCGCCTTATGCGTTTTTGTTCTCGTATTGGCATCCTTGGTGATATTTAGTGCCTTCTGATTATTCTGCACATTTGATGGTGCTACATAGCCTTCCCGGTTTGGTGCCTGGTTTTGATAATTACTTACTACTAGGCAGTGATGTGGTGGAGGCTGACTCCATACACAGTCTCAAATGTAGATATGACAGAGCCCAGTAGGCTCAGGAATCTGTATCCCAGTTGATTGACAGTTGAGAGGCGGTACCAAAGAGCCAAAGCCTGCAAGCACAAATAGGCGAGTACATACACATTTCTAGGATGAAGCAAGTATAGCAGCTAATTCCCAGGTAATTATTTATTCCTAGGTGAACAGGTGTATCAGGTGATAGAATCTGTTTCTGTCTTGACAGTGAATCGACCCCCCCACACTTACGAATACAACCCCAGCCCTTATTAATACAACCCCTGCCCTTAGGATTACAAACTCTGCCCTTATGTTTACAACCACTGCCCTCACGATTACAAACTCTACCCTCAGGATTACAATCCCTGCCATCAGGATTACAACCTCTGCCCTCAGGATTACAGCCCCTGCCCTCAGGATTACAACCCCTGCCCTCACCATTACAACCCCTGCCCTCAGGATTACAAACTCTACCCTCAGGATTACAATCCCTGCCATCAGGATTACAACCCCTGCCCTCAGGATTACAACCCCTGCCCTCAGGATTACAACCCCTGCCCTCAGGATTACAACCCCTGCCCTCAGGATTACAACCCCTGCCCTCAGGATTACAACCCCTGCCCTCAAGATTGCAACCCCTGCCCTCAGAATTACAAACTCTACCCTCAGGATTACAATCCCTGCCATCAGGATTACAACCTCTGCCCTCAGGATTACAACCCTTGCCATCAGGATTACAACCCCTGCCCTCAGGATTACAACCCCTGCCCTCAGAATTACAACCCCTGCCCTCAGGATTACAACCCCTGCCCTCAGGATTACAACCCCTACCCTCAGGATTACAACCCCTGCCCTCAGGATTACAACCCCTGCCCTCAGGATTACAATCCCTGCCCACAGAATTACAAACTCTACCCTCAGGATTACAATCCCTGCCATCAGGATTACAACCTCTGCCCTCAGGATTACAACCCTTGCCATCAGGATTACAACCCCTGCCCTCAGGATTACAACCCCTGCCCTCAGGATTACAACCCCTGCCCTCAGGATTACAACCCCTGTCATCAGGATTACAATCCCTGCCCTCAGGATTACAACCCCTGCCCTCTGGATTACAACCCCTGCCCTCAGGATTACAACCTCTGCCCTCAGGATTACAACCCCTGCCATCAGGATAACAACACCTGCCCTCAGGATTACAACCCCTGCCCTCAGGATTACAACCCCTGCCCTCAGGGTTACAACCCCTGACCTCAGGATTGCAACCCCTGCCCTCAGGATTACAATCCCTGCCCTCAGGATTACAGACTCTACCCTCAGGATTACAATCCCTGCCGTCAGGATTACAACCCCTGCCCTCAGGATTACAACCCCTGCCCTCAGGATTACAACCCCTGCCCTCAGTATTACAACCCCTGCCATCAGGATTACAACCCCTGCCCTCAGGATTACAACCTCTGCCCTCAGGATTACAACCCCTGCCCTCAGGAATACAACCCCTGCCCTCAGGATTACAACCCCTGCCCTCAGGATTACAATTACGATTTACAATCCCTGCCATCAGGATTACAACCTCTGCCCTCAGGATTACAACCCCTTGCCATCAGGATTACAACCCCTGCCCTCAAGATTGCAACCCCTGCCCTCAGAATTACAAACTCTACCCTCAGGATTACAATCCCTGCCATCAGGATTACAACCTCTGTCCTCAGGATTACAACCCTTGCCATCA
The DNA here is from genome assembly GCF_040958095.1 of Procambarus clarkii. Lineage (NCBI taxonomy): Eukaryota > Metazoa > Arthropoda > Malacostraca > Decapoda > Cambaridae > Procambarus > Procambarus clarkii. The sequence continues at coordinate 16,654,084 of NC_091236.1, forward strand.
GGATTACAACCCCTTTTCGTGACGCTGAACCCCGGTTCATTCCGAACACAGCGATTACACAACACATAACACCTTCCCTCAGCAACCGTTACTACCACCGTGTACTCCTACACACACCAGACCCTTGAGGCGGACCACTAGGTTTGTACTGGAACACAATGAATGAACATATGGAAGGTATTTAAAGGCCGTCGGGTTTTGTCATTTAATTACAAAGAATAGACTCTGACAAATAAATACATATTAACATACTCTATTAGGTCAATACACTTCCAATACCCATAGACCACCTGACCTCCGCGATCACCACACACACTCGTAACTTCCGCCTAAGTCCCTAATACGGAATGATTACTACAACGCTCCACACCCGGTTAGTCTTACATTCAATACTCACATACTGCAGACTTAACTTGGTCACTAAGATCACAACAGGCTTTCGCATAGCTGTCTGCTACACTTCGCTGCTGCCACAAACGGAGACCTCGGAGGACTTGCTAGTTCCACTTCCACAACCAGACTGACTCCAGCCAACCATGGCCTCAATCATTTCACCACGCTTCTTGAGGAAGGTATAATCCGATTAACCTTATCCCTAGAGCGGTAACCTTGTTCCTAGAAGCCTGACGAAGAATAATTCCTCTTTCCAGGAATTATTAATTTGGCTAAACAGCTTCGGTCTTAATCCATTGACCTTTCTTAGATATGTGATCCATAGTCTGTCTACTTACATGTACTTTCAATCATCATTCGTTAAGTGTTGTAGTAATGATCCTCTAGCTAATAATTCCTACTAACTTGTGGATTACAACACCACTCCCCTCCTTAAACACGCATATGTCCCCATATGCATCATTGCAATGGTTCCATTAGTGCAAGGACCTGGAGGATGCACCCACCATATGTGTACAACTAAAAAATCATCCAATAAGTTCATCATACACACAATGAAATAAATTAAAATTTTCCCCGACATGACTCACAACACTTCTCCAACATATACATTATATTCACATCATAGCACAGGTAAAATAGTCTGGAATAATTTTTCCCATCTCCAACAATGCACATATACCTAAACTGCTGACATATAATTACATACAAACATAACCATAAAATTACATGGACCAGAATGCTGGCACTTAAACGGAAATGACACTAGTCATTAATATATACACAACACATATATATATCTAAGGTTCTTCATCCTTAGTAACAAGTTAATAATTTAACATCTTGCCCTGTACTGTTAACATAAGGGCTTACAATGATCACACAATGTTGCACTGGCCTCCTCCACAATTGGCAGCATCACTTCTCTTGTCTTCGTGTCCCATGGTTGCTAGGTCATAGATCCTCCATGACCCAGACAAAACCCAGGCTGTCCAGCCTGATGAATGTTGTCAATGTCCCATCGTTGCTCTGAGGTAACGTGATCCTGGCCTCCAGAGCAACGGAGATTCCTACCCCAGGGTCATGTTCCCTTGGGTCTGTGCTGACGTCTCGTTCCAGGGCACCAATCCCAGAACGCTGTAGATCCCTCACAGCTCTCTGGTCTAGGCCCATCCGCCCAGAGTGTGTCCACCTGTATTCACACCTTCCCGACCGCTGTACCTGCAAAATATTCCCTCGGAGCCCCCTGCCTCGATCCCATTATTACATGACACCCCCTCGGCTATGCGCCCTATTATTACATGACACCCCCTCGACACATATGCGTGTTTAAGGAGGGGAGTGGTGTTGTAATCCACAAGTTAGTAGGAATTATTAGCTAGAGGATCATTACTACAACACTTAACGAATGATGATTGAAAGTACATGTAAGTAGACAGACTATGGATCACATATCTAAGAAAGGTCAATGGATTAAGACCGAAGCTGTTTAGCCAAATTAATAATTCCTGGAAAGAGGAATTATTCTTCGTCAGGCTTCTTGGAACAAGGTTACCGCTCTAGGGATAAGGTTAATCGGATTATACCTTCCTCAAGAAGCGTGGTGAAATGATTGAGGCCATGGTTGGCTGGAGTCAGTCTGGTTGTGGAAGTGGAACTAGCAAGTCCTCCTCGCTGCCCACGAGTACCCTGATGGGGTCCCCACGACACCCCACTCGTACTGTGTCCCTGGAACACCCTTGGCTCCCAGCCCTTATTATTGTTACGTCGAGGAGCACCTCGCCCCTTGCCCTTGGAATGTGTGACCCCCGCCGCGGGTCCATCCTCCACTGGCTGAGCTACTGGGGCCCAGAGCTGAGCCTGTCTCTCTTGCGTGTCTGCAAGATTTGCCTGTTCCTTAGGGGACACTTCCTTGAAAATGTCATCCTGTCAGTTTATGTGTCGGGCTATTCTCCGCCCAAAACACTGCATGTTTCACCGCTTCCTTAAAAGACTTAGCTTCCCTGCAGTGTAACGCACTTTCCCGCGGTAATGCACCGAAAAAAACACTCCGTTGCATAGAATCTCTTACTACCCCCGTGAACTGCGTTTCCGTCCGCTCAATCACATCACCCAAGAGTCTTATTCTATGGCCAAACGCCCTTAATTGTTCCCCTGGTTCTCGTTTAAGTGCAGCTAACTGAGCCTTTAGTTCTACTGCATCGTGCTGCACATCGTAATGATCAATCAGTTCCTGCTTAAACTCGCTATAACTATTTATTTCTCTAATTTCCGCCTAGTTGAGCAGGGTCTTTGCTTCCCCTTTCACCTTGGAATATGCCAATGCAATCTTTGCCTGACCAGACCATGACCCCACACTAGTCGCCTTCTCTAGAGCAAAGAAAAATGTTCTAATATCCGTCAATAACTGACCTTTCGAATCCCGTTTGGCGCCCCAAAACGTGGGTATGTCTCCATATACCTTAGGTCCTGCATTAGTCGTCTCATGCGTGCTCAACACATTTTTCAACCACTGTGCAACCTGCCCAATTGTCTCTGACGCTGCCGCCTGCGCCGTAAGCAACGCCGCCGTGTTATCACCACTCTCACCCTGACCGACATTACTCGTGGCCTGGCCACTGGCGCCCCTATTACTACCCGTACCCGTCATGGCTACTCGCCCCTTGTGTGCTCGTGTATGGACCAGCTTGACGCTTTACCGTACAGTAACCTTACTTGGCCTTATTCCCTTAATCTCACTAGAATCACTTATAATTTTAAGCCACCATTAACAACGTCACTTATCAGTTATCCACATCACTGTTTCCACCCCTTAGGGGACCTTTCCCTGCCGCACAACATGGCCACTCCACTTGGCCACACACCTTGGCCCCACACCCCACTATGGCTACTCCGCTTGGCCACACACCTTGGCCCCACACCCCACTATGGCCACTCACTGGCCCACACACCTTCCCCTTCTCACTCCAATATCCACCGTCCTGAACACAACCCGACGTCTACCAATTCCCGAACATTCCCTCACCATGTACAAGAATGTAACAACTCTTGTATATATCTCAAAAAAAAAAAAAAAAAAAACTAAACCAGTAACACACTTCCTTCATCTCTCAAAGTGTTCCAAACCTGTTTGCGCTGCCACCAAATATGTCGTGACGCTGAACCCCGGTTCATTCCGAACACAGCGATTACACAACACATAACACCTTGCCTCAGCAACCGTTACTACCACCGTGTACTCCTACACACACCAGACCCTTGAGGCGTACCACTAGGTTTGTACTGGAACACAATGAATGAACATATGGAAGGTATTTAAAGGCCGTCGGGTTTTGTCATTTAATTACAAAGAATAGACTCTGACAAATAAATACATATTAACATACTCTATTAGGTCAATACACTTCCAATACCCATAGACCACCTGACCTCCGCGATCACCACACACACTCGTAACTTCCGCCTAAGTCCCTAATACGGAATGATTACTACAACGCTCCACACCCGGTTAGTCTTACATTCAATACTCACATACTGCAGACTTAACTTGGTCACTAAGATCACAACAGGCTCTCGCATAGCTGTCTGCTACACTTCGCTGCTGCCACAAACGGAGACCTCGGAGGACTTGCTAGTTCCACTTCCACAACCAGACTGACTCCAGCCAACCATGGCCTCAATCATTTCACCACGCTTCTTGAGGAAGGTATAATCCGATTAACCTTATCCCTAGAGCGGTAACCTTGTTCCTAGAAGCCTGACGAAGAATAATTCCTCTTTCCAGGAATTATTAATTTGGCTAAACAGCTTCGGTCTTAATCCATTGACCTTTCTTAGATATGTGATCCATAGTCTGTCTACTTACATGTACTTTCAATCATCATTCGTTAAGTGTTGTAGTAATGATCCTCTAGCTAATAATTCCTACTAACTTGTGGATTACAACACCCTGCCCTCAGGATTACAACCCCTGCCCTCAGAATTACAACCCCTGCCCTCAGGATTACAACCCCTCCCCTCAGGATTACAACCCCTACCCTCAGGATTACAACCCCTGCCCTCAGGATTACAACCCCTGCCCTCAGGATTACAATCCCTGCCCACAGAATTACAAACTCTACCCTCATGATTACAATCCCTGCCATCAGGATTACAACCTCTGCCCTCAGGATTACAACCCTTGCCATCAGGATTACAACCCCTGCCCTCAGGATTACAACCCCTGCCCTCAGGATTACAACCCCTGCCCTCAGGATTACAACCCCTGTCATCAGGATTACAATCCCTGCCCTCAGGATTACAACGCCTGCCCTCTGGATTACAACCCTGCCCTCAGGATTACAACCTCTGCCCTCAGGATTACAACCCCTGCCATCAGGATAACAACACCTGCCCTCAGGATTACAACCTCTGCCCTCAGGATTACAACCCCTGCCCTCAGGGTTACAACCCCTGCCCTCAGGATTGCAACCCCTGCCCTCAGGATTACAATCCCTGCCCTCAGGATTACAGACTCTACCCTCAGGATTACAACCCCTGCCGTCAGGATTACAACCTCTGCCCTCAGGATTACAACCCCTGCCCTCAGGATTACAACCCCTGCCCTCAGGATTACAACCCCTGCCCTCAGGATTACAACCCCTGCCATCAGGATTACAACCCCTGCCCTCAGGATTACAACCTCTGCCCTCAGGATTACAACCCCTGCCCTCAGGATTACAACCCCTGCCCTCAGGATTACAACCCCTGCCCTCAGGATTACAATTACGATTTACAATCCCTGCCATCAGGATTACAACCTTTGCCCTCAGGATTACAACCCCTTGCCATCAGGATTACAACCCCTGCCCTCAGGATTACAACCCCTGCCCTCAGGATTGCAACCCCTGCCCTCAGGATTACAATCCCTGAACACTGCCCACGAGGCACTGTGTGTACTCACCTATTAGTAATCAGCTAGTTGTGCTTACAGGATTTCAGCTTCGACTCTCTGGTTCCTCCTCTAAACTGTTGATCAACTGGTGTGCGGGTTCGTCAGCCTAATGAGTTCTATCATATCTATATTTAAGACTACGAATAATAAGGCATTCTATTTCTTAACAACTCTCACACTGAAAAAAACTATTTATTGTGTCTCTGTGGCACATATGAGCACTAAATTTCCACTGCTGTTCCCGTGTGAGTGTTCAACCTATTGTAAATAGTTTGTGTTTATCAATGCTGTTAATTCCTCTGGGAATTTTGTAGGTGGTAGTCATGCTTCCCTCATTTCTTCTGTCTTCCAAGGACTACCTCTGAGCTCAGGGACTAGCCTCGTGGAATACCTATGAATCCCTCTAGCTATGTCTGGTTTTTTTTTATAGGTATGGCTTCCACGCTGGATCTGATACTTTAGGATTGGTGTTCCACATGTGGTACAGGAAGTTCTCAATGATTCTTTACGCAAGTTTCTGAAGGCCGTTTTCATGTTGGCCAGCGTAGTATATACCGCGGAGGATATCCTTTCGATATAGGCTTTTAGGAAATGGTTTGTTGTGACATCAATCCCTAGATCTCTACCTGATTCCTGAAGGACTTCATCTCCTAACTCGTACCTTGTGATTGGATTTTTACTTCCGTTACCTATTTTAATCATTGTATACATACTTGCGTTAAAGTTTTGTAGCCATTTATTACCATTCCAGCAGTCTATGTTATCTTGCAGGTTGTTCATTTCTTCTTGTGCCTTAATCATTCTCAGAGTCTTAGCATCATAAGTAAACACTGAGAAGAATGAGTATACCCTCTAGACGATCGTTTGCATATATCAGAAACAGAATGGGTCCAAGTACCTTGTGATACTGTACTACCACAGGGACTACCACAAGCACTATACAAGGACGACCTCAACCCAGACTCCAGCAACACCCATGACCCAAGCTACACAACCGAATACACCCTCCACACCAGCTCCCAACGATCCGACAATCACCATCATAGCCGACGCGCTCTCCGATGTACTGCCTACACCTGCCAGCATCACCACCAAAGCTCCCGTGGTAGCTGCAACCACCACTCCACCACACTAGAACCCAACCCAGGCTGTTCGACCGAAGACTAAACAACCGGCTCCAGACGACGCTTCGAACTCTTCAGACGAGGAAATCTCAGTAGGAGCACCATTACCCCACCACCAATTCAACACCAACTGTGTGCAAGACTTCCTCATGGAGGTTTCCTCACCAAGCTCCAACGACAGCACGGCCATGTCAACAAAATAGAAGTCTCAGACGAATAAAAAACAGAAGACACAGAAGCGCAAGAAGACTTAGAACACAAGAAAAACCTCTACCTGCAGCAGACGAAAGAAGCTAGTTGACGAACCAAGACTGAGACATCTCCACCCAATGCCTACACACCATGCTACTCCCCACCTCACCTCCAGCCCTGGTACAGACCCATCAAGCCCACCTAGCTTACCACGCCGCCTCCCGCCTCCCAAACACACGTCAGAAGAACAAACCCAATATAAAGATCTTTAAAAAATACTCTAAGGCAACCCGCGGTGGATAGGCCACCAAATTTTTTAGCCTCCTTATTCCCCATCTACATCCTCATCAAGAATTTCAACTACTCATTCTTCTTCCTCCCTCCCACCTTTTCCAAACCCTTTTGGACATTGAAGCGAATTATAGTACCGTGTGGGACTCCGTTGGTGACATCACGCCACTCTGACGTCTTTCCCGTTCAAAGTAATTCATTGTTCTCTGTTGCTCCAGTACTTTGTTGCTCCGGTACTCTCTGTTTTGTTCAGCCCACTTTGTGTGTGTGTGCACTCACCTTGTTGTGCTTGCAGCTAGCCCGGCCTCCCAAACGCTCGTAAATTAATGAAATGACTCGTATCTCGAGTTTTTCATCATATATACATTTATATTCTGACTCAGATTAGCTTCAACGACTCCTGCATCTAATCTATTACATTTATTGATAGCTAGCTGTATCTGAAAACGTTCTTCTTCATCTCAGTCACTCATTTGCATCTCTTGTTTTAGTCTATGACCCCCCTTGTTCTGCTCCTAGCTTTGAACAATGCTGCTTTGTCAATTTTCTTCAGAATGTTATATATGTTGTTATCATGTCCCTACTATCTCTCCTTTCCTCCAGCATTGTAAGATCAACTGCTCTCTGTCTTTCCTCATATCTCAATCCCCTCAGCTCCGAAACTAGCTTAGTTGCATGTCTTTAGATATTTTCCAGTTTTCCTAGCAATTTTTCAGCTAAGGGTTCCATTCTGAGGATGCATATTCAAGAATAGATCACACATTCACTGTATATAAGGCCTGGGAAGATCCTTTCTCCACGTTTCTGAAGGATACCTGGATGTTGGCGAATATGCCATATGCTAAAAAGGTTTTTCCTTTTCTGATTAAGGAATTAGTCTTCACTTCATCCTATAGTGATGTAATGATCTTCGCACTCCTGTTCCAATCGTCATAACACTGCATTTGGCTAGGTTAAATTCTAGCAGCCAGTTTGCAGACCACCTCTGGAGTGTGACAAAATCTGCTTGCAATGCACCACAATATATCCCTGACCTGAGTCTTCTCATTAGTTTTGCATCATCGGCAAACATTAATATGGAGCCAATTTCCTGTAATTTCTATTATATGTCATTGACATATATATTAGAAACAGGATGGGCCCTAAATTCGTCCATTGTGATACTCCACTTGTAACCTCTTTACACTCTGCCTGCCTGTGGGCAGGTATTTAGGCGGTAGGTGGTAGCCTGCTCTAAACTGTCTGTCTAGCAACTTGCATGGAATACTTGTTAGTGATATGGGTCTCCAATTTAATGGTTTCTGTCTTCTCCATTTCTTGTAGAGTGGTACCACATAACCAATTTTCCAGCTTTCAGGAAGTTCTCTCATTTCTAGGGAGAAATTAAATGTTATGGCAAGCTGTACAAGGCTTTTGCTGCCTATTTTAGTATCCAAGGCGATATTTATCTGGTCCCACGGGTTTTGTCACATCTAGTTCCTGAAGTTGCTTCTTTACTTCTTATGGTGTCACTGTTATTTCAATGCGTTTTCTTTTGTAATTTTCCGTTCAGTTTGGGCTCTAAATTCTAGTGCCATTTAGGGTACAGCTTTAACTAAATACTTTCTGAAGGTTTTTAAATTCGTTGCATACCTCATAATTTTCCATGTCCATTCGTTGCATACCTAATAATTTTCCATGTCCTTCCTCACTCTTATGAAGTCTGATAACCTAATCATTCACAGTCATCTTCCTCCTGCTATGACAATCTTGAGATGATTTCGGGGCTTAGCGTCCCCGCGGCCCGGTCCTCGACCAGGCCTCCTTTTTGTTACACACACACCCTCAGGAAGCAGCCCGTAGCAGCTGGTTAATTCCCAGGTACCTATTTACTGCATACCTGACGTCCCTGCTTCACAGGGGCATCGGGGTGAAAGAAAAATTTTGCCCATTTGTCTCAGCCTCCACCGTGGATCGAGCCCGGAACCTCAGGACTACTAATCCGAAGCGCTGTCCGCTCAGCTGTCAGGCGCCCTATGGACTATGGAACAGTTCTGGTTCGGACATAGTCTTGTATGCAATGTCATTCTCATACTGCTTCTCTGCTACTTTCCTAGTTTCTGTGTACTCATTTCTGGCCTCTTTGTATGCATTGGAATTTCTTATTATTCTGTCCTCTAAATATTTCTTCCATGATTTTTTTGTTCTTCTCTTTGCTCTCAGATATTTGCTGTTGAACCAATGGCTAATGCGCGTTTTGTTTCCCTTAGTGATGGATTAAATGAACAAATAACCTATACCTATAATAGGTTAAGTAATAATTGTAATTACGAAGCAATAAGATGTTTATCTTAACATACTAAGAAGGTTAGGTAAGGTCGGTGTTTTATATGAAGCTTTTCAAGGTAAACTAGTATGTTTAGTATGTCACATATGCACGTATTTAATAAGTCAATATTGACTATACGAAAGTGTGAGAACGGGTTGCCATGGAGGAATGTTAGCGGAAGTAAGTCTGTAGATATGTTGGATTTCTGGTATGTTTGGTTTGGGGGAGGAGCTAGAGGTATTCTAGTTTTTCGTTCCATGTCAAGCCTAGGGACCGATTCCTTCTAACTGGGGTCCTAGCTGCTCGTTCGGCATGTTACCTGTTTACATATTTTAACACTATATTTCTACTATGTGGGTAGATAGGTGGGTAGTGGGTAGAAACGCGAGAGGTGTTGCTCTCGCATTTCCTGCGGGAATTAGAAATCTCTTGTCTCTAGTCTCACTCCCTCCTCTAGCTGGCTATATTGCCCACTCTCCTCCCTTCAATCCTTTTCTCTGCCCTGCTCCTTGTTTGTTCTATCATTGTATTTATTCCTGCCTGTTCATATTATTCTGTAGGGAGAGTCTGTGAAATCTCTCTCATTGTTCTGAGAACTCTTTTTCAATTCATGAAGATGCTTGAATCATTTTCATTAGTAACTGTCAGTTTGATTGGACTAGGTTTCTTATTTTCTTGTGACAGTATATGGCCCCAGCCTGTACATTTCTCTTGACAGTACATGACCCCAGCCTGTACATTTCTTGTGACAGTATATAACCCCAACCTGTACATTTCTCGTGACAGTATACAACCCCAACCCATACATTTCTCGTGACAGTTCATAACCCCAGCCCGTACATTTCTTGTGACAGTTGTTACGGTGCCCTCTCCTATATATTCCCTTATCCAGCGAGAAGATTCATGTCTATACACCCTGCAGATTACCTAAGTTGCCGGGATCAGTTTGACATAGGTGACAGCAAAAGTACGTTTTTGGACAAAAACTGTCATTTTAGTTTTGGCTTGTAGGAGGGCTTACGCCCCTAGTAAATACAAAATGGCCCTGCCTGGGATTGCGCTTAAAATATGAAGACGCCAGCAAGCTGGCGATTGGATGACTGTGGTCACGTGACTTGAGTGACCAATGAGAGCCCGCTCCTGGAAGCTGTGATGTCACCGGGAGGCCTAGCTCAGAGCCTGCAGGGCACTGTTCCCGCAGAGATTCACGGCGCTTCATTGAGAGCGGACGTGTGCTGGTTGAGCTCTCGAGTTCGGAAGTCCAGGAGCCTTATTCAGTGGAGTAACGCAGCCTGATAAGTGCACAGCGACTACAGAAGACTAAGCACTTCAGAGAAGTGCGAGGAAGTCGAGTTCCAGCAGTATAAGGACGCCGAGGATTGTGAGCTGATAGTCTTGGAAGAATCTGGAGTGGCAACGGCAGTAGTAGTGAGTGGTTCGCCGCCAGTGAAAAACACCGTCGTTTTTCACCGTCAGTGAAAAACGAGATACTCAGAGCTGCTGTGATTGGATCACGCTCATTGGGGAACTCAGGAAGGAGAAGGCGCTTCCAGGTTCATGAGTATGTGGTCGCGGTAAAGGGGCGACTGAGGGAGATGAAGTGAGCAGTGACGACTGGATGAACCAGCGACTGGGAACTGCAATATGGGAGTGAGCATGGAGACGACGCGTGTCTTCCCGATAACTCAACCGGATTGCCGAAGAATGACGTGAGGGACCAGGACCATGACGAACAACGGAGTCCAGGCATCTGAGGACAGGATTGTATTAAAGGTAGATCATTATTCCCTCCCATTTTCCCTTGGTATTAACAAGATAGCCCTAGTGATATACTTAGGTTATGTTAGAGCATTTCTAGATATTATAGGAGTAGATTAGGCTGTAGGGCAGCTTGCACATGTTATCTACTGCCCGGCGAAAACAGCGAGCAGCGTGAGTGGCCAAGCCGTTGGAAGACTCTGTGACTACGGGATGCGAGGCGGCTCCAGGAGGAGGAGGCTGTGGAACCCCTTTAAATTCGCCCAGTTGACGCAAGAGCCTGGAGATCACCAGAGAAGCGCTAATGTCTACTATTATTATTATTACAATACATGTCTTTATGTGCATACTTAACCCATGTTTATATAGTTCTTTCCTTAGTAAATTTTATCACTTTTTATCGTGCTTTTGTGTGTCTCCTCCATCTCATTGAGCATTAGGAATAAATGATATTTGATTACACCACACTTAAACTGGCATTATATGGAAGGGAGACCCTTGGCTGGCAACACGACATTAGATATGAACAAAGAGCATAGCTGGGACTCAGAGAAGATTACCCAGCTGGCGACCAGGAAATCAAGTTGAGAACTAAGGGTATGGCCGGTGGTCCGGCAAAACTTTACATGTGCAAGTGGGCAGACCTGGTTGGGGAGTCGCGCATTGCAGGATCGAGCTCAAGTAGTGTGCGCTGGGCCTTCTCCTCTCCCTCTTGGATCCAAGGTCCAGTAGTGGTGACCGGACTTGAGGCATGACTTAGAGAGCTCCCTGGGGATGATGCATGGTATCCTAGTAGAGGGAGAGCACACCCGCGGTGTGGAGTTACAGGATTTGTAGCATGATTCCCCCGCTGTTTAACTGTAACCCACGTAACACAAGGCCAAGGTGAGGGACGAGTGACAAGTACATAACCCCAGCCTGTACATTTCTCGTGACAGTACATGACCCCAGCCTGTACATTTCTCGTGACAGTACATGACCCCAGCATGTACATTTTTCGTGACAGTATATGACACTAGCCTGTACATTTCTCGTGACTGTATATGACCCCAGCATGTACATTTCTCGTGACTGTATATGACCCCAGCCTGTACATTTCTCGTGACTGTATATGACCCCAGCCTGTACATTTCTCGTGACTGTATATGACCCCAGCCTGTACATTTCTCGTGACTGTATATGACCCCAGCATGTACATTTCTCGTGACAGTGCATGACCCCAGCATGTACATTTTTCGTGACTGCATATGACCCCAGCCTGTACATTTCTCGTGACAAGTACATGACCCCAGCCCGTACATTTCTCGTGACAGTACATGACCCAAGCATGTACATTTTTCGTGACAGTATATGACACTAGCCTGTACATTTCTCGTGACTGTATATGACCCCAGCATGTACATTTCTCGTGACTGTATATGACCCCAGCCTGTACATTTCTCGTGACTGTATATGACCCCAGCATGTACATTTCTCGTGACAGTATATGACACTAGCCTGTACATTTCTCGTGACTGTATATGACCCCAGCATGTACATTTCTCGTGACAGTATATGTCCCCAGCATGTACATTTCTCGTGACAGTATATGACACTAGCCTGTACATTTCTCGTGACTGTATATGACACCAGCATGTACATTTCTCGTGACAGTATATGACACCAGCCTGTACATTTCTCTTGACTGTATATGACCCCAGCATGTACATTTCTCGTGACAGTGCATGACCCCAGCATGTACATTTTTCGTGACTGTATATGACCCCAGCCTGTACATTTCTCGTGACTGTATATGACCCCAGCATGTACATTTCTCGTGACAGTATATGACACCAGCCTGTACATTTCTCGTGACTGTATATGACCCCAGCATGTACATTTCTCGTGACAGTGCATGACCCCAGCATGTACATTTTTCGTGACTGTATATGACCCCAGCCTGTACATTTCTCGTGACTGTATATGACCCCAGCATGTACATTTCTCGTGACAGTATATGACCCCAGAGTGTACATTTCTCGTGACAGTATATGACCCCAGAGTGTACATTTCTCGTGACAGTATATGACCCCAGCCTGTACATTTCTCGTGACAGTATATGACACCAGCCCGTACATTTCTCGTGACAGTATATGACACCATCCCGTACATTTCTCGTGATAGTATATGACCCCAGAGTGTACATTTCTCGTGACTGTATATGACCCCAGATTGTACATTTCTACCAGATCTGTTTGAACCTCTGGAAGGCGAAGCCCTCTTAGGAGCTTTACTATTGATTCTCTTTCTAATTGCATACGATTCACTGTGGTGTCTGTTTTTTTTTATCTTAGGCAGACCCTGAAATATTCTCGTTCTTTCTTTTAGTATTATCCTCATAGTTTGTTGTTTTATTGTCTGTGAATTTGCAATTTGAGACCAGCATTCATCATCTTTTTTTCCACTGCAATGTTCATACTGACAATTTGTTACTGGGTTCAGGTTTTCGAGTTTTGTCTTAATGGTTGATAGCCTCTCCTGGTACAATACATCAATTGTCTCCTTCCTTTGAGGTTTGTTCATGTCATCTGCCAACTTTCATATTTTATTTATGTTCCCACTTTACAACTATCTCCTGTGTTTTACATCTAACTTCTCTCAAGTTATTCATATTTTCTCCATTTCCTTCTGCCAAAAGCTTTTAGCTTCCAAGTCATGTTTCATTATCTCAAATGGCGCTGTTCTCACTCAGTTGTCGCCACCCTGATACTGAAATTCCGTAGTTCCTCTCAAAGTTTTGACATTTTGCTTCAGAATTTCTCAATTAAATCCTTTATCAGTTTCTTGCAGTCATCCTTGAACATTATTATCATCTGATTCCATCTATGACGGGACTCGTCACACTGCTCTTTATTTGCTCCTAAATATCTTCAATCTCAATTTTATTCAATTTTTTTGCATTCACCATTGTCTTTGAGGAAAGAGAGAGAAGGGAAAGTAGGAGGTGGTGTAGCTTTGCTACTAAGAGAACGTTGGAGTTTCGAAGAGATGGTAATTCAGAACTGTGAAGGTTTCAGTGACTACACATCAGGCACCATACTAACTGGAGGACAGAAAATTATAGTAGTAGTCATATATAACCCCCCCACCGAATGACAGAAGACCCAGACAGGAAAATGATAGAATCAACTTGGCCACAATCAATATAGTAGAGAGAGCAGCTTCTGTGGCTAGCAGGACCGGATCCAGACTACTAATCATGAGAGACTTCAACCATGGGAAGATAGATTGGGGGAACAGAGACCCACATGGAGGCTCAGACACATGGAGAGCTAAGCTGCTAGATGTGGCAACAAGAAACTTTCTAAGTCAACACGTCAAGGGACCGACAAGAATGAGAGGAGGGGATGAACCAGCCTTGCTTGATCTGATATTAACCCTAAATGAGTAGGATATAGGGGAAGTAAAGTTGGAAGCCCAATTGGGAATGAGTGATCATAGTGTATTGAGCTTTGAGTACCTGGTTGAGCTAGGAATTATCACCCCCAAAAAAGAACTTGGAACCAAAGGGCTGGCGTACCGAAAGGGAAACTATGAGGAGATGAATAATTTTCTATGGGATATACATTGGGACACAGAACTCGGAACCAAGTCCGTACAAGACATGATGGACTATGTCACCCAAAAATGTCAGGAGGCTGTAAGCAGTTTTGTCCCAGCCCGACAGGAAAAAACAGAGAAGCAAAGGAAGAATCCGTGGTTTAATAGGGAATGTATGAAAGCAAAGGAGCTGAACAAAAGGGCATGGAGGAACTTCCGTAATAACAGAACACCAGAAAGTAGAGAGAGATACCAGAGAACCAGGAACGAGTATGTTAGTGTGAGAAGAGCAGCTGAGAAAAGGTATGAAAATGATATAGCTAATAAAGACAAGACCGAACCAAAGCTACTACACAGTCACATCAGGAGGAAGACAACAGTGAAGGAACAGGTGATGAAACTTAGGGTGGGCGAGGACAGGTACACAGAGAATGACAAAGAGGTGTGTGAAGAACTCAACAAAAGGTTCCAGGAGGTCTTTACAATAGAACAGGGAGAAGTCACGGCGCTAGGAGAAGTGGCAGCAAACCAGGTGACCTTGGAAAGGTTCGAAATTACAAGAGATGAAGTCAAGAAGCACCTATTGGAGCTGGATGTGAGAAAAGCTGTTGGGCCGGAAGGAATCTCACCATGGGTATTGAAAGACTGTGCAGGAGTACTTTGCTTGCCACTCTCCATAGTGTATAGTAGGTCACTGGAAACAGGAGACCTACCAGAAATATGGAAGATTGCTAATGTTGTACCAATATACAAAAAGGGTGACAGACAAGAGGCACTGAACTACAGGCCAGTGTCCTTAACTTGTATACCATGCAAGGTGATGGAGAAGATTGTGAGAAAAAACCTAGTAACACATCTGGAGAGAAGAGACTTCGTGACAACCCATCAACATGGGTTCAGGGAGGGTAAATCTTGCCTTACAGGCTTGATAGAATTCTATGATCAGGTGACAAAGATTAAGCAAGAAAGAGAAGGATGGGCGGACTGCATTTTTTTGGACTGTCGGAAACCCTTTGACACAGTACCCCATAAAAGGTTGATGCATAAGCTGGAGAAACAGGCAGGAGTAACTGGTACTGGTAGGGCTCTCCAGTGGATAAGAGAGTACCTAAGCAATAGGAAGCAGAGAGTTACAGTGAGGGGGTGAGATCTCAGAATGGCGTGAAGTCACCAGTGTGGTCCCACAGGGCACTGTGCTTGGATCTATCCTGTTTTTGATATACGTAAATGATCTCCAAGAGGGTATAGACTCATTCTTCTAAATGTTTGCTGACGACGCTAAAATTATGAGAAGGATTAAGACAGAGGAGGACAGCTTGAGGCTTCAAGAAGACCTGGACAAGCTGCAGGAATGGTTGAACAAATGGCTGTTAGAGTTTAACCCAAGAAAATGTAATGTAATGAAGGTAGGGGTAGGAAGCAGGAGACCAGATACAAAGTATCATTTGGGAGATGAAATACTTCAAGAGTCAGAGAGAGAGAAAGACCTGGGGGTTGATATCACCTGTCCCCTGAAGCTCATATCAAGAGGACAACATCAGCAGCATTATCCAGATTGGCTAACATAAGAACGGCCTTTAGAAACCTGTGTAAGGAATCTTTTAGAACATTATATACCACATATGTCACACCAATCCTGGAGTATGCGGCTCCAGCGTGGAGTCCATATCTAGTCAAGCATAAGGCTAAACTGGAAAAGGTTCAAAGGTTTGCCACCAGAGTAGTACCCGAGCTGAGAGGTATGAGCTACGAGGAGAGACAACGGGAATTAAACCTCACTTCGTTGGAAGACAGAAGAGTTAAGGGGGACATGATCACCACATTCATGATTCTCAAGGGAATCGACAGGGTTGATAAAGACAAGCTATTTAACACAAGTGGCACACACACTAGGGGACACAGGTGGAAACTGAGTTTCCAAATGAGCCACAGAGATATTAGAAAGAACTTTTTTAGTGTCAGAGTGGTTGAAAAATAGAATGCATTAGGAAGCAATGTGGTGGAGGCTGACTCCATACACAGTTTCAAGTGAAAATATGATAGAGCCCAATAGGCTCAGGAACCTGTACACCTGTTGATTGACGGTTGAGAGGCGGGACCAAAGAGCCAGAGCTCAACCCCCACAAGCACAACTAGGTGAGTACACACACACACACAGGCAGTCAGTCCCAGTCCGCCATGGGTGACACACGTGTGTCAGTGGTCGTCCGCAGATAACATCAATTGTCTCGAAACATTTTAGTGTTACGGAGACAAGAAACAGTTTTTGTCACAGGAGTGTACACAAACGCTGTGATCAAGTATATAGTGAGCTCCTACAACGGTAGATCAATTAAGATAAAATAATAAGGTTGAGTGGCAAGACCAGTGTATCGTGTCGTGGGATTGTTTAGCCTGGACCTACGAACTGCCTTGCCGAGTATTATGCGTGAAGCAAATTATAGCATTCATAATGATCAATCCCCCAAAGTGTGTGCACCGTTTAGGAACGTATACTATGTTGTGCTTATTGATTGATGACCAGTGAGGAAGATATGACTGAACAGTATACAAGGAACACGTGGGGACAGCCAGGAACACGTGCATGTCAGTGAAGCAGGAGAGGACAGGCGACCCAACCCCATCATATGGACATCTCCTCAAACTCACCTAGATGTGCTTGCTTGGGGTGAGCTGATGGTAGGGACCCCTCTCTAGGTCATCATTAAGGTGTACTGAGTGTCTTTAAATAATTAATTCAAAATATGTCTGGAATATTTAGACCTACAATTCTGGGTCGCTCATTCCTGGTACAGGTTCTTGACACTTTCATGAGACACAGGTCCAGGTGACGTCAATACTTCCTCTCACCTCACCCTATCCCACCAACTTCCCAAGCCTTACACTCTCCCAATTCACGCCCCCCCCCCCTCCCTCCCTTTTCTAAAACCCCCCTCGCCCTCACACACTCTCTCTCTAATTCTCTCTCTCTCTCTCTAATTCTCTCTCTCTCTCTCTCTCTCTCTCTCTCTCTCTCTCTCTCTCTCTCTCTCTCTCTCTCTCTCTCTCTCTCTCTCTCTCTCTCTCTCTTCTCTCTCTTTCTCTCTCTTCTCTCTCTCTCTCTCTCTCTCTCTCTCTCTCTCTCTCTCTCTCTCTCTCTCTCTCTCTCTCTCTCTCTCTCTCTCTCTCTCTCTCTCTCTCTCTCTCTCTCTCTCTTCTCTCTCTCATTCTCTCTCTCTCTCTCTCTCTCTCTCTCTCTCTCTCTCTCTCTCTCTCTCTCTCTCTCTCTCTCTCTCTCTCTCTCTCTCTCTCTCTCTCTCTCTCTCTCTCTCCTTTCTCTCTCTCTCTCTCTCTCTCTCTCTCTCTCTCTAGCTCTCTATCTCTCTATCTCTCTCTCTCTCGCTCTCTCTCTCTCTCTCTTTCTCTCTCTCTCTCTCTCTCTCTCTCTCTCTCTCTCTCTCTCTCTCTCTCTCTCTCTCTCTCTCTCTCTCTCTCTCTCTCTCTCTCTCTCTCTCTCTCTCTCTCTCTCTCTCTCTCTCTCTCTCTCTCTCTCTTCTCTCTCTAATTCTCTCTCTCTCTCTCTCTCTCTCTCTCTCTCTCTCTCTCTCTCTCTCTCTCTCTCTCTCTCTCTCTCTCTCTCTCTCTCTCTCTCTCTCTCTCTCTCTTCTCTCTCTCATTCTCTCTCTCTCTCTCTCTCTCTCTCTCTCTCTCTCTCTCTCTCTCTCTCTCTCTCTCTCTCTCTCTCTCTCTCTCTCTCTCTCTCTCTTCTCTCTCTCATTCTCTCTCTCTCTCTCTCTCTCTCTCTCTCTCTCTCTCTCTCTCTCTCTCTCTCTCTCTCTCTCTCTCTCTCTCTCTCTCTCTCTCTCTCTCTCTCTCTCTCTCTCTCTCTTCTCTCTCTCTCTCTCTCTCTCTCTAGCTCTCTATCTCTCTATCTCTCTCTCTCTCGCTCTCTCTCTCTCTCTCTCTCTCTCTCTCTCTCTCTCTCTCTCTCTCTCTCTCTCTCTCTCTCTCTCTCTCTCTCTCTCTCTCTCTCTCTCTCTCTCTCTCTCTCTCTCTCTCTCTCATTCTCTCTCTCATTCTCTCTCTCTCTCTCTCTCTCTCTCTCTCTCTCTCTCTCTCTCTCTCTCTCTCTCTCTCCTCTCTCTCTCTCTCTCTCTCTTCTCTCTCTCTCTCTCTCTCTCTCTCTCTCTCTCTCTCTCTCTCTCTCTCTCTCTCTCTCTCTCTCTCTCTCTCTCTCTATCTCTCTATCTCTCTCTCTCTCTCTCTTCTCTCTCTCTCTCTCTCTCTCTCTCTCTCTCTCTCTCTCTCTCTCTCTCTCTCTCTCTCTCTCTCTCTCTCTCTCTCTCTCTCTCTCTCTCTCTCTCTCTCTCTCTCTCTCTCTCTCTTCTCTCTCTCATTCTCTCTCTCTCTCTCTCTCTCTCTCTCTCTCTCTCTCTCTCTCTCTCTCTCTCTCTCTCTCTCTCTCTCTCTCTCTCTCTCTCTCTCTCTCTCTCTCTCTCTCTTCTCTCTCTCATTCTCTCTCTCTCTCTCTCTCTCTCTCTCTCTCTCTCTCTCTCTCTCTCTCTCTCTCTCTCTCTCTCTCTCTCTCTCTCTCTCTCTCTCTCTCTCTCTCTCTCTCTCTCTCTCTCCCTCACTCTAACCCTTCTTTCTCTCTCTCCCTTCTTACTCTCTCCCTTCTTCATTTCTCCCTTCTCTCACTCCCTCATATCACTTCTCTCTCTCTCGTAGGGAAAATCATGGCAGAAAGGCTAACTCGGGGAAACAAACGCAGGAGGACAAATATGACATGATCATTCCCAGAGGAAGGGGAAAGACAGGAAGTCTGGATTAAGGATATAATCGAACAAATGTGGAAAGATTTCAGTGAAGGAATGAGGTTAATGAGGGAGACAGTAATCAGCCTGTTGGATGAGCTGAAGGCAGCAAAGGAGGAACTTAAAAGCCTGCGAGAGAATTCTACTCAATAGCAGACGCAAACCACCCCTCAAGAAAATGGTAATATTCTTGAAGAGGAGACTTCTACAATACAACCCTCATTTGCAGAATTGTTTAAAAGAACCTTGAAGCTAGGTCTGCAGTAAGGGAAGTTGCCATGGAAGTGGCCTCTTCTCAGGAAGCAGCTAGATGTACTAGCTGGCTGATAGAGAGAAATAGAGCAGTAGTAGTAGCAGGTATTAATAAGCAATCAGGGACCAGCCGAGCAGAGAGGAGAAACAAGGACAAAAAGGCAGTTACTAAGATTCTTAACGAGGTAAGGATGGAGAGGGCTAACCAGAATATCAAAAAGGTTTTCAGGCTTGGAAAGTACAACAAGGACAGAGATCGATTGATAAAGGTGGTATTCATGAGCGAGACCACAAAAGAGGACCTGTTAGCAAAGAAGAGCAGACTAGCAACTGCACCGATGTTCAAAAAAGTATTCCTGCAGAGGGATATGACAAGGGACGAGAGAATGAGGGCAGCAGATGCGAGGAAGGAGCACAGGGAGAAAGAAAGAAGTCAGGGAACCACAACCCCAAACCCTACAATCCCAGAGAGGAACGGGGAACACTCCACAAGAAGTTTAACAGCTACAGGGAGAGGAGCACCACCCCCGCCTTCTGCCCAATAGACATCCTACCTGCCCCAACCCCTGACAGCCCCCCATTAAGTGCCCACATAGGGCATCCTCCCCAACTCACCCCCCTCCTCAGGACCTCCCTTCTCCCCCAACCCCTGACAGCCCCCCATTAAGTGCCCACATAGGGCATCCTCCCCAACTCACCCCCCTCCTCAGGACCTCCCTTCTCCCCCAACCCCTCAGGCCCTCCCTTCTCCCCTATGCCCTTCTGTCTCCCCCACCCCCAAGCCCTCCGTTCCCCCCCCCCACCTCCCTAAACCTTCCATTCTCCCCCATCCGTCTAAGCCCGCCCATCTCCAACACTCCCCTAAGCCCTCCCTTCTTCCTCATGCCACTCAGCTCTCCCTTCCCCTCACCCCCCAAGCCTTCCCTTCCCTCATACCCCTTCAGGACCTCCCTCCTCTCATAACCCCCCACGCCTCCCTGACTCACCCCCCTCCCCCGAAACCTCCCCCCCTCTCACCCTCCCCCACATGCCCTCTCTCCTCCACCACCCTACCCGTACCAGATCCTCCCAGCCCTCGCAAACCCCAGATCCCCCAGGTCCTCCTCCTTAGGCCCTCCCATCCTGAACTCTCCCTGCTTCCCTGATTAAGGGTCATCAGACACTGAGGAAGGACAGAAGAGAGTCAGTTTCAGGGTGATGTACTCGAATATAGATGGGATCACAAGCAAGGCAGGAGAACTAATAGAAAGGGCACAGGAATTAAACATAGATGTAATCAGACTCACAGAAGCAAAACTCTCAGAAATCATAACGTATGCAGTGTTTTCCCAGGACTACACAGTTATAAGGAATGAGAGGGAAGGTAGGGGAAGAGGCGGAGTGGCCATACTAATGAGAAAGGAATGGAGTTTCAAGGAGATGGCTATCCCGGGCTGCGAGGGATTCAGAGACTACATAACAGGCACGCAAATGAGCCACAGGAACGTTAGAAAGAACTTTTTCAGTGTCAGAGTAGTTAACAGATGGAATGCTTTAGGCAGTGATGTGGTGGAGGCTGACTCCATACATAGTTTCAAATGTAGATATGATAGAACCCAGTAGGCTCAAGAATCTGTACACCAGTTGATTGACGGTTGAGAGGCGGGACTAAACAGCCAGAGCTAAACCCCCGCAAGTACAAATAGGTGAGTACACACACACAGCCCCATAAAGCAACGCGTAGCAGCTGGATAACTCCTAGGTACCTATTTACTGCTATATGAACAGAGACATCAGGGTAAAAGAAACTCTGCCCATTTGTATTCTACCTCAGCCGAGAATCGAACCCGAGACCTTAGGACTACGATTACAGAGCGCTGTTTACTCAGCCGCGAGTCCTACAAACTGTGTGTGTGTGTGTGCATTTGTATTCATGAAGTTGTGATTGTGGGAGTTGAGCTTTGGTTCTTTGGTCCTGCCTCTCAACTGTCAATCAACTGGTGTACAGGTTCCTGAGCTTGGCGAGCTCTATCATATCTACATATGAAACTGTGTGGAATCTGCTTCCACCACTCCGCTGCCCAATGCATTCCATCTGTTAACTTCTCTGACACTGAAAAAGTTCTTTCAAACGTCCCTGTAGCTCAGTTGGGTACTACGTTTCCACCTATGTTCCCTGGGTTTGCGTACCACCCGTGCTAAACAGTTTATCTTTATCTACCCCATCAGTTTTCCTGAGAATTTTACAGGTAGCAATCATGTCTCACCTAACTCTTCTGTCTTCCAGTGTCGTGAGTTTTAGTTCCAGAAATCCTCGTTGCCCATACCTCTCAGCTCGGAGACTAACCTGGTGGCATACCTCAGAACCTCTTCTAACTTAGTTTTGTTTTGGCTAGATGTGGAATCCACACTGGAGCCACATATTCCAGTATTGGTCAGACACATGAGGTCTTCAAGGTTCTGAATGATTCCTTACAAATGTTTCTGAAGGCAGTTCTTATGTTCGTTAGCCTTGCCTATGCTGCTGATGTTATCCTTTTAATGTGGGCATCAGGAGGACAGGTCTGGTGTGTTATCAACCCCCAGATCTTTCTCTCATTCTGACTCCTTAAAGATTTCCTCTCCCAGCTGTGACTTTGTGTTTGGCGTCTTGCTCCCTACGCCTATCCTCATCACCTTGCACTTGCTCGAGTTAAACTCTAGTTGTGGGAACCGACTCGTGAGATTTATATGTATTTATTTTATATGAATTTATATATAATTTATATTTACATTAATTTATATATTTCGATAGCAATTTGTATGATGTTTAGCGGACTGTATTTCTGCAATATTCTCACAAATCGATTCTTAAACATTGGGGGGAGGGGTATATTAAATTAATATATGTAGCTAATCAAACTACAATATTAAACTACATATATTAGTAATACAATTATGAGGCCTTATCTTATTGTACAGCAGGCCTAGTCCACCAGGTATAACTAGGATGTAGACACCAAATAATCCTCGTGCGAGGCTAGCTTCCAACACCCAAGTAACTGATGTACCAAGATTAATTCTTGTTTCCTCTTCTATGTTCCTGGGTTTAGTGGCTTGTTAAGCATGCTAATCGGTTCACCCTATATCTTCCTAACATTAACAAGCCAGAAATGTGGTAAGAAACGGGTTTCGGTAAGACACTTCCCTTGTTTGGATGTTGAATGCGTGTTGATGATGGAAGAAGCACTAATTTGATTTCTATAACACTTCGTCCAAAGGAGAATTATAGAAGCTAAATTTGCTCCTGCCACTATGTTCTTAAACAATGCCTGACCTCCCTCACCACTGACGCTCCTGGCTCTCTTTGTCCAGATGTCAATAAGTGATAGTAGGGTCACATTTACTTTATTTCGATACTGATAATTAAGTTAATTCAAATGAGATGTTTTTATGATGTAATAAGTCCAAAGACTGCTGTATTTAAGAATAATTCCCAACAGAATAGTTGGTGAATTTATAGCACTATGTGGTATTGATATCCCATTTTCTATTGAAGGAAAATTCCACTACAAGCTACATTTTCTATGGGTTAGCTTGTGTATACAACAGCAGCAATATTAACTGCTTATTGTATTTAATATTAGTAAATAGTGTCGGTTTTTCCGACACTAGTAGCCATTTGATGGACCATTCCTTCCGTCTGTCCAGGTCATCCTGTAGCCTCTTGCTGTCCTCATCTGTCGTAATCCTTCTCATAATTTTAGCATCATCAGCAAACATTGAGAGGAATGAGTCTATACTTTCTTGAAGATCATTCACCTATATCAGAAACAGGTTCTTGTACAGAGCCCTATAGGTGTGTATGTCTGTGTGTATGTGAATGTGTATGTACTCACTTATTTGTTCTTGCAGAGGTTGAGCTGTGTCTCTTTGGTCCCGCCTCTCAACTGTCAATCAACTGGTGTACAGATTCCTGAGCCTACTGGGCTCTATCATATCTACATTTGAAACTGTGTATGGAGTCAGCCTCCACCATATCACTTCCTAGTGCATTCCATTTACTAACTACTCTGACACTGAAAAAATTCTTTCTAATGTCTCTGGGGTTCATTTGGGTACTAAGTTTCCACCTGTGTCCCCTTGTTCTTGAATGTCCCCTTGAATCTTGAATGTGGTGATCATGTCCTCTCTAACTCTTCTGTTTTCCAGCGAAGTGAGGTTTAATTCCTGTAGTCTCTCCTCGTAGCTCATACCTCTCAGCTCGGGTACTAGTCTGGTGGCAAACCTTTGAACCTTTTCCAGTTTAGTCTTATCCTTCACTAGATATGGACTCCTTGCTGGGGCTGCATACTCCAGGATTGGCCTAACATATGTGGTATACAAAGTTCTCAATGATTCTTTTCACAAGTTTCTGAATGCCGTTCGTATGTTGGCCAGATTGGCATATGCCGCTGCTGTTATCCTCTTGATATGATCTGCAGGGGACAGGTCTGGCGTGATGTCAACCCCCAAGTCTTTTTCTCTCTCTGACTCCTGAAGGATTTATCGTATGTGTGTGTGTGTGTGTGTGTGTGTGTGTACTCACCTAGTTGTGCTTGCGGGGGTTGAGCTCTGGCTCTTTGGTCCCGCCTCTCAACTGTCAATCAAGAGGTGTATAGGTTCCTGAGCCTATTGGGCTCTATCATATCTACACTTGAAACTGTGTATGGAGTCAGCCTCCACCACATCACTTCCTAATGCATTCTATTTGTCAACCACTCTGACACTAAAAAAGTTCTTTCTAATATCTCTGTGGCTCATTTGGGCACTCAGTTTCCACCTGTGTCCCCTAGTGCGTGTGCCCCTTGTGTTAAACAGCCTGTCTTTATCAACCCTGTCGATTCCCTTGAGGATCTTGAATGTGGTGATCATGTCCCCCCTAACTCTTCTGTCTTCCAACGAAGTGAGGTTTAATTCCCGTAGTCTCTCCTCGTAGCTCATACCTCTCAGCTCTGGTACTAGTCTGGTGGCAAACCTTTGAACCTTTTCCATTTTAGTCTTATGCTTGACTAGATATGGACTCCATGCTGGTGCCGCATACTCCAGGATTGGTCTGACATATGTGGTATATAATGTCCTGAAAGATTCCTTACACAAGTTTCTAAAGGCCGTTCTTATGTTAGCCAACCTGGCATATGCTGCTGCTGTTATCCTCTTGATATGAGCTTCAGGGGACAGGTCTGGCGTGATATCAACCCCCAGGTCTTTCTCTCTCTCGGACTCTTGAAGTATTTTATCTCCCAAATGGTACCTTGTATTTGGTCTCCTGCATCCTACCCCTATCTTCATTACATTACATTTGCTTGGATTAAACTCTAACAGCCATTTGTCCGACGATTCCTGCAGCTTGTCCAGGTCTTCTTGAAGCCTCAAGCTGTCCTCCTCTGTCTTAATGTGTGTGTGTGTGTGTGTACTCACCTAGTTGTGTTTTCGGGGGTTGAGCTCTAGCTCTGGCTCTTTGGTCCCGCCTCTCAACCGTCAATCAACAGGTGTACAGGTTCCTGAGCCTATTGGGCTCTATCATATTTACACTTGAAACTGTGTATGGAGTCAGCCTCCACCACATTACTTCCTAATGCATTCCATTTGTCAACCACTCTGACACTAAAAAAGTTCTTTCTAATATCTCTGTGGCTCATTTGCGCACTCAGTTTCCACATGTGTCCCCTTGTGCTAGTGTCCCTTGTGTTAAATAGCCTGTCTTTATCAACCCTGTCGATTCCCCTAACTCTTCTGTCTTCCAACAAAGTGAGGTTTAATTCCCGTAGTCTCTCCTCGTAGCTCATACCTCTCAGCTCGGGTACTAGTCTGGTGGCAAACCTTTGAACCTTTTCCAGTTTAGTCTTATGCTTGACTAGATATGGACTCCATGCTGGAGCCGCATACTCCAGGATTGGTCTGACATATGTGGTATATAATGCTCTGAAAGATTCCTTACACAAGTTTATAAAGGCCGTTCTTATGTTAGCCAACCTGGCATATGCTGCTGATGTTATCCTCTTGATATGAGCTTCAGGGGACAGGTCTGGCGTGATATCTTCCCCCAGGTATTTCTCTCTCTCTGACTCTTTAAGTATCTCATCACCCAAATGATACCTTGTATCTGGTCTCCTGCTTCCTACCCCTATCTTCATTACATTACATTTGCTTGGTTTAAACTCTAACAGCCATTTGTTCGACGATTTCTGCAGCTTGTCCAGGTCTTCTTGAAGCCTCAAGCTGTCCTCCTCTGTCTTAATCCTTCTCATAATTTTGACGTCGTCAGCAAACATTGAGAGGAATGAGTCTATACCCTCTGTGAGATCATTTACGTATATCAGAAACAGGATAGGTTCAAGCACAGAGCCCTTTGGGACTCCACTGGTGACTTCACGCCATTTTGAGGTCTTACCCCTCACTGTAACTCTGTGCTTCCTATTGCTTAGGTACTCCCTTATCCACTGGAGAGCCCTACCAGTTACTCCTGCATGTTTCTCCAGCTTATGCATCAACCTTTTATGGGGTACTGTGTCAAAGGCTTTCCGACAGTACAAAAAAATGCAGTCCGCCCATCCTTCTCTTTCTTGCTTAATCTTTGTCACCTGATCGTAGCATTCTATCAAGCCTGTAAGGCAAGATTTACCCCCCCTTGAACCCATGTTGATGGGTTGTCACGAAGTCTCTCACAATCTTCTCCATCACCTTGCATGGTATACAAGTTAAAGACACTGGTCTATAGTTCAGTGCCTCTTGTCTGTCACCCTTTTTGTATATTGGTACTACATTAGCAGTCTTCCATATTTCTGGTAGGTCTCCCGTTTCCAGTGACCTACTATACATTATGAAGAGTGGCAAGCAAAGTGTTCCTGCACACTGCACACTGCACACTGCACAAGGCAAAGTTAGAGAAGAATTAGAGATCTGCCACCAGAATAGTCTTAGAACTGAGAGGTATGATCTACGAGGAAAGAGTATGCAAGCTAAACATCACAACACTAGAAGACAGAAGAGTAAGGGGAGACACAATCATCACCCACAATATTCTCAGGTGAATTGACAGGGTGGACAAAGACAAACTATTTAACATGAGTGGAACACAAAGGGACTCAGGTGGAAACTTAACACCCAAATGAGCCACAGAGACATTAGGACACATAACACACACATTAGGAGACATAACACACACACTGTGTGTGTGTGTGTGTGTGTGTGTGTGTGTGTGTGTGTGTGTGTGTGTGTGTGTGTGTGTGTGTGTGTGTGTGTGTGTGTGTGTATTCACCTAGTTGTGCTTTCGGCGGTTGAGCTTTGGCTCCTTGCTCCCACCTCTCAACTTTCAATCAATTGGTGTAACGATTCTGGAGCCTATTGGGCTCTATGAAATCTACATTTGAAACTGAGTATGGAGTCTGCCTCCACCTCATCACTGCCTAATGAATTCTATTTTTTAACTACTCTGACACTGACCAACTTCTTCCTAAAGTCTCTGTGGCTCATTTGTGGTAAATCGTGCCTGTGAGGCACGATTTACCATCCCTCTAGCCATTCTGGTGGTGTGTTACAAAGATCTTTTACTTCAGATGTTCTTCGAGCCGTTTCCTGGCGATCTTCTCCTTCACCTTACATGGTATACGTGTTTGGGAGATAGGCCTGTAGTTCAGTGCCTCTTTGCCTGTCACCCATGTTGTATATTCGGATTACATTAGCTGTTCTTCCAGCTTTCTGGTAGGTCTCATGTTTGCAGTGACCTGTTATACACCATTGAGAGAGAGGCACACTTAGTGCTTCTGCACCCTCTTTAGGGTGCACCGTCTGTGTGTGTGTGTGTGTTTTTGTGTATGTGTGTGCGTGTGTATTATCCTAGTTGTATACACCTAATTGTGCTTGCAAGGGTTGAGGTCTGCTCTTTCGGCCCGCCTCTCAACTGCCAATCAATCAACTGTTACTAACTACTAACTAACTAATTTTTTATCCACATTCACACACACGCACACCCACACACACACACACACACACACACACACACACACACACACACACACACACACACACACACACACACACACACACACACACACACACACACACACACACACACACATACACAAACCCTGCCTCACAGGGTTACTTGAATTCTACGACCAGGCAACCAAAATCTAGCAAGAAAGAGAAGGGTGGGCAGACTGCATATTTTTGGATTGTCAAAAAGCCTTTGATACAGTACCACACAAGAGGCTAGTGAAAAAGCTGGAGAGGCAGGCTGGAGTGAAAGGGAAGGTACTCCATTGGATAAAGGAGTACCTAAGCAACAGGAGACAACGAGTCTTTGTGAGGGGTGAGGTCTCAGATTGGCGAGACGTCACAAGTGGAGTCCCGCAGGGGTCAGTCCTTGGACCTATACTGTTTCTGAACTATACAAATGATCTCCCAGAGGGTAAAGAATCGTTTCTCTCAATGTTTGCTGATGATGCAAACATTATGAGGAGGATTGAAACAGAGGATGATAGTAGGAGGCTACAAGATGACCTAGACAGACTGAGTGAATGGTCCAACAAATGGCTGTTGAAGTTCAACCCGAGTAAATGCAAAGTAATGAAACTAGGCAGTGGAAACAGGAGGCCAGACACAGGATACAGAATAGGAGATGAAGTACTTAATGAAACGGACAGAGAGAAAGATCTAGGAGTTAATATCACACCAAACCTGTTTCCTGAAGCACACATAAAAAAAATAACGTCTGCGGCATATGCGAGGCTGGCTAACATCAGAACAGCATTCAGGAACCTGTGTAAGGAATCATTCAGGATCTTGTACACCACATATGTAAGTCCAAACCTTGGAGTATGCGGCCCCAGCATGGAGCCCGTACCTTGTCAAGCACAAGACGAAGCTGGAAAAAGTCCAAAGGTATGCCACTAGACTAGAAGTAAGAGACATGAGTTACGAGGAAAGGCTGCGGGAAATGCCCCCTACGACACTGAAAAACAGAAGAGTAAGGGGAGACATGATCACAACCTACAAAATCCTCAGGGGAATCGACCGGGTAAACAAGGATAAACTATTCAACACTGGTGGGACGCGAACAAGGGGACACAGGTGGAAACTGAGTACCCACATGAGCCACAGGGGCGTTAGAAGGAACTTTTTCAGTGTCAGAGTAGTTAACGGATGGAATGCATTAGGCAGTGATGTGGTGGAGGCTGACTCCATACACAGTTTAAAATGTAGATATGATAGAGCCCAGTAGGCTCAGGAATCTGTACACCAGTTGATTGACAGTTGAGAGGCGTGACCAAAGAGCCAAAGCTCAACCCCCGCAAGCACAAATAGGTGAGTACACACATACACACACACACACACACACACCTAGGAAGCAGCTCGTAACAGTCAAACTCCCAGGTACCTATTTACTGATAGGTAACAGGGATATCAGGGTCAAAGAAACTGCCCATTTTGTTTCTCACCGGCGCAGGGAATTGAACCCAGGTCCACAGGATTATGTATCCAGCATAATGTCCATTCAGCCACCGGCGCCGCTGTGTGTGTGTGTGTGTGTACTTGCCTGTCAGTTCTTGTCTATAGGGTAATGAGATCAAGTTCTTTATGCCCCACATACGAACTTTGTTGTATCCCTTAGTATTTCACTTTAACTATTCTGATGTCCAAATACTTTATCAAATTTTGCTATAAGGTTGTGGATGGAGAGGACTTCTTAGCTTCTTCTTTCAGAGTATATTCTATTTCTTACTATCCGTACATTGTATATTTCTTTCATTCCTTTGACTCCTTAGCATTTCCTGCTTCCACTTGTGACCTGTCCCAATTTCTCTCATTCTGAAGAAGCTGTCTTTGTTCACCTAGGTTATTCCCCTCAGTATCTCTGATGTTGTGATCATATCCCTTCTGTTACTTCTACCTTCTAGGGTTGTGAGTCCCATTAGATTTTCCTCATCTATAGTGCAGATTTCTTGACACTACTGCACATTTATTTTTTATCTAAAAAAATGTGTTGAAATTGCCTTTAAAGAGTCTTAATTTAGGTTTTAAATGCTAATTTAGAATTAAAAATCTATTATTTACTACCATTACATATGCTGCCTATTGCCTATTATGTGTGCCTTTGGCGTTAGTGCTGAAATGTTTTTCACTCAAATCATTCTCTCTTTCCAGTCAATGTAGTTGGCCTCTCGTTATGGTGTAGATGCATTCTGGTTCCGTTTCTCATTTTCCAATCATCATTATTTTACACCTCTTTGGGACTGAATTCCAGACTGTTACGGCCAGTTACGGTTCGTCAGTTCAACTAGTAACACTACATAGACAAAACACTGTCTTCTACCGACGCCGGCCACTTGTCCTCGCTGGGACAAGTTGGGAGTTCTGAACTGCCATGGACGAACTGCCTTCAGTAGCTCAAGAGAACCTTCTCATCCCTTTTGCGGATATATAAGTCATTAGCCAGACAGAAAGTACACGAGGATAGCATAGAATGACAGCATTTCACCGGGAAGAGAAAATATGATCAGATGCACACGATATCGCGTTGATATTGTTACCTCCCTCACCAGAGGGCAGTATCATCAACCCACCTCCTAAATGAGTTATGATCAGAAGGATTCCACAGACGGTGCTGACCTTGCCACACCTCCACCAACTGGTAGCGTTGTCCTTGTCACACTTAATGAATCGGGAATGGAGAGCAGGTCTGCAGATGGCGTCGATATCGCCGCACCTCACTCCTCAGATGGTGTTAATATCGGCACACAGACACCGTTTGCTCCTCCATGCCTGGAGTTTATCAACATCCTTCTATAATTTCCAGCAGACCTTTTTTTTTTACTTTCCGCCTCAGCTTTGGGAGGTCGTTGACATATATAGCAGCATTTCGAGGATCAAGCCTTTTGTGTCCTACTTGCTATATTCCTCCTTTTTGTAACCGCCTCTGTCTATGACTTTTTGCTCCTTGTCTTTCAGGCATTTGTTTACCCAGTTCAGTGTTTACCAAGATATTTAAGCCTTTTTGACCATTCTGAACAAGACCCCCAGTACTTAGTGGGGTTGTGAGGAGACGAAAAGATTTTGTTTTATATAAAAACAAAATATACCAGTTTTTGGAGGATTACAGCCATGGATCACTGATCACAGTCATCACAAAGTGTATAGTAACCCTCATGAAAGTTGAATACAGCCATTAACAATGGAACTTTAAGTTAAATAGAGAATAAACGTGTGACCATGTGGGAGCCAGTGCTACGAGGCTAAGGGATGCCCGATATCCGCATGCACTGTCAAATATAGTGAACAATGATACGTTGAATAGTGAAGTTGAAAGTGTAACATAACACATATATATAAGTTGAAAGTGAAGAACTGCACATGGAATATGATAAAAATACAAGTGCCAAACGAAGCCAATGCACTAGGCTGTGTATACACCAGTCACGAGGCCTACCCAGTGTATGGGACGTTCCTCAGTGATAATATACTGTGAAGGTATACTGTAAAACGGGAATGTGAATTTAGGAATTAGTAATAGAGTGAGTGAATACCATTGCAAACCAGGAATTAGGCGGAAAAGTCCATATGGTTATATAGGCAAACAATAAATCAATGTTTTAATTGATGAACTGGCAACTGGTGGCATCCATCCCGCGAACTGGGACAACAACGGTCGACTGTACATCCCACTGTGACCATCACCCTCTACTATATGATAAGTACCTTCCCATAAATTTTGAACAAATAACCATATATATAATATCATAAATATATACATATATAAATTTATAAATAGTAAAATTTACTAAAGTCAGCAAGGGATACATACGGTAAAGCACAAATACAATACAATGCAATACATAAGATAATGGAGGTGTGTGGCAAGTGTTTTTAAGCTTTTGGGAGACGTATTGTAGGCGTCAATTGTTACATCTGTAACACAAGATTTCACCTGATCTGTGCAGATTTATCTAAACCTTGCACAAACAGACATGGGATATACTTGATTTGTTACAATGACAGGTTAAAATGGGAAAACATAACCCAACTGACGAATGTCATGCCTCAGGCACACAGATTAACATTCACAGAAAAGTTACCAGCGATATTTGCGGATTGTTAAAAACAGCAATGGACAGCAACCAAAACTCAGGAACCGCTGGTTTAGAGAGCAACAGCAGTAGTGTGGAGGGAGAAGGTATTGTGGTACAAAACAATAGCCATATTGCAGAGCCAGGTAATATAAACAATGAGAGCAACAATGGAAAACAATGCATAAACGTAGGAATTGGGACGATGAAAAGAGGTGGAAAATGAACAGGTGGCCAATACAAGCGCAGGTATAAATAACATGAAGAAAATAAAAACTGAGAATATTTGCAAAAATTACGCACAAGGAATCAGGAAATATTGGAAAAAGGCACAAAATGCCTTTTTCTGCATCCTCGAAAATGCAGGGAGTTTTTTTTTCTAGGGGTTCGTGCCATTTTGGAACAGAGTGCAGATAAACTATGTAAATAGTTTATAGTATGTCAATAGAGTGCACCCTAAACTATGTAAATTTTCAATCAATGAAAGAAAATGTTATAATCTTCAGTGGCCGGAATTCCACATGAGAGGTACACAGCGTTATAGATGGGAAGATCAATATGCTATTACTATAATTTTTTAAAATGGCAGTCAGAAACAGAATAGAACATATGAGACAGAGGAATAGGCAGATAGAACCACTGCAGGATTACAGAGGAGGAGGGTGATATCAACAAGACAGGAATGCAGGTCATCATCAAGTACACAGGTACTACACCACACAACACTCGTACTACTACCAACACTGGACGAATCACTACCAAAACAGTACACCCAGGTCCAGGGTGGAGAGGCGGGAGAACTATCAAAGCCCACCAGAAGTGACATGCAATATGGGAAATAATTTATATTTGCAAACATACAACGCCTAAAGTAAAAATCAAGAAATAAAGTTAAGTTTATAAACGGCCTTCTATCAGAACCGAACTCAATAGTTGGTGCATTTACAGAAACCCACACTAAAGACTACATGGATAGTGAAATATGGATCCCATATTATATAATCTATAGAGTTGTGACAGAGTAATTAGGTCAGGTGGAGGAGAAGGTCTGTATATTAAAGAGGAACAGGAATGCACAGAGCTTCTAAACTCGTCTAATGAGGTGGTAGAGGTACTTGCGATCAAGATAGAAAATATAAATCTAATTATTATTCTAATATACAAACCGCCAGAGGCAACAGTTTACGAATTTCTGAGCAGATACACAAAATAGAGACTATTCTTGTTAACCTGCAAACCCAGTACCAAATATATTTCTTGGAGACTTCAATCTACTCACTTTAAAATGGAGGATAGTAAACAATTTCTTTATAGCAGGAAATCAACCTGGAAATAACCAACCACAGGTCAGAGAACCATTGTGATTCTGCGAAAAATTCTCGCTCAATCTGCAGATTACAGAACCAACTAAGAACGAAAACACGCTGGACCTGATATTCACAAACAATGATAAGCTAATCAGAGACATTACAATCTCAGACACTATAGACTCGGACCACAAGATCATTGAAGTGCAAAGTAACATTAATAACGGTAGTAGGTCCAAGAGAAACAACAAGCGAGAAGGGTTATTCAGTAAATTCAATTGTAATTATAAAATAATGGACTCGGAGAAAATATACAGGGACCCTTCAAACATTCATTGGGAAACTGTTGTAAGTAATACAAATCCTACACAAGGAATAGAAAAACTGACTTCTGAAGCATATGAAGTGTGTCTCAAACACTTTCTGTCTTAAGGTGTGTCTTTTGAGGAAGCCAGAAAGAGGTCCAACGTATAAACCGAATAGGTTTATTACTCATTTACAATCTTTAGGTTGCTATATGTGTTTAGTTATACTTCCAGAGAAGTTATAGCACTGTAGCCTAATGTATATTATTCGCATTTACCCTCTACTTAGGTAGATTAGGGACATTAGTTAGGTTCAGCTGAGTGCAAGTTAAATCTGTACTCACTATAGCATACCAATGACTACATTTTTAGAGACTGATGCTCATATACTCAATTCTCTATTTTATCTAGAATTTAGCTAGGTTAGGAATTTAGTTATTATTATTACATAGCCTAAATTAGTTTGTGCAGCAAGAACTACACCTTAGGCTAAATTTAATCTTGTATAAACACTTAGAATTTCTCACTTGATGTTGAGGTGTTACGGCCCTCTCGGGTCGCAACTGGGTTCTTTCTCTGATGTTAGTAGAGTTTGGGTATCCGGCCCCAAGCTAGTAGTGGCTTTCAAGGGGTGTGCTCCGTAACGCAAGTAAATTAAAGGGGAAGGGAGACAAAGGCAAAAACTTAATAATATAATTATCACCATCACCATAAATAATATATAGATTATCACACAGGGGAGGTATAAACACTATTATGTACAACGTGGTCTTCCTCTGAAGACTCTGGACGTTCACGGTGCTCAAGACGATTGGTCCTGGTTCTCTCGTGGCCTCACGATGAATCCTTTGATTCCCTCGACGAGTCTACCCCGGCCACAGGCCAGCCGAACCACAGTCCCACTGGGTGCACCGTCGTGGAGGCCGTCAAACCACAAATCCAGCCTTTAGCTGGCAGGTTCCAATCAGCAAAGCTGCGTAGGCCACTCCACGACCGATACTAGGGTTGCGAGCCCTAGGCAGGAGCCTCGTGTGATTACACAGATCACTCTCCTCACCACAACACCCCAGTGGTTAGTCTTCTCCACCAGTCAGTCCCGGGTACGACAATTCCTCAACTGCCACGTCACAGGCAGGCTAACACCACAGTGTTCATCCGGGGTGTGACTCACAGCTGCTGCAGCAAACACGTGGAGAGCCTTCGGCAGCCTTGGGTAGACTGATCCAATGTTCATTACAGCAGTCCCAGGTCGACTCTGTAATCAGACACGTCATCAGTACCGGTTACACTCTAGGGCATTTCACTTACCGGCTTAGACACAAACGCCCACCTATCCACTCCATAGATGGCGTTGCTGTCTAAGCGTCACCTCACCAGAGGTCAGCAACGGCTATGTCATGAGCTGATTAGGACGGGAAACTAGCCCTTGTGGCCAGTATATCTCGTCCTCACTAGATGGCGTCGTCCATTTGGAGAGGGTTTCGGGAGCTGACCCACAGATGGCGTGGTCGTCACTGCTCCGTGCACGGACGCTGGGCTCGGGTCCGTAACACGAGGTGATTTGTGAGTCTGCAGTGATCAGTCAGTGTCTAGTAACTCATCTAGTTACATGTTACTGCGACCCTAGACACTGATTTCACTGTAGATTCAGCGTCTCCTTAATCTCAAGGAGACGTATAGAATAATTAATCATTACATAGATGTACCCGTGATAACAGATCATACCTGTCACACAGATCCGGGGCATTCGTTATGTACACACTAACCTACTAACATATAAGAATGTAATTTCAGGAAAGGGAATAGGTACGTTAGTACTTAACATTGAAGTACGACCCGTAATTTCCCGCCCCGGAATTATGTTGGAAATTTCCAACAGTTATCACCATCCCTAATACAACAGGGTGTATTTCATGTATTAGGCTTCATACACATCTAATATTCATTTACTAATCCTTAATACAACAGGATGTATTTTCTGTATTAAGCGTAATAATTAACTATCACTCCTAATACGTAGTTTAGTATTGTAGAATTTACTCTATTAGGTTGTGGAACATCATGTAATTTCTCCTAGAATTGTGTTAGTGTTGCGTCAGCCACACACGGAGGGTAAAATTTCCACATGCCTGTAGATCTACCACAAGTACAGCCAGTTACTTTCCTTTATTAGGAATAATTATTTAGTAATAGGTTTATTTTTAGTATACAACAGTTTACTGGAATTCTTGTACCCAGCTTAATCTCTGTTCCAGTAAATCATTTCATAACCTAACATCATTTCCACCACCAAGCAAGTATTGTTTTATTTGTGCAGTCTACATTCACTGACTTGCACTGTGAGAATTAAATATCACCACATAAAATATAAAGAGTGTGTTCATAAACACCCGCTTCCCTATTTAGCTTAATAAATAAATATAATTTATGCTCGAATCCTCATGGTGAGCTATTGCACATGCGCGACTTTCGGGAAGGAGGAGAGAGGACTCTCGCCATATTCGATCAACAAGTGTGATGGTGCTCTGAAGCGGTCCAACAAATCTTACCATCCTGACGGCATCCTTACATCCCTAGATGCTGGATTGAAGACGCAGCTTACCAGAATCACGGACACCAGTTCGGCAGGCATTTTTACCTTTTAGTATCATTGATGAGCTCACAATAATAACTAATATAGGTAGCCATGTCGTGACGCCGCGGGCATAATAATAATCCCACGTGAGTGCAACTCCTTTCCCTCCAAATATTTAGATATTACCTTATATGTGTGTGAATACTAGTTTGGGGTGGAAATTACGGAATTATCATTATTGCAGCATGGTGCAACACCCTTGAGGAAGTGTGTGACCGCCATACCCTCACGTGCTCCAAGTATCACTATCCTCAATCTGTTTCCAGACTGGCGTACAGTGGACTGCATCTACGTCCCTCTGTCACAGCTAAGATTTAATCAGTTTTCATTGTAGATAGTACTTAATTATTCAGAGTCCATTTATATATATATATATATATATATCTGATACTGCCCTGTTTTGAAACCAAGTGGTCCAGGGTTATGTAGATACTGCGAGTCCATGTGATTAGTGATCTTGCTTCTTAGCACTCTTTGAAAGATTTATATGACATATGATGTTAGGGTCATGGTCTATAATTATTCGTATCTGATTTACTACTTCCTTTTTGATGTGGAGCGGATCTCCATTGTTTTGAGTACGTTAGGGATAACACCGGTATCTAGGCTTCCTCTCCAACAGATACTTAGGGCCTGTGATGTGGTGTTGTGCACGTCTTGATGAATGTAGAATTCCAGGAGTCTGGGCCTGGTGCACACTGCATGGGCATGTTGTCTCTGGCTACTTCAATGTTTAGTGGGGAAAGGGTGTCATCTAATATATGGTTCGATGCTGATGTCATATGCATAAAGAACTCGTTTTGGATCATCGATCTTCAATGTGTTCAGAGATTCATTGAATAGCGAGTCTTTATGTAGCCTATGTATTTCATTCATTTCTTTGTTATTTGTAAATGTTCCATCACACTTGTGCAAGGTCCCAATGCTATATGTAAATTTTATTCTAAATTTTGAACTTGAGAAGAAGAATTTTTGTATTCCTCCCTATTGCACTTAGAGTCATTTGTACTCTTTGCCTCTCCTGAATTATATGATTCTCTGCACGTTAAGCTCGAGCATTTCCTTATCTCTACCTAGTCGTTGTTTGGATAGAGTGACACATTTGAGATGTTCTGTGATTTATTTTCTTCGCATATAGAGGGAATGCCGTTCTCGTTCCAATTTGCCTCTTTTTTCCTTAATGGTATGTGATTTCCACATATATCTTGTACTATTGTGCCTACGTTCTTGACACACTAGTTAAAGTTGCATTATCTAGCTGTTCTTCCAAGCATATTTCTGCGTTGTCCTGGTTTATTAGTTCCCAATTAATCAGTTTGTTATTGAAATTGAATATACTGAATTCTCCTCATCTTGATATTGAGACTGGCTGCACAGGTCTATTGCCCATGCTTCTCTGGACTTCCATTAGGTTGTGATAGGAGTAACATGTATTGGTAATCGTTATGACCCTAATGAGTTCATCATTGTTTGTGAAAATAAGATCTATGATGTTCTCCTTTCTAGTTGGTTCTACTATTTGCTGTTTAAAGGAAAACTCTCATACATCTGCATGAGTTCATTTGTGAGTGTGACTGTTTATTTAGACTTCTTCCTAAGATTCTTTCTGGAATGACTTTATTTGCCATATTTTTCCATTTTAGATGCTATAAGTTGATATCATCAACCATGATGATGGTGGTAATGATGGTTGTTGTGCAAATAGTGTATTGGAAGTGGCATTGGCGGTAGTGGTAGTCATTTAGCAAGTGTTTCTTTGGTTCAGCTATAAACTACAATTAAACTTCCCTTAATGTTCATAATTTTCTTTTAAATTAAATAATGCATCATCTACCTTCTGTAAGTAAAAATAACTGACAACACTTTATCAGCTGAATCAAGGGAAAGTCAAGGGTTAAATGAGGATTCAACTCTGTTGTTCTTCCATAGTCTTCCTTTGAAGCTTTTGTAACCTATATGACATCATCTACATATTTTGTTTTCATAAGAGAACTGGAAGAGTCTGTTATGGCCGTGAAGATGTTACAAAGATGAAAATTGTGTGTAATGAAGTTTTGGCCCTGTACTTCATGGAGGGATGCCGAGCTCCCCAGTTGGTTAAATTAAAAATAAAACAAGTGCAATAATATAAAACAATGAATTAAAGGAAGCTACAAGTGTCAGTTTATAACTACTTACCTGCTGCTGTAAGTACCGTGTGAAGAAAAATGCGACAGCCACCGTATACGACACGAGGAATATCCTCATCAAGCCTCGTGGGTAACGACCTGTAATAATAATCTGTAATTATACAACAGAAGCAGATTACAATGCATTTATCAAACCATCTAAGTAAAGAAGAGACTATACATATAATTACGTAATAGTGGTTGATGTCCTTATGTGTTAATCAATCCTTTGGACATAATTGGAGACATCCCCTTCATGGTTACTTCCTCGTCGAGTGTAATTTATGAAACCTTTCAATCATGGAGACGATGTTTGTCGGAGTACAGATACACTTTACCCCACTTGTTGCTTCTGATTGGCTTTGCCAGGCCCGCCACATCACTGCATGATTTGTGGAGATGGTCACCCTGCTTGTTAAAAATCTTATATTTATTCAAAGTTGAAACAAGCGATTTTTTGTTTAAACCTTAAGGTTAGTAAATATTAAACAAGACTGAACTGAAACCTAGGCATCTTGGGCTTCCATCTACCCTCATTATCCTCGAGGAACTCGTCCAGCACCTTGACTCCCACCACTCCAGATCCAAGACATTAAGTCCACTCGCTCATGAAAACGGGTTTACTTGATCAAAGATCTTGTCATAATCTCTGGGTGATCAACCAAGGCCGACAATTGCCATGAGGTCTGGGGGAACCTGATAGTACTCATACCACTCCTTCCCAGGCATCCAACCCGACCACCCGGGGTACTGAAATCTCTGTTACTCACCATACTGTGAGGGAGGATGTTCACTCGGCTGCCACCCGCTCTCTACATTGCTCTGACACTCAGCATAAAGGCCGAGAACATGAGGACAGAGACACAGATACATCAATGTTTGCTGACGATGCCAGAATTATGAGAAGGACTAAAACAGAGGAGGACAGCTTGAGGTATCAAGAAGACCTGGACAAACTGAAGGAATGGTCAACCAAATGGTTGTTAGAGTTTAACCCAAGCAAATGTAATGTA
Organism: Procambarus clarkii; assembly: GCF_040958095.1. NCBI lineage: Eukaryota > Metazoa > Arthropoda > Malacostraca > Decapoda > Cambaridae > Procambarus > Procambarus clarkii. The sequence goes on from NC_091236.1 coordinate 16,693,200, forward strand.
ATGAAGATAGGTGTAGGAAGCAGGAGACCTGATACAAGGTATCATTTGGGAGATGAAATTCTTCAAGAGTCAGAGAGAGATAAAGACCTGGGGGTTGATATCACGCCAGACCTGTCCCCTGAACCCCATATCAAGAGGATAACATCAGCGGCATATGCCAGGCTGGCCAACATGAGAACGGCCTTTAGAAACTTGTGTAAGAAATCATTCAGAACTTTGTATACCACATATGTCAGACCAATCCTGCAATATGCAGCTCCAGCATGGAGTCCATATCTAGTCAAGCATAAGACTAAACTGGAAAAGGTTCAAAGGTTTGCCACCAGACTAGTACCCGAACTGAGGGGTATGAGCTACGAGAAGAAACTACGGGAATTAAACCTCGCGTCGCTGGAAGACAGAAGAGTTGGGGGAACATGATCACCACATATAAGATTCTCAAAGGAATTGATAGGGTAGATAAAGACAGGCTATTTAACACAAGGGCTACACGCACTAGGGGACACAAGTGGAAATTGAGTACCCAAGTGAGCCATAGAGATATTAGAAAGAACTTTTTCAGTGTCAGAGTAGTTAACAAATTGAATGCATTAGGAAGTGATGTGGTGGATAATGACTCCATACCCAGCTTCAAGTGTAGATATGACAGAGCCCAGTAGGCTCAGGAACCTATACATCAGTTGATTGAGAGTTGAGAGGCGAGACCAAAGAGTCAAAGCTCAAACCACACAAGCACAACAAGGTGAGTACAACCGCATAACAGGTTTCCTACACTGTGCTCTCACAACATATTAAAAATTTAGAAACTTTGATTTCTCCTCATTTAACTATAAAAAAGATGAAATCACTTGTATGGCAAACTATAGTGACTTCCTTGGCCCATCAAACTGAAACACGTTCCTTAGAGACCCATTACTTGGTTCATTACCTTCAGAGAACTGAAGAGCCTCCATGACTGACTTCCACAGACACACCAACGGCCCGTCCATCACACTTACTCCAACACCAAACTTCCTCCCTTTTAAGGTGAGTCATGTCTCTGGTCACTGTTAAGGTGAGTCATGTCTCTGGTCACTGTTTAGGTGAGTCATGTCTCTGGTCACTGTTAAGGTGAGTCATGTCTCTGGTCACTGTTAAGGTGAGTCATGTCTCTGGTCACTGTTCAGGTGAGTCATGTCTCTGGTCACTGTTAAGGTGAGTCATGTCTCTGGTCACTGTTAAGGTGAGTCATGACTCTGGTCACTGTTAAGGTGAGTCATGTCTCTGGTCACTGTTAAGGTGAGTCATGTGTCTGGTCACTGTTAAGGCGAGTCATGTCTCTGGTCACTGTTAAGGTCAGTCATGTCTCTGGTCACTGTTAAGGTCAGTCATGTCTCTGGTCACTGTTAAGGCGAGTCATGTCTCTGGTCACTGTTAAGGCGAGTCATGTCTCTGGTCACTGTTAAGGTGAGTCATGTCTCTGGTCACTGTTAAGGTGAGTCATGTCTCTGGTCACTGTTAAGGCGAGTCATGTCTCTGGTCACTGTTAAGGTGAGTCATGTCTCTGGTCACATATGTCAAACATAATGTTCTGCCGGCCGCTCCTGATGCTGGACATAATGCTCCGCTGACCACTCCTGATGTGGACATAATGCTCCGCCGGCCGCTCTGATGCTGGACATAATGCTCCGCCGACCGCTCCTGATGCTGGACATAATGCTCCTCCGACCACTCCTCATGCTGGACATAATGCTCCGCCGACCACTCCTGATGCTGGACATAATCCTGAGCTGACCGCGTCTGATTGTGGACATAATGCTCCGCCGACCGCAACTGATGCTGGACATAATGCTCCGCCGACCTCTCGTGAATATCCTCTGAGATCCATCAATACCCCGGGAGCTTTTCCTCACATTCTACTGTCCTCATTAAAGAACAATATCATATTAATTGGATAACTATAAATTTGCTCTAGACTTGGGTAACAATTAGTTTGTGAACTGGATTATTGATTTATGAAACAAAATGTTTCAAAGGAAGAATAACATTTATATTAAATGACTTTAGTTAGGTATAAAGAGGAGCCGCCTCTCAAACCAACAGACCTCTGCAAATCTCTATATTTTTGTTTCTATGTTTTACTGTAATGGTTCCCAGGAGCCTGCTTTCTTGCTGATAATGATCAGCTGGGGTCAGAGAAGACACGTTGGAACAGGTAATAAACTGGTGACATCCCACTAGAGTTGGTGACACACAAGAACACTGGTGACAGCCCACAAGAGCAGGTGACATCCCACTAGAGCCGGTGACACACTAAAACACTGGTGACAGCCCACTAGAGCTGGTGACACACCAAGAACACTGGTGACAGTCCACTAGAGCTGGTGACACACCAAGAACACTGGTGACAGCCCACTAGAGCTGGTGACACACTAAGAACACTGGTGACAGCCCACTAGAGCTGGTGACACTCCAAGAACACTGGTGACAGCCCACTAGAGCTGGTGACACACCAAGAACACTGGTGACAGCCCACTAGAGCTGGTGAGCACCAAGAACACTGGTGACAGTCCACTAGAGCTGGTGAGCACCAAGAACACTGGTGACAGCCCACTAGAGCTGGTGACACCAAGAACACTGGTGACAGTCCACTAGAGCTGGTGACCACCAAGAACACTGGTGACAGTCCACTAGAGCTGGTGACACACCAAGAACACTGGTGACAGCCCACTAGAGCTTGTGACACACCAAGAACACTGGTGACAGCCCACTAGAGCTGGTGACACACCAAGAACACTGGTGACAGTCCACTAGAGCTGGTAACACACCAAGAACACGGGTGACAGTCCACTAGAGCTGGTGACACACCAAGAACACTGGTGACAGTCCACTAGAGCTGGTGACACATCAAGAACACTGGTGACAGTCCACTAGAGCTGGTGACAGCCCACTAGAGCTGGTGAGCACCAAGAACACTGTGACAGTCCACTAGAGCTGGTGACACATCAAGAACACTGGTGACAGTCCACTAGAGCTGGTGACAGTCCACTAGAGCTGGTGAGCACCAAGAACACTGGTGACAGTCCACTAGAGCTGGTGACACACAAGAACACTGGTGACAGCCCACTAGAGCTGGTGACACACCAAGAACACTGGTGACAGTCCACTAGAGCTGGGACACACCAAGAATACTGGTGACAGTCCACTAGAGCTGGTGACACGCCAAGAACACTGGTGACAGCCCACTAGAGCTGGTGACACACCAAGAACACTGGTGACAGTCTACTAGAGCTTTTGACACTCCACGAACACTGGTGACAGCCCCCTAGAGCTGGTGACACACTAAGTACACTGGTGACAGTCTATTAGAGCAGGTGACAGCCCACTAGAGCTGGTGACACACCAAGAACACTGGTGACAGTCCACTAGAGCTTGTGACACACCAAGAACACTGGTGACAGTCCATTAGAGCTGGTGACACACCAAGAACACTGGTGACAGTCCATTAGAGCTGGTGACAGCCCACTAGAGCTGGTGACACACCAAGAACACTGGTGACAGTCCACTAGAGCTTGTGACACACCAAGAACACTGGTGACAGTCCACTAGTGGAATGCACTAGGAAGTGATGTGGTGGAGGCTGACTCCATACACAGTTTCAAATGTAGATATGATAAAGCCCAGTAGGCTCAGGAATCTGTACACCAGTTGATTGACAGTTGAGAGGCGGGACCAAAGAGCCAAAGCTCAACCCCCGCAAGCACAATTAGGTGAGTACTAGAGCTGGTGACACACCAAGAACACTGGTGACAGTCCACTAGAGCTGGTGACACTCCAAGAACACGGGTGACAGTCCACTAGAGCTGGTGACACACCAAGAACACTGGTGACAGTCCACTAGAGCTGGTGACAAACCAAGAACACTGGTGACAGCCCACTAGAGCTAGTGACACACCAAGAACACTGGTGACAGTCCACTAGAGCTGGTGACACACCAAGAACACTGGTGACAGTCCACTAGAGCTGGTGACACACGAAGAACACTGGTGACAGTCCACTAGAGCTGGTGACACACCAAGAACACTGGTGACAGTCCACTAGAGCTGGTGACGCACCAAGAACACTGGTGACAGCCCACTAGAGCTGGTGACGCACCAAGAACACTGGTGACAGTCCACTAGAGCAGGTGACACTCCAAGAACACGAGTGACAGTCCACTAGAGCTGGTGACACTCCAAGAACACGGGTGACAGCCCACTAGAGCTGGTGACACACCAAGAACACTGGTGACAGCCCACTAGAGCTGGTGACACACCAAGAACACTGGGGACAGCCCACTAGAGCTGGTGACACACCAAGAAAACTGGTGACAGTCCACTAGAGCTGGTGACGCACCAAGAACACTGGTGACAGCCCACTAGAGCGGGTGACGCACCAAGAACACTGGTGACAGCCCACTAGAGCTGGTGACACACCAAGAACACTGGTGACAGTCCACTAGAGCTGGTGACACACGAAGAACACTGGTGACAGCCCACTAGAGCTGGTGACGCACCAAGAACACTGGTGACAGTCCACTAGAGCTGGTGACACACCAAGAACACTGGTGACAGTCCACTAGAGCTGGTGACACACGAAGAACACTGGTGACAGTCCACTAGAGCTGGTGACACACCAAGAACACTGGTGACAGTCCACTAGAGCTGGTGACGCACCAAGAACACTGGTGACAGCCCACTAGAGCTGGTGACGCACCAAGAACACTGGTGACAGTCCACTAGAGCAGGTGACACTCCAAGAACACGAGTGACAGTCCACTAGAGCTGGTGACACTCCAAGAACACGGGTGACAGCCCACTAGAGCTGGTGACACACCAAGAACACTGGTGACAGCCACTAGAGCTGGTGACACACCAAGAACACTGGTGACAGCCCACTAGAGCTGGTGACACACCAAGAAAACTGGTGACAGTCCACTAGAGCTGGTGACGCACCAAGAACACTGGTGACAGCCCACTAGAGCGGGTGACGCACCAAGAACACTGGTGACAGCCCACTAGAGCTGGTGACACACCAAGAACACTGGTGACAGTCCACTAGAGCTGGTGACACACGAAAACACTGGTGACAGCCCACTAGAGCTGGTGACGCACCAAGAACACTGGTGACAGTCCACTAGAGCTGGTGACACACCAAGAACACTGGTGACAGTCCACTAGAGCTGATGACAGCCCACTAGAGCTGGTGACACACCAAGAACACTGGTGACAGTCCACTAGAACTGGTGACACCAAGAACACTGGTGACTGCCCACTAGAGCTGGTGACACACCAAGAACACTGGTGACAGCCCACTTGAGCTGGTGACACACCAAGAACACTGGTGACAGTCCACTAGAGCTTGTGACACACCAAGAACACTGGTGACAGTCCACTAGAGCTGGTGACACACCAAGAACACTGGTGACAGTCCACTAGAGCTGGTGACACACCAAGAACACTGGTGACAGTCCACTAGAGCTGGTGACGCACCAAGAACACTGGTGACAGTCCATTAGAGCTGGTGTCACACCAAGAACACTGGTGACAGTCCACTAGAGCTGGTGACAGCCCACTAGAGCTGGTGACACACCAAGAACACTGGTGACAGTCCACTAGAGCTGGTGACACACCAAGAACACTGGTGACAGCCCACTAGAGCTGGTGACGCACCAAGAACACTGGTGACAGTCCACTAGAGCTGGTGACACACCAAGAACACTGGTGACAGTCCACTAGAGCTGATGACAGCCCACTAGAGCTGATGACAGCCACTAGAGCTGGTGACACACCAAGAACACTGGTAACAGTCCACTAGAACTGGTGACACACCAAGAACACTGGTGACAGCCCACTAGAGCTGGTGACACACCAAGAACACTGGTGACAGCCCACTTGAGCTGGTGACACACCAAGAACACTGGTGACAGTCCACTAGAGCTTGTGACACACCAAGAACACTGGTGACAGTCCACTAGAGCTGGTGACACACCAAGAACACTGGTGACAGTCCACTAGAGCTGGTGACACCAAGAACACTGGTGACAGTCCCTAGAGCTGGTGACGCACCAAGAACACTGGTGACAGTCCATTAGAGCTGGTGACACACCAAGAACACTGGTGACAGTCCACTAGAGCTGGTGACAGCCCACTAGAGCTGGTGACACACCAAGAACACTGGTGACAGCCCACTAGAGCTGGTGACACACCAAGAACACTGGTGACAGTCCACTAGAGCTGGTGACACACCAAGAACACTGGTGACAGTCCACTAGAGCTGGTGACAGCCCACTAGAGCTGGTGACACACCAAGAACACTGGTGACAGTCCACTAGAGCTGGTGACAGCCCACTAGAGCTGGCGACGCACCAAGGACACTGGTGACAGCCCACTAGAGCTGGTGACGCACCAAGAACACTGGTGACAGTCCACTAGAGCTGGTGACACACCAAGAACTCTGGTGACAGTCCACTAGAGCTGGTGACAGCCCACTAGAGCTGGTGACGCACCAAGGACACTGGTGACAGCCCACTAGAGCTGGTGACGCACCAAGGACACTGGTGACAGCCCACTAGAGCTGGTGACAGCCCACTAGAGCTGGTGACGCACCAAGAACACTGGTGATAGTCCACTAGAGCTGGTGACACACCAAGAACACTGGTGACAGTCCACTAGAGCTGGTGACACACCAAGAACACTGGTGACAGTCCACTAGAGCTGGTGACACACCAAGAACACTGGTGACAGTCCACTAGAGCTGGTGACACACCAAGAACACTGGTGACAGTCCACTAGAGCTGGTGACACACCAAGAACTCTGGTGACAGTCCACTAGAGCAAGTGACGCACCAAGAACACTGGTGACAGTCCACTAGAGCTGGTGACACACCAAGAACACTGGTGACAGCCCACTGGAGCTGGTGACACACCAAGGACACTGGTGACAGTCCACTAGAGCTGGTGACACAAGAAGAACACTGGTGACAGTTTACTAGAGCTGGTGACACACCAAGAACACTGGTGACAGTCTACTAGAGCTGGTGACAGCCCACTAGACCTGGTGACACACCAAGAACACTGGTGACAGTCCACTAGAGCTGGTGACAGCCCACTAGATCTGGTGACGCACCAGGACACTGGTGACAGCCCACTGGAGCTGGTGACACACCAAGGACACTGGTGACAGTCCACTAGAGCTGGTGACACACGAAGAACACTGGTGACAGCCCACTAGAGCTGGTGACAGCCCACTAGATCTGGTGACGCACCAAGGACACTGGTGACAGCCCACTAGAGCTGGTGACGCACCAAGAACACTGGTGACAGTCCACTAGAGCTGGTGACACACCAAGAACTCTGGTGACAGTCCACTAGAGCTGGTGACAGCCCACTAGAGCTGGTGACGCACCAAGGACACTGGTGACAGCCCACTAGAGCTGGTGACAGCCCACTAGAGCTGGTGACGCACCAAGAACACTGGTGATAGTCCACTAGAGCTGGTGACACACCAAGAACACTGGTGACAGTCCACTAGAGCTGGTGACACACCAAGAACACTGGTGACAGTCCACTAGAGCTGGTGACACACCAAGAACACTGGTGACAGTCCACTAGAGCTGGTGACACACCAAGAACACTGGTGACAGTCCACTAGAGCTGGTGACACACCAAGAACACTGGTGACAGTCCACTAGAGCTGGTGACGCACCAAGAACACTGGTGACAGTCCACTAGAGCTGGTGACACACCAAGAACACTGGTGACAGCCCACTAGAGGTGGTGACACACCAAAGACACTGGTGACAGTTTACTAGAGCTGGTGACACACGAAGAACACTGGTGACAGTTTACTAGAGCTGGTGACACACGAAGAACACTGGTGACAGCCCACTAGAGCTGGTGACACACCAAGAACATTGGTGACAGTCTACTAGACTGGTGACTGCCCACTAGAGCTGGTGACACACCAAGGACACTGGTGACAGTCCACTAGAGCTGGTGACACACGAAGAACACTGGTGACAGCCCACTAGAGCTGGTGACACACCAAGAACACTGGTGACAGTCTACTAGAGCTGGTGACACACCAAGAACACTGGTGACAGTCTACTAGAGCTGGTGACAGCCCACTAAAGCTGGTGACACACCAAGGACACTGGTGACGGTCCACTAGAGCTGGTGACACACCAAGAACACTGGTGACAGCCCACTAGAGCTGGTGACACACCAAGAACACTAGTGACAGTCCACTAGAGCTGGTGACACACCAAGAACACTGGTGACAGTCCACTAGAGATGGTGACACACCAAGGACACTGGTGACAGTCCACTAGAGCTGGTGATACTCCAAGAACACTGGTGACAGGACAGTAGAGCTGGTGACACACCAAGAACACTGGTGACAGTCCACTAGAGCTGGTGACACACCAAGAACACTGGTGACAGTCCATTAGAGCTGGTGACACACCAAGAACACTGGTGACAGTCCACTAGAGCTGGTGACAGCCCACTAGAGTTGGTGACACACCAAGAACACTGGTGACAGCCCACTAGAGCTTGTGACACACCAAGAACACTGGTGACAGTCCACTAGAGCTGGTGACACACCAAGAACACTGGTGACAGTCCACTAGAGCTGGTGACAGCCCACTAGAGCTGGTAACACACCAAGAACACTGGTGACAGTCCACTAGAGCTGGTGACAGCCCACTAGAGCTGGTGACGCACCAAGGACACTGGTGACAGCCCACTAGAGCTGGTGACGCACCAAGAACACTGGTGACAGTCCACTAGAGCTGGTGACACACCAAGAACTCTGGTGACAGTCCACTAGAGCTGGTGACAACCCACTAGAGCTGGTGACGCACCAAGGATACTGGTGACAGCCCACTAGAGCTGGTGACGCACCAAGAACACTGGTGATAGTCCACTAGAGCTGGTGACACACCAAGAACACTGGTGACAGTCCACTAGAGCTGGTGACACACCAAGAACACTGGTGACAGTTTACTAGAGCTGGTGACACACGAAGAACACTGGTGACAGCCCACTAGAGCTGGTGACACACCAAGAACATTGGTGACAGTCTACTAGACCTGGTGACTGCCCACTAGAGCTGGTGACACACCAAGGGCACTGGTGACAGTCCACTAGAGCTGGTGACACACGAAGAACACTGGTGACAGCCCACTAGAGCTGGTGACACACCAAGAACACTGGTGACAGTCTACTAGAGCTGGTGACACACCAAGAACACTGGTGACAGTCTACTAGAGCTGGTGACAGCCCACTAGAGCTGGTGACACACCAAGGACACTGATGACGGTCCACTAGAGCTGGTGACACACCAAGAACACTGGTGACAGCCCACTAGAGCTGGTGACACACCAAGAACACTAGTGACAGTCCACTAGAGCTGGTGACACACCAAGAACACTGGTGACAGTCCACTAGAGATGGTGACACACCAAGGACACTGGTGACAGTCCACTAGAGCTGATGATACTCCAAGAACACTGGTGACAGGACAGTAGAGCTGGTGACACACCAAGAACACTGGTGACAGTCCACTAGAGCTGGTGACACACCAAGAACACTGGTGACAGTCCATTAGAGCTGGTGACACACCAAGAACACTGGTGACAGTCCACTAGAGCTGGTGACAGCCCACTAGAGTTGGTGACACACCAAGAACACTGGTGACAGCCCACTAGAGCTTGTGACACACCAAGAACACTGGTGACAGTCCACTAGAGCTGGTGACACACCAAGAACACTGGTGACAGTCTACTAGAGCTGGTGACAGCCCACTAGAGCTGGTGACACACCAAGAACACTGGTGACAGTCCACTAGAGCTGGTGACAGCCCACTAGAGCTGGTGACGCACCAAGGACACTGGTGACAGCCCACTAGAGCTGGTGACGCACCAAGAACACTGGTGACAGTCCACTAGAGCTGGTGACACACCAAGAACTCTGGTGACAGTCCACTAGAGCTGGTGACAACCCACTAGAGCTGGTGACGCACCAAGGATACTGGTGACAGCCCACTAGAGCTGGTGACAGTCCACTAGAGCTGGTGACACACCAAGAACACTGGTGACAGTCCACTAGAGCTGATGACAGCCCACTAGAGCTGATGACAGCCCACTAGAGCTGGTGACACACCAAGAACACTGGTAACAGTCCACTAGAACTGGTGACACACCAAGAACACTGGTGACAGCCCACTAGAGCTGGTGACACACCAAGAACACTGGTGACAGCCCACTTGAGCTGGTGACACACCAAGAACACTGGTGACAGTCCACTAGAGCTTGTGACACACCAAGAACACTGGTGACAGTCCACTAGAGCTGGTGACACACCAAGAACACTGGTGACAGTCCACTAGAGCTGGTGACACACCAAGAACTCTGGTGACAGTCCACTAGAGCAAGTGACGCACCAAGAACACTGGTGACAGTCCACTAGAGCTGGTGACACACCAAGAACACTGGTGACAGCCCACTGGAGCTGGTGACACACCAAGGACACTGGTGACAGTCCACTAGAGCTGGTGACACAAGAAGAACACTGGTGACAGTTTACTAGAGCTGGTGACACACCAAGAACACTGGTGACAGTCTACTAGAGCTGGTGACAGCCCACTAGACCTGGTGACACACCAAGAACACTGGTGACAGTCCACTAGAGCTGGTGACAGCCCACTAGATCTGGTGACGCACCAAGGACACTGGTGACAGCCCACTGGAGCTGGTGACACACCAAGGACACTGGTGACAGTCCACTAGAGCTGGTGACACACGAAGAACACTGGTGACAGCCCACTAGAGCTGGTGACAGCCCACTAGATCTGGTGACGCACCAAGGACACTGGTGACAGCCCACTAGAGCTGGTGACGCACCAAGAACACTGGTGACAGTCCACTAGAGCTGGTGACACACCAAGAACTCTGGTGACAGTCCACTAGAGCTGGTGACAGCCCACTAGAGCTGGTGACGCACCAAGGACACTGGTGACAGCCCACTAGAGCTGGTGACAGCCCACTAGAGCTGGTGACGCACCAAGAACACTGGTGATAGTCCACTAGAGCTGGTGACACACCAAGAACACTGGTGACAGTCCACTAGAGCTGGTGACACACCAAGAACACTGGTGACAGTCCACTAGAGCTGGTGACACACCAAGAACACTGGTGACAGTCCACTAGAGCTGGTGACACACCAAGAACACTGGTGACAGTCCACTAGAGCTGGTGACACACCAAGAACACTGGTGACAGTCCACTAGAGCTGGTGACGCACCAAGAACACTGGTGACAGTCCACTAGAGCTGGTGACACACCAAGAACACTGGTGACAGCCCACTAGAGGTGGTGACACACCAAAGACACTGGTGACAGTTTACTAGAGCTGGTGACACACGAAGAACACTGGTGACAGTTTACTAGAGCTGGTGACACACGAAGAACACTGGTGACAGCCCACTAGAGCTGGTGACACACCAAGAACATTGGTGACAGTCTACTAGACCTGGTGACTGCCCACTAGAGCTGGTGACACACCAAGGACACTGGTGACAGTCCACTAGAGCTGGTGACACACGAAGAACACTGGTGACAGCCCACTAGAGCTGGTGACACACCAAGAACAACTGGTGACAGTCTACTAGAGCTGGTGACACACCAAGAACACTGGTGACAGTCTACTAGAGCTGGTGACAGCCCACTAAAGCTGGTGACACACCAAGGACACTGGTGACGGTCCACTAGAGCTGGTGACACACCAAGAACACTGGTGACAGCCCACTAGAGCTGGTGACACACCAAGAACACTAGTGACAGTCCACTAGAGCTGGTGACACACCAAGAACACTGGTGACAGTCCACTAGAGATGGTGACACACCAAGGACACTGGTGACAGTCCACTAGAGCTGGTGATACTCCAAGAACACTGGTGACAGGACAGTAGAGCTGGTGACACACCAAGAACACTGGTGACAGTCCACTAGAGCTGGTGACACACCAAGAACACTGGTGACAGTCCATTAGAGCTGGTGACACACCAAGAACACTGGTGACAGTCCACTAGAGCTGGTGACAGCCCACTAGAGTTGGTGACACACCAAGAACACTGGTGACAGCCCACTAGAGCTTGTGACACACCAAGAACACTGGTGACAGTCCACTAGAGCTGGTGACACACCAAGAACACTGGTGACAGTCCACTAGAGCTGGTGACAGCCCACTAGAGCTGGTAACACACCAAGAACACTGGTGACAGTCCACTAGAGCTGGTGACAGCCCACTAGAGCTGGTGACGCACCAAGGACACTGGTGACAGCCCACTAGAGCTGGTGACGCACCAAGAACACTGGTGACAGTCCACTAGAGCTGGTGACACACCAAGAACTCTGGTGACAGTCCACTAGAGCTGGTGACAACCCACTAGAGCTGGTGACGCACCAAGGATACTGGTGACAGCCCACTAGAGCTGGTGACGCACCAAGAACACTGGTGATAGTCCACTAGAGCTGGTGACACACCAAGAACACTGGTGACAGTCCACTAGAGCTGGTGACACACCAAGAACACTGGTGACAGTTTACTAGAGCTGGTGACACACGAAGAACACTGGTGACAGCCCACTAGAGCTGGTGACACACCAAGAACATTGGTGACAGTCTACTAGACCTGGTGACTGCCCACTAGAGCTGGTGACACACCAAGGGCACTGGTGACAGTCCACTAGAGCTGGTGACACACGAAGAACACTGGTGACAGCCCACTAGAGCTGGTGACACACCAAGAACACTGGTGACAGTCTACTAGAGCTGGTGACACACCAAGAACACTGGTGACAGTCTACTAGAGCTGGTGACAGCCCACTAGAGCTGGTGACACACCAAGGACACTGATGACGGTCCACTAGAGCTGGTGACACACCAAGAACACTGGTGACAGCCCACTAGAGCTGGTGACACACCAAGAACACTAGTGACAGTCCACTAGAGCTGGTGACACACCAAGAACACTGGTGACAGTCCACTAGAGATGGTGACACACCAAGGACACTGGTGACAGTCCACTAGAGCTGATGATACTCCAAGAACACTGGTGACAGGACAGTAGAGCTGGTGACACACCAAGAACACTGGTGACAGTCCACTAGAGCTGGTGACACACCAAGAACACTGGTGACAGTCCATTAGAGCTGGTGACACACCAAGAACACTGGTGACAGTCCACTAGAGCTGGTGACAGCCCACTAGAGTTGGTGACACACCAAGAACACTGGTGACAGCCCACTAGAGCTTGTGACACACCAAGAACACTGGTGACAGTCCACTAGAGCTGGTGACACACCAAGAACACTGGTGACAGTCTACTAGAGCTGGTGACAGCCCACTAGAGCTGGTGACACACCAAGAACACTGGTGACAGTCCACTAGAGCTGGTGACAGCCCACTAGAGCTGGTGACGCACCAAGGACACTGGTGACAGCCCACTAGAGCTGGTGACGCACCAAGAACACTGGTGACAGTCCACTAGAGCTGGTGACACACCAAGAACTCTGGTGACAGTCCACTAGAGCTGGTGACAACCCACTAGAGCTGGTGACGCACCAAGGATACTGGTGACAGCCCACTAGAGCTGGTGACAGTCCACTAGAGCTGGTGACACACCAAGAACACTGGTGACAGTCCACTAGAGCTGATGACAGCCACTAGAGCTGATGACAGCCCACTAGAGCTGGTGACACACCAAGAACACTGGTAACAGTCCACTAGAACTGGTGACACACCAAGAACACTGGTGACAGCCCACTAGAGCTGGTGACACACCAAGAACACTGGTGACAGCCCACTTGAGCTGGTGACACACCAAGAACACTGGTGACAGTCCACTAGAGCTTGTGACACACCAAGAACACTGGTGACAGTCCACTAGAGCTGGTGACACACCAAGAACACTGGTGACAGTCCACTAGAGCTGGTGACACACCAAGAACACTGGTGACAGTCCACTAGAGCTGGTGACGCACCAAGAACACTGGTGACAGTCCATTAGAGCTGGTGACACACCAAGAACACTGGTGACAGTCCACTAGAGCTGGTGACAGCCCACTAGAGCTGGTGACACACCAAGAACACTGGTGACAGCCCACTAGAGCTGGTGACACACCAAGAACACTGGTGACAGTCCACTAGAGCTGGTGACACACCAAGAACACTGGTGACAGTCCACTAGAGCTGGTGACAGCCCACTAGAGCTGGTGACACACCAAGAACACTGGTGACAGTCCACTAGAGCTGGTGACAGCCCACTAGAGCTGGCGACGCACCAAGGACACTGGTGACAGCCCACTAGAGCTGGTGACGCACCAAGAACACTGGTGACAGTCCACTAGAGCTGGTGACACACCAAGAACTCTGGTGACAGTCCACTAGAGCTGGTGACAGCCCACTAGAGCTGGTGACGCACCAAGGACACTGGTGACAGCCCACTAGAGCTGGTGACGCACCAAGGACACTGGTGACAGCCCACTAGAGCTGGTGACAGCCCACTAGAGCTGGTGACGCACCAAGAACACTGGTGATAGTCCACTAGAGCTGGTGACACACCAAGAACACTGGTGACAGTCCACTAGAGCTGGTGACACACCAAGAACACTGGTGACAGTCCACTAGAGCTGGTGACACACCAAGAACACTGGTGACAGTCCACTAGAGCTGGTGACACACCAAGAACACTGGTGACAGTCCACTAGAGCTGGTGACACACCAAGAACTCTGGTGACAGTCCACTAGAGCAAGTGACGCACAAGAACACTGGTGACAGTCCACTAGAGCTGGTGACACACCAAGAACACTGGTGACAGCCCACTGGAGCTGGTGACACACCAAGGACACTGGTGACAGTCCACTAGAGCTGGTGACACAAGAAGAACACTGGTGACAGTTTACTAGAGCTGGTGACACACCAAGAACACTGGTGACAGTCTACTAGAGCTGGTGACAGCCCACTAGACCTGGTGGACACACCAAGAACACTGGTGACAGTCCACTAGAGCTGGTGACAGCCCACTAGATCTGGTGACGCACCAAGGACACTGGTGACAGCCCACTGGAGCTGGTGACACACCAAGGACACATGTGACAGTCCACTAGAGCTGGTGACACACGAAGAACACTGGTGACAGCCCACTAGAGCTGGTGACAGCCCACTAGATCTGGTGACGCACCAAGGACACTGGTGACAGCCCACTAGAGCTGGTGACGCACCAAGAACACTGGTGACAGTCCACTAGAGCTGGTGACACACCAAGAACTCTGGTGACAGTCCACTAGAGCTGGTGACAGCCCACTAGAGCTGGTGACGCACCAAGGACACTGGTGACAGCCCACTAGAGCTGGTGACAGCCCACTAGAGCTGGTGACGCACCAAGAACACTGGTGATAGTCCACTAGAGCTGGTGACACACCAAGAACACTGGTGACAGTCCACTAGAGCTGGTGACACACCAAGAACACTGGTGACAGTCCCACTAGAGCTGGTGACACACCAAGAACACTGGTGACAGTCCACTAGAGCTGGTGACACACCAAGAACACTGGTGACAGTCCACTAGAGCTGGTGAACACCAAGAACACTGGTGACAGTCCACTAGAGCTGGTGACGCACCAAGAACACTGGTGACAGTCCACTAGAGCTGGTGACACACCAAGAACACTGGTGACAGCCCACTAGAGGTGGTGACACACCAAAGACACTGGTGACAGTTTACTAGAGCTGGTGACACACGAAGAACACTGGTGACAGTTTACTAGAGCTGGTGACACACGAAGAACACTGGTGACAGCCCACTAGAGCTGGTGACACACCAAGAACATTGGTGACAGTCTACTAGACCTGGTGACTGCCCACTAGAGCTGGTGACACACCAAGGACACTGGTGACAGTCCACTAGAGCTGGTGACACACGAAGAACACTGGTGACAGCCCACTAGAGCTGGTGACACACCAAAAGAACACTGGTGACAGTCTACTAGAGCTGGTGACACACAAGAACACTGGTGACAGTCTACTAGAGCTGGTGACAGCCCACTAAAGCTGGTGACCACACAAAGGACACTGGTGACGGTCCACTAGAGCTGGTGACACACCAAGAACACTGGTGACAGCCCACTAGAGCTGGTGACACACCAAGAACACTAGTGACAGTCCACTAGAGCTGGTGACACAAGAAACACTGGTGACAGTCCACTAGAGATGGTGACACACCAAGGACACTGGTGACAGTCCACTAGAGCTGGTGATACTCCAAGAACACTGGTGACAGGACAGTAGAGCTGGTGACACACCAAGAACACTGGTGACAGTCCACTAGAGCTGGTGACACACCAAGAACACTGGTGAAGTCCATTAGAGCTGGTGACACCAAGAACAACTGGTGACAGTCCACTAGAGCGGGGACAGCCCACTAGAGTTGGTGACA